>NW_005871070.1:9636693-9769880 GCF_000147115.1 Myotis lucifugus | reverse complement strand
TTTGATAATCTAATGGGAGATCCCTTGTATGTTACTTTCCGTCTCTCTCTTGCAGCCTGTAAGATTCTCTCTTTATCCTGAACATTTGCCATGGTAATTATGATGTGTCTTGGTGTGGGTCTTTTCGGGTTCACCTTGTTTGGGACTCTCTGGGCTTGTGTGACTTTTTTCTTCCCCACCTCAGGGAAGTTTTCTGATATTATTTCTTCGAATAGGTTTTCTAATCCATGTTCATCTTTCTGTTGTTCTGGCACCCCTATTATTCGTATGTTGTTTCGTTTCATGTTGTCCCAAAGCTCCCTTAGGCTCTCCTCCTGTCTTTTAATTTTTTTCTCCATTTGCCGTACAGTTTGAGTGTGTTTTGCTTCCTTGTCTTCTAATTCACTAATTCGGTCCTCCGCTTCTCCCAGTCTACTGTTGATACTTTCAATGGAGTTTTTTATTGAAGCTATGTCGCTCTTCATTTCTTCTTGGGACTTACTTAAGTTGTTGATTTTTTCATCTGTTTCTTCTAGCTTCTTGCATAAGTAGTTGAGTTTTTCATCTGTTTCTTCTTGCTTCTTGAACATCTGGTGCATGTACTCTAGGAACCTTATTCTGAATTCTTTTTCCGTCATGTTGCATATCTCTGTCTCAGCTGCTTTTCTGGCGAGTCCTCCTTTTCTTTCCTTTGGGGGTTTCTTTGCCTACCCATGTTTGATCTCGCTGACATATGTAGATGTTGAGATGTTCAGTGGCTGGACCCTGGGTGGCAGTGGCTGCTCCCTGGGTGGCAGTGGCTCCTCGGGCTGTGGTTGCTCCTTGGGCGGTTGTGGTAGCAGCGGCTCCTCTGTTGATAGCAGAGCCTCTGGTGGGTGCTGTTCACAGCTGTGGTGGCTCTTCTGGCTGGTGGAGGGAGGCTTCACACACAGCAACTGTTCCCCAGGCAGAGCGTATGGTGATCAGGAGGCTGCTGTTGCTTGAATCTTTCTGTGGAGGGATGCAGGTCTCCGCTGGGCTCTTGTAGTCGCGCTGCTTGCGAGTCGTTGCCTCCGGGTTAGTAGCCGCAGGGTTAGTAGCCGCTCTCTGGATGCCGGTAACCGTAACCACTCAAAGGTAAAGTTGATAGGATAAGGAAACAGAGTTGAAGTAGACTGTGTAGTTGCTTTTACTACTTCCATTTATTCTTTGTAGCTACCACAATTTTCATTCCCCTATCTCCATCTCTCTTCATTCTCACCTCCACTCAGCCATTTGCTTTCAGGGCAGCTCATTCTATCCTGAAGTATGGGCAAATGGCAGACGCTTTAGTCCTCACTAAACAAAGCAATCTTATGTCCAGGTTAAGATATTGATTTGAGTGGGGTCAGGGTTGGCTTCATAGGGGCAACTTGTGTGGTTACACAGGGTCCCTTGTTCAGAACACATAGACTCTAACAATAATCTAAAATATTCTGAATGTAAGAATGATCCAAATCATGTAAAAAGGATTAACTAAGTTATAGGCAGAATTATTAAAATATATTAGTACTTCCAATAACCTGGTGATATTTTATATCTTAAGAATAAAGAAAGAATTATTCAAGTATTATAACAGAGAAGACTAGATAATCTTTAAAGGAAGCAAAATCCAGTTAGACTTAGATTTTCCTCTTCCATAATATATGTGAGAAAATAGTGAAGAAATATGTAAATCATTTTGAGGGAAAGGGTCATGATTCAAGATTCCTAAACCCAGCCAAGTTGTGATTAGTATGTGAACATGGTGGGCATTGGTAGTGACAGGATAGTGGAGCAGGTGAGCGGGGGCGCCAAACCAAGGTGGCCAGTTGCTCTCATCAGGACAAACTTCTGGTGGTTACTAAAAATTCTTTCCTCCCGTGCTCCACGGTCCTGCTCAGCGCTCACACTTGCTGCCAGCGCCCGGTGCCAGTCCTGATCTCTTGGTGCCATCAGCGGGTGCGAGTGGAGGCTGGCAGCTCCGATTGCCCCTCAGGGCTTCTCCACCTCCCCCTGCTCCTGAAGGGCAATCAAGGCAGCAGCCGCTGTTTGCACTCACTGACCCGGCCCCACTCGCACCTGCTGCTGGTGCTGGCCCCAATCACTCTGTGCCATCAGTGGGTGCGAGTGGGGCTGGCACCTTCAGCATGTGGCAGCGGCGGCGGTGGGAGCAGGGCTGCTGACAGACAGAGGACTGGGGGCCTGTGGCAGGAAAAGCCAGGCGGGGGTGCAGAGGATGAGCCAAGATCTGCCGTTGTGCCCACTGAGCCTCAGGGCCCTCAGTTCCTTTCAAGGTTCACAAATCCACGCACTGGGCCCCTAATATATAATAAAGTAGGTTTTCTGAATGCGTATGGTAAAAAATTGACAAAGTAGTTAGCTTATCAGTGCCTCCGAGTCATCCAAGCTTTAAAATTACCCTTCCCATTAAAGCTCACATAAGTACTGTTGGAAACTCAATTCAAAGAGCTTGGAGGAAATAAGATGGTTTTCCAAATATTTCTTAGGAAACAAAGGATCAGTTTTATTACATTTCTTCCGTTAGAAATATAGTACTTGTCATTTATTTATGATATCTACATGCCATCCCAGATTTTTGCAGTCTGATTTATTTCAAAGTATGGATACAATTGTTTTCTTTACTTCCCAAGCTTTGACAACATAAGTCTGTTACTCGATTGTAGTGATTAATAAAATTTACCTAAGTAGTTGAGGGTTTCTGTAGATCTGTAGATCTCTCTTCTTAAATTCTATTTTCCAATCCTACCACAGGATCTGTGTCCCAGACCTGCTCCTGTGTTACTAGCAATCTTCTCATTACAGATATTGACCTAAAATATGTTCTCATTCTGCAAGTTGCAAGTTTCAGCCACTCTCTCACTTTCTATTTCAATCCAGGAAATGAAAATATCAGTCAGTGGTTATTTCAGTACAGTAAAATTTTCATATAATGGACTAATTCAGGCAAGGGGGTGTCCATTAAAGCCAAAAGTCCATATATAATAAAGTAGGTTTTCTGAATGTGTATGGTAAAAAATTGACAAAGTAGTTAGTTTACCTGTTTTTACTTAATGTAGACATGTTTGTGTAGTTAAAATTAAGTATGTATGAAAAGTAATATTTTACAGAAAAGTCTTCTATATGAATTACAGTAATTGTAAATTTATACTGAATACGTCTAGTAAATGAATGCATTCACCAGTCACCATGAGTAAATAAATGTATGCGACTGGGTGTGTCTTAGGCCACGTGGGAACTTCAGCAGCACACATCAAAACTGCCACAGAAAGTCCTGCCACTCAACAACAGAATTAATAAGCGTGGGAAGTGGTGTGATCATGTGCTGATTATTTTCCAAGCATTGTTTATGAGTGGCAACTCTTGGATTTAAATATATAGACTATAGTTGTAAATGTGTAATATTTACTTATTTTGATGAAATTACTACAGTGTTTTTTCTAATATATGGCCTATTCGCTAAAATTTGTTAAAAATAACAGTGAATTGCCCGGCCAGTGTGGTTTAGTGGTTGAGCGTGGACCCATGAACCAAGAGGTCATGATTTGTTTTCCAGTCAGAGCACATGCCCAGTACCAGGGGCATGCAGGAGGCAGCCAATCAATGATCCACCCTCATCATTGATGTTTCTATCTCTCTTTCCCTCTCAGAGAAATCAATCAATAAAAATATATTTAAAAATTACAGTGAATTAAAAACAAACAAAAATAACCTGCTGATTTATTTATAAGCAATTCTTGGTTAAAAGCATCTTAAAATTAACAGAGTGCTAATTTTCACATATGACATACAGACTGAAAATTTTGTCCATTAAATTGAGGTCTAAAAAGGCAAGAGTTTACTATACCTAAAGAAACTTACTCTTTGGTATTTGCTTATTATTTATTTATTCAATTTATTCAGTTATATATATTATATTGTTCAATATTTCCCATCAGAAATATTATTTTATCTCCCTCTGCCTTTTTTTTTGTTGCTCTCAGTTAGTGACTCAATTATTTCCCCAAAAAGTAAAATTGTCCTTACCAAGTAAGTATATCTGAATTTAGACATGTAAAGATAACACATGCACACACTCACACACTTGTGCACACATGTGCACACTCACACCCACACAACTTGCAGGTTTCTCATTAGGTTTTCTTTACTGAGCTCAAAGTTACCAGTAGAATTCTTTGTCATGGCTCATGTTCAAGACACTTCTGCTTTTACAGTCTTGAAAGATAGTCCTTAAGTTTTTTTAAATTTGTTTTTAATCCCTAAACCTATTTAGAATCCTACTCTGCTTTGGCAATGTGATCCAAAGAAGATACTTCCTCCTTTCTCTAATAAACTATTGGAATAAAGGCTCTTCCTTTTCATCCATTATAAAAATTAAATAAAATTTAAGGTATTTCAACTATTTTTGTCACTTAACTAATACTGGGATAAATATATTATGGATAGTTACGGAATGTAGTTTTAAGTTTATAGTTGTAGAAGTGCTAGGAAAAAGAATGTATACTTTTTACTAGAAAAAAAACAAAGGAAGAATGATCCTTATTGGCAAATACAGGAACACCAAGAAACCATTATAATAAGAAAGATAGGATGACTAAATGTGTCAGCTATAACAAAAAATAAAGGGTAACAATTAAAATTCAACTCTGGACTGTCTATGTTAATCATAGTAAGATTTGGTAATAGCAAGGGAAAAAAGCTAAAGAAAAATGAATTGTATTACTAGGAGAATGATGACCTAACTACAATGCATTCACATTCTGAAGTATGAATCAGTTAAAATGAATTTGGTTATGGTACATATCCTATGCATTTAGACATGGAATCTTCCTCTAGACAGTAAGTTAAAAATAAAGTTATAAAATGATATCCAAGTTATAGTCTCACTTGGTTAAAACAAAACAAACGGTATATTTTATATGTATAAAGACCAGATGTAGGTAAATGCACAGGAAGAGTTCTGAGATGATACATCCCATATAATAAAAGCTTAATATGCTAAGTGTCCGGTCATCGGGTAGTCCATTCAACCAATCAAAGCGTAATATGCTAATGATATGCTAAGACTGCTCAACTGCTTGCTATGACAGGCACTGACCACAAGGGGGCATATGCTCCAACTGGTAGGTTAGCTTGCTGCTGGGGTCAGGCCAATCAGGACTGAGTGAGACAGGCTGGACACACCCTGGAGCCCTCCTGTGGTCCCTCCCCAGCTGGCCAACCTCCTGAGTCCTTCCCTGGCCCTGATCATGCACCCTCGGCCTGGCCTGCACCCTCTTGCAATCCAGGCCCCTCGGGAGATGTCGGAGAGCCGGTTTTGGCCTAATCCCGCAGGCTAGGCAGAGGGACCCCACTGGTGCACAAATTCATGCACCGGGCCTCTAGTCCCATTATAATGATAGAAGTTATCTCAAAAGAGGGACTAGAACTAAGTGGGGTTCAAGGAGGGTTTCATTGGATATATATTGTCTTTATTTTTTTAAATGAGAATTTATTTACATGCTATATTTAAATTTGCAAAAAAATGTTTAAATAAGAGATATAGAGCTTATTATTACTTGAATTAGAAAACATTATTTAAATTGTCCTCTTCCAAATTAATATATGAATCAATGTAATTCCAATCAAAATAGTAACAAGAACTTTTATTTTACATTTAGATTGTTTCTAATTTTTCACAGGTAAACATATGTGCAAATTATTCTTATTGCCCCTTGACTCTGGGGAGAGCACTTGATGATGAATTTGCTGACACCGAACCTCAAGCTTAATTTTCCTTTGATGCTCTAACAATAGTTTCCCATGTGACTTACTGGAGGAGGCGGCATTATTGGAACTGCCTATTGTCAGAGAGGGAACTCTGTCCACTGGAGAGCATCTTCCTATCCACGGTGCAAATTCCCTACCTTCCGCCTCTAGGTAGTTTGTGTAGTTTTTAACTCTGTCTTTATTGTTCTCAACAATTCAAGGGGTGTATTATCTCTTCTCAAATCAGTTTTCCATTCCTTATTTTCATTTAGAGGCAAAAGAATATATTTTATCTCCTTCAGTTTTTCTAGATGTAAAGCAATAAAACATGCCTCTCTCATTTAGTACTTCTAAGAAATATAGGCAACATATTTGGACCAAAAGAGACTTGGGGGAGCAAGCAGTAGCTCCCACCTTCTAGCCAGTGGGATGCAGAATGGCCATTTGACCGAGAACTGAGGAGAGCTGTCATCCAGGGGTCCTGTGTCCAGGGCACGTATAGCTCCATTAAGGAACCGACATGAGTTCTGGGCCAACATGGGGATGTAGGAAAAATCCAGAACTCGCAGACACATCTGCAATGACATATGGAAGAATTTCTTCTGAAAAAAACCTAAAAACTAGCAGAGTGACTCCACCCTGGGGGACAAAAAGAAAAGGAAAGCAAAAAACTACACTGAAGTGGGCAGGAAAGGCTGAGACACAATCTTGCCCTAAACCCTTTTCCCCCTTCACTGCCTCCTGGTGACAATCGCTGAGGACAGAACGATTCATAGCCCACACTGGGCATCCCAAATTTTAAGACCAGTGCCTGGCAGAGGAGTCCCCAGAACATTTAGCTTTGGAAACTAACAGGGCTTTTACCTCCAGGAGACCCCCAGGCTGTGGCAACTGAGGAAGTCTCTTAAAGGGCCTGCCCCAGACTCCCCCAGGGCGCAATGCAGAAGCAGCCTTTTGTGAAAGTGTAGTATGGGAAAGAGGCTGATTTGCTCTTTGTAAAGCGTAGGACTGAGATGCAGGGCCTTCTGGGATACAATCCCTGAGGAGGCTGGTGGGCGCTGGCTTCAGGCTCTCCCGCTGCCTTCCTAAAGCCAGCCGCGGCCTTCTTATCCCTTTACTTGGCCCTGTTCTTGATCTAAGGGGGAAAGTAGTCAGTCTTTCTCCAGTAAGTATGTCAGGTGTCCATTATCAGGTGGAAGAAATTCTTTCTACTCCTACTTTTCTGAGAGGTTTGGTTGTTGCTTTTAGTCAGGAATAGAGGATGGATTTTTGTGAACCACCCCCCCCCCGCCCCCGCAAATCAAATTATACCAACTGGTGTTCCTGAGATAAACCCCACTAAGTCATCTATGCGTATGTTCTTGGATTTTGTTTGCTGAGATTTTGTAAAAAGTTGTGTCTATATATTCATGAAGAACACTAGAATGTAATCTTTCTTGTAATATGCTTCTCCATTTTGGATATAAACAAAATGCAGCTTTTAGAATAAGTTGAGAAATATTTGTTCCTCTTCACTTATCTGAAAGATTTTGTGTAGAATTGGTTATATTGCTTCCTTGGTAGAATTAAAAAGAATTCAAATTTCATGTCATTTCCATATGCCATAAAATATTAATCTTGCTTGGATTTTTTAATCTTTTAAAAATAAAGAACTCATTCCTGGCTCAAGGGCCATACAAAAAGAGTTAGTGGGTCAAATTGGCTGGCAGGTCATAGTTTGCTACTCTTGCACTAGAGTGGCAAGTTAATACTTCATGTAATGATGACGACCACCCATATCCAGTGTATTGGAGGTGGAGTCAGAACTAGTGAGGAAGAAAGATGATGTGAACATGGCTGTGGAAGGGTGATGTCATGGCAAGGTATGGAGTCAAGGGGAAGACTTCTGTACAATTATATATTGTTTTTCTTCTAAAACAGCCACGGAGAGCATCGAAACGAGGCCTCCGTAAGTCACACTGTACTTTTCTTGCTTTCCAGAAGTCTCAGCCTCTCCTCAGAGAAACACTGTTACATATACTCAAGGGATCTGCCAGCCCACTTTGTGTGATTTCCTTTGTTTCAGCAGCTCTTAGCTACCAAAATCAACCAGAGATAGTTCTAAAAGCTATGACTCTTAGCTCTCAAACGATGGATAAGGTCATTTTCTTTTCCAGAGGACCTGGACGCTAAACATCGTAGTTAAAAAGTTTTAATTAAGAGATTGAAGCGGAGTTTTCTTTCAATACAAATGTAAATGTTATTATGTAACCCGTCAATTCCCATACACTATTCTTTCCCCTGCTATTATTCAGCCTTAGGGCAAACTAAAAAAGAATTTAAAGTTGAAAACAAAACAAAACAAAACAAAAAAACAGGTCTGGTGTGTTGTATCTAGCAGGGGGTGGAGTACAATTAGAAAGCATAATTACTAGATTCTTCTCTTTCTAGATTTTCCCCCAACAGTTATTGCCCACCCCCCCATTCTGTCTCATGATAAAGTCTAGCACATTAAAATAAAGATGGAGTGCTTTGGCCTTTAGGTTTGAGGGAACAATGTATTTGGGGTTTTCAAATTAACAGCTAAGCTCCTGGCCCTAGAAATTTTTAAAACTATTAAATCAGATTTTAAAGAACATACTGTAAAATTATTTTAATTTCTGTGTGTGCTATGTGATATTTCTGGTTCTCTTTCACACTTAAAGCTCTCATTGAGAATAAAACAGTCTTCTGCATTCAACTGTAACATGATTTGGCATTTATATATCCTGTAGGAGAGAATGAAACACTACCTGCTTTAAATTGTGATTTCTAGGAGGGTGTCTGGATATAGTAAAGCCTCAGATACCAAAAAATAAAGGTTTTGAGATTGCCTTGCCAAGGCAAAGTTTCTCATGTCTATTTTTACTCAATACTAAATAAAGGTACCATTTCTAATCCAAGAACTTCACTCTGCTGTCTTCCATCACATCAACATTTTCCACCGGCATTTCTTGTTTTATTTAATGTACTTTTGCTACTTTTCCTTAATATGATATCTCAGAATTTTTGTTGCTAAGTATTTAATTAAATGTAAAATTATGATTAAATTGCGACTAGCTTGCACATTGTCAAAGGTGTATTTACTATTTTCAAAGCTTTATTCTTGTTAGCTTTGACTTAGAAAATAAATATTCTAAAGGAAACTTCCAGGAAGACAATTCAGATAATTTTTTTTAAATGAAGCAGAGCTTTGAATTAAAGATTAAATGGAACTTTCCAACACTGCAAGAGATTTCCATTGCCCTCCATATGTAGCTGCATAAAGAATAGTTTTGGTTAAAAGATTTAATTTTCCCACAGCTATAGCATGCTGGATGATAGTACGATTTCCCCAACTGCTAAATTTAATTATTTTGAGGTAACTTATACATTATAACTCAAGTTTTCATCAAAGTAATTAATTCATCCCATTGGGTATTCAACTATATGAGGTCAAATTATGTCTTTCATAATCATTTTGTAATCAATAACTTATTGATTTCAAAGATAACTTGGTTTCAAAACAGAAAACATGGTTACAGGTACATTATTAATATGTAGAAAAGATCTTAAAATATTTTATTTCACAAGTTCCTGAGAAGGCAAATAGGTATTGTGTGTATGGGTTTTTTTTTTTTCATTTGTTTTGGTTTTCTGTTTGATTTAACTTTCCCAAATTATGCCAAGATTTTTCTGATATTATAATGTGTCATTTCTGATATTTTAAGTAATACTTGTAATTCAATCTTTACTTTGCTCTACATTTCCCCCCATAAAACATAAGCAAGAGGAATTCTCACTTTATGTGTAACATATACTTTACCCAGTGAAAGACTCAACTGAAAGTAACTGCTGAAGCCGATAGCTTTGAAAGTTTAGGAGAAAATGATTAGAAACTGATATGAGCAGATATGAGCAGAACTAACAATATTAGGGCAATAAATTAGGATAAAATAACTAGATTTATCCATGCTTATTCTGCAGAACATTTGAAAAAACACCCAAGCTCTGTTTTTGGATTAAGTGACATGTCTGCATTTTACCACTTGTTTAGAGTGGCCCATTGGTTATATCATTGGTTATATCATTTCCCCCAGTATGATTAGATAAAAACAAAACAAGCAAACAAAAAACCCAGTCTTGATAAAAGCCATATTGTTCCTACATATCCCATAATCCTAAAAGGAAACACAGAGGTAAAGGTTACAAAAGTGTTTTCCCTGTCACACCATGAAATCTGTCTTGCTTGCAAGTTAAAAGACTCCTGAAGATCCCTTTCTTGCCATCAAGAATCCAAATTAGCAACAGCTTGCAAAGATAATCAGTTCATTTCAGTGTACTCAAAATGGGCTCATTATTATTAATTTTTGCCAACTCCCAAGCAATTCATGAACCATTTTTAGATTTTTAAAAAGCAGTTCATGAATCAGACAAAAAAAAATGTAAAAGGAACCCATCCCACAATGAGATGATGACTCAGAGTCCTTTGCTGTCGCTGTGTCAACTGCCGAGCATCTGAAATCTGATGAGGATGGGGTTGGTGGAGAAAAGGCCATGATGAGCATGAAACAATGTGTTGAATTTACATGTTAAAACTTCTTGTTGGTTTTGGCAATTTTTGCTGAGGATTATTGAGAAATCCATAACATCTGGATGTGGGGGAGAAGCTCCACTAAAATGATGAAGTTTATATTGGTCGACAAGACTATAAATGGAAAAGAAAGTAGTTTCTTAACACAGCTGTTTCCAATTTTGTTAACATTTTAGGCCAAATTCATTTGAAAAAAAAATAACATAAAACTCTAATGTTTGAGATATACTTTACAAGTTTGACTTAATATACACATGCTGAAGACATTCTTGACTCAAACTAATATATCCAGAGGATGGACAAATGAGCCACTTGCCTAAGTCTGGGCCCTAAAATTGTCTTTGAAATGGACTTTAACATAAGCCATTTAACTAAGAAATTTGGATTTCAAAGTCAAATAATCCCTTTAGGTTAATTTGTTTTTTAAGTTTTTTAAGTGGAATAAAACCATCTGGCACTGTCTTATGTTTCAGTACATATCATATCTTTGATGTCTTGGAAAATAATTTAATTTAATGGATAGATTATTGATTAAAGCTCAAAAGATTTAGATATTTTCCATTCTTACCATCAACTGGGTTACTTCCTATTCATCATTTCTTATTTTTAAACTTTATTGTCTCCCTCTGCAAAATTAAAATTATGTAAAAAGACATAATTGAAAAGAACACAGAATAAATAAAATACATTAACATATGTATACATATGCACACATGTACAGATATACACAGATATATTTATTTGAGTAAATGTCATCTTGCCTTCCAATTTTTTATTTCCTAGTATTAGTTTTCTGACATCTCTTTTCCTATATTTTTAACAGGAAAATATGGCAAACATTTAAAAGTTCTCTATTCCATATTATCTTGGCTTCTTTTTTCTTTCTTTTCCTTTCCTTTCACGTTTCCTCTATTGCAGCCTTCAAACAATTTTCTGTTTTCTAGCACAAGGAACTAAAGTAAAATAAGAAGCTCAAAGATAAACAGGCTTCCCTATCATTTTTATTTTATGAGCCTCTGAAGTCATTATGCCGCTAAATAAAATGGGAGCAGCATCTTTGTAAAGTGTTCTATTAACTTGTTGATGCTTTTTGGCTAGAGATGACTCTTAAATATTGATGACAATTATAATTTACTTCCTATGCCTTTATTTTCAGATTTCAAGACTTGGTAAAGGCATGAACATACAAGTATCAGATAGATTTGTTAATTTTCCTTGACATAAGTAAAGTCTGGGACAGCAAGATGTTTTAAAGATCATCAACAATATGATCAATACAGATTGCCAAAATCAATTCTGGAGTCTGACTCTGCCTGCTGTGAGCAGTTGTCACAATGTTCTTTGAGAAAATTGGCAGGAAATGATAAGGATTCTGTCAACAGACACCCATCAATAGAAAATAATCCCCCTGCAGACATATTGCACTCCTTTTGCCTTTTCCTTGCAAACAGGTCATAAATAGGAAGAGCCTGGCTGAACTTTAGAATTAATCAAGTTAATATAAGAGATCTTATGTAAGATCTCTGTTATAAATAGATTAAAAACATTAAATGGGAAAATGCATTTCTCAATTTACACAGTACTCCAGAAGCAGTACCTTCTGCACGAAATTTGTTTGACATCTCTATAAATAATTTTCAAATCGAGTGAGATCCCTTCTATAGATACAAAGCTTGGCACTTTGGGGAGCTGTTGGTTGACTTGGGTGAGGAGCATTTAAACATTTTTTTTCATAGGTTTACCACATCTCAAAGAAGCTGGATATTTGGTTGACGATAGCATTCCTGGTTTTATAACATTCCTCCGTTTTTAATTTGGAACCTAAGGATCCTGGCAGCTTATGAGTACCTTCAAGATGTCTGTGAATTGTCTAAAATTAAATAAAAATATTTGTGGGTGTGTAGACATTTATATTTTTTTATGGAGATAAAAATCCTAACAACTGTCTTATATACCAAGGCATCTATGAAAATTATTTTAAAAGGAAGGAAGGAAGAGATGGAGGAAAAATGCTATCTAAGACAAAACTATTTTTAAAATTTGAATAACTTAACCCTACCTTGGCATTCATTCATTTAGAAATATAAATGCTTGTTGAGTGCCTAGTATGTGCCATCAGTGAACTATAACAACAACAAAAGCTCCACCCTTAAAGAACTTAATATTCACATGTCAGGAGAAAGAAAAAACACATCAAGTTTTATCTGATGCAAACCCAACCTATAACTCTACAATAACTTTATTCATTTTATATCTATTGTATTTGGAAACAGTATACACATTGTAATTGTTATACACACAAAGAGGTACCCTTTTAAAAAGCCCTTCTAACAATTCCATAATAATAGAATCAATACCTTGTTTTAAAGAGTTGTTCCTTATCCTGGGCACTACTGACATCTGAGCCAGATAATTCTGAACCTCTGAATAATCATAACAGACTAGAGGCTCGGTGCACAAAATTTTTGCAGGGGGGGGGCAGTGTCTCTCAGCCCGGCCTGTACCCTCTCCAATCCAGGACCCCATGGGGGATGTCCGCTGCTGGCAGCCAGACATCCCACTTGCAATCCTGGACCACTGCCTCCTAACTGCTCACCTGCCTGCCTGCCTGATGGCCCCTAACCGCCTCTGCCTTCCAGCCTGATGCCTCTAACTGCCTTCCCCTGCAGGCCTGATCGCCCCTCCTCTGCCTCGGCCCCCGCCAACGTGGCTTTGTCTGGAAGGACGTCTGGAAGATGTCTGATCTAATTAGCATATTACCGTTTTATTAGCATAGACAATTCTGTTCTGAGGAGCTGGCCTGTGTATTTGTTTAGCAGCAATCCTCATCTCTATGCACTATATGCCAGTAGTGCCCTCCTTTCCAGGGGTTATATTTAAAAACATTTCTAGAAATTACCAAATGTCCAATAAGGGCCAAATATTACTCCTGTTGAGAACTGCTACTCTGAAGGATGCATGTGTCAATAGTTCAAGCCAATGGCAAGGCATGTAGTGATGAATCAACGCTTTCATTGTCATGGAGAACTTCACATATCTTGGAGAGAATTCAATCTTGAGGGAATCAAATTTGGAATTCATCAGTATACAAAAATTCTACTAAAAAAACATACCTCATCCTAGAGGAAGATTTTTCTCCTCTTGTTCCTCTCTTTCCCACTTTCTTTTACTTCTTATTTACTTACTTATCTTTTGACTGTTTCTCTTTCACACCTAAGCTAATAGAGGCCAGTGTTATAGGCAATCTCTTACTTAAACAGAATTGGTTTTGTATTAATAAAATATAACTAATATTGGAGATACTCATCTAAAGGGAGGATTATTTGGATTATCTAGTAAATAGTATCTAGAAATACAAGATAACAAAATGAGTGAAAGTTAAAAAAATAAAGATGGATACAGATTTGTTGATACTTTTCTTTTATTGGAGATAAAATGTCTAGTTATTCCAGAAGTTCCAAACTCAGTAGTAATAGCTTTTATTTTCTGCTCTGTCACTATCATCCCTGTAATGAAAATACCTCACCTTCAGTTCTAGAAAAAAATAAAAGGAAAGAAAAGAAAGAAAACAAGGGAGTATTAGAGTAAGTAGAAGAAAACGAAGAGAACCAATTTAATTAGAAAATATAGAGGCAAGGAAAAGAAAAAGGTAGGGAAACAGGACAGAAGATGAGAAAATGTAGGTGTAAAATAGGAATAAAGAATTCAGGAAGAAAGTGAATGGAAATATATATATATATATTTCTTTATTGATTTCAGAGAAGAAGAGAGAAGGAGAGAGAGCTAGAAACATCAATGATGACAGTCATTGATTGGCTGCCTCCTGCACGCCCCCTACTGGGGATTGAGCCCGCAACCCAGGCATGTACCCTTGGCTGGAATCGAACCTGGGACCCTTCAGTCCGCAAGCTGACGCTCTATCCACTGAGCCAAACCAGCTAGGGCAAAATTATATATATTTTAGAGAAATAAATGGGAGCCTATACTGACATGGGGAGAGAACAGAAAACTGTATTCACAAATAAATAAAATGAGTTTCTAACATAGTAGGCATAAATAAATTTGCTACTTCTTTTCCTATGGATTTTCATATGTGAATATGATGCTTGGAGATTGGCCCTGGAAGGACACTTATCAGGCTGACATAAGACAAGGCCATGACTCTTTTCTTCAGGCAAAACCTCTCCAGCTCCTTAAGCTAAATGACAATCCCCTCAGTCTAGTCTATATATACTCTAACTTATCAATACCTTCCCACACACATTCAAATACTGTGTCAGCTCTGTTCACCATCTAGAAAAGTTTTAAACCACCTTTTTAAAACTTCTGTTATTGTTCCCTAAGGTTAAATTCACTTTTTTTTGACAGCTACATGATATTTTTTACTCATGGGTTCTTACTGAAGATTAATAACCCAAATCTTTTCCTTGTACTTTGTATACCACTTTTATCTTGAACAAGCAAAATTATATTTAGATTCCAGATGCAGGTTTTACAATGACCAATGCTAGATTTAGTCCATTGCTCAAGAATATTCACTTATTTTGTCCAGAATTTCTCACTCAAAGCATTTACATTCTGATTACATGTACTGGTAACTTGCAATTTTCAATAGATTGTCAAACACTATTGTTTTTCTGCCCAATAATACCTCTGCTTTCTTGCTATAATAGTTGGTCTTCCAATGAAAAGGCTGAAATACAAATATTCACTTTCTCAGCCTTCTTTGTGGTAGGTCATGGGCATGTAATTTAACCTTGGCCATTGGAATTTGGATGTCTCCTCGGGGCTTTGTGGAAAAGTTTTGCTCCATAAAAATGCAATGGGTATGGTTGTGCCTGCATATGATACCGGGATCTGCCCCAGCTGCCTTGCAAGGAAGACAACAGTGATAAACTGAAGTTGGCAGAGTGGGAAGGAAGATAAAAAAGCCTCTGGTTCTTTGATGATATCATTCAGCCACAAGTTGAGCTTAAAACAGTTCCTTCTAGATATTTTTTTTACATGAGATTACACATATCTTCACATCTAATTCACTTTGAATTGTCTATTTGATTACTTATAGCCCAAAGAATTCCAAGTGATACAATAAATGTCTTCTATATCTTTTTCATGCTTTCTTTGCATTTATTTTTCAATGTATTAATTTGGTCTTAGAGATCTAAGCATATTTAGAATGGGCATTCTTAAAGAGCTTACCCATCACAAGTCTCAGATCCCTCTGTGAGTCTGCTTTATTTTAAAAAGTTCATTCCATACTTTTTATCTATGACTCTTCCTGGAACTATGGCATTTAGTCCAAGTGAAAGAAATATGCAGAGAAATAATATTTGAATAGTGTATGAAGACAGTAATGAAGAAAGAGAGGAGAGTCAAGAGTGAGAGCTCTGGAAATCCCTGTTTTATATTGGGAGTAGAAAAAATTAAACAGTGAAATAGACTAAAGAGGAAATATCTGAGATGAAGTGGCACAGAAATGTTGGTGCCATATATTAACAGGAAGTAGGCAATTATGAGAAAGATTTGATAAATTCTTGGACTGGATCTTTTAATGTCCACTTTGCCCTCATTCTTTTTAGAAAGGCTATGCATTTAAATCTATGTTTCCTGAATTCCTGGCCACTGGACCTCTGGATGTGGCTTGTATTCTCTTAGATACTCTTGGTCAATATCTAAAAGGTGAAAGAGAGGCAGAGGTCATCTTCCTATGGCTAGTGGCTGGTAAGCAGTGGGCAGACCCCAAGTTCCAGTGTCTAGGTGCCCTCCTTGTGGGTGTGAGGTCTTTGCAGCTGTGGCTGTGGTCAGAGTAGCAGGAGCAGCTGCATTCCCGACAACTGCATCAAAGCAGCAATGCATGACTTTCAAACCAATGATGCAGAGGCAGGCTCATGAATTCTGCTCCACCAGGATCTCCAACAATTTTGAAGCATTTAATTCCCTGGAAGAAATCTTTTCAGCTTGAAAAGTGATAGAGAAATGTTGACAACATGGTCAACTAATTGGAAGCACTTAAGATCATGACTATTAAGAGAACTTTTAATAGCAATTACACTATCTAGAAACCATTTCAGCAGACTAATGAGAACACAGATTCAGTTACCAGAAAGTAAAATATACAATTCAGAAAACTGTTGATTACAAGTTAGAGAAAACAAACTCAAACGTTCATTAAAAAAAAGAAGAAAGAAAGAAAGAAAGAAAGAAAGAAAGAAAGAAAGAAAGAAAGAAAGAAAGAAAGAAAGAAAGAAAGAAAGAAAGAGGAAAGAAAAGAAAACGTGTGTTGTACCTGGGTTGAGGCATATTCTCACCAAGTGATATAAGCAAGTTAATTAAATCTCTCTCTCTCACCCTGAACTCCTGACTCTATTTATCTTTGATGATTCCCACCTCCCCCTTTCTCTCGATGGGTGAATGACTTCTGACAACCCTAAGTCCACAATATCCAGACAATTATAACTAATTCCACAGGATAACTCAGATTCACCCTCATTGGTTCACATGGTCCTTTGGATTAAACTCTGTATCCAGAAGAGTTTTTATGCGATATTTTTCAGGTGTTTCAGGTACTCACCTCTTTGGTTACTTCATCAAAACCACATGAACAGGGGAGAACATTTCTACTAAAAGAGGGAAAAACCGTTACCACAGGAAATGAGGGAAAGAATGGTGGAATAAAAACTAATAAAATTCCTGTACAAGAAATAGGAAGTAGGGAGAAAGGAGATGTTAATATTTTGAGTGAGATTAAGGCCAATGTAGCATGTACTAGATATTAGAAACCTGATGTGTTTTTATAGTGAGAGAAAGAAGTATCTTAGTGGAAATAATGTGATTTTTAATGAGAGAAAGCAGAAATATTTGCTGAGTCTCCAAATGGATGGAGAAGTGGAGAGATCTAATTTGGAAAAGAGAGAGGTTGTTTATCTATCTATCTATCCATCTATAAAATACTTTTATATTTATATGTATACCTAGTATTTATAAATGAATGGTCATAGATAATTTTTATATATGGTTTAGAAACACTGGATGTAAAGAAGAAATGAAACTAAAAGACTTCTATAAGATTATTCTTAACAGAAAAAAAATCATTTGCTGAAATTCGCATATTGGAACCTTAAGGAAAGAGGAAAAGGTTTGACTTTTAATTTCATTTTACAAACTTTGGTATGCTTTGAATTTATATGATAATCAGATACTACATTTATTAAGAACAAAAAATGAGAGAGCCAAATTAGAAAGTGGAGCATTTCTGAGTAATGCCAAGAAATAATAGGTGGTTGCTTCAATGAAAATCACAGCATGATGTACATAAATTACACGACAACTGCAGAGATTTTAACCCTCCCATTGTCTTTATGAGTCAGGGGAGTCTAAGTAGGTACCATTGGAAATATGAAGTGTGCAGTGTTGTTGGAGGAAAAATCTGGGTTTCAATCAGGTGGAAGTGGTTGAAGGGACAGTGAGAAAAGTCAAGAATAGGAACATGTCAGTAAATCATGGGTGCAAATTGCTGGCTCAGTCTAGCCAGCAGGCAGGACTTGTGTGTCCCAACGGTGGTGTTCATTTTTATGCTTTTATCCTGGGCTTGCATTCTCTATTAATCACAATTTCAACCACTTACTTTTTTTTTTTACCTTAGTTCTGCTACGTACCTGATTTCAGATTTCAGAGTTCTTGTGCAATTTTCATATGCATTATCTCACTTCAATTTTTAACAGATTTTTCCATTTGCAGTTGAGCATCACTGGACAGGGGTGGATCCGGTAAACAAAATAGTTGCTCGAGATTCTTTGAGATTGTCTCCTATTTCTGGGACTGTTTGGAAGATGAAAAGACATAAGATTTGAGTTGGAAATTTAGCTCTAATACTTATCTCTGTATTAGGTAATCACTTTAATTTATGATCTTAAAAAACAATGGACTAGGATTCATAATATCTGAATCCTTAAATTCTATTCCTGGGAATCTATGCTTAAAATCATGAAAAATAAAACAAGCCTTATGAGTAAAGGCAATCAAGGAAACATTATATATAATGAAACAGAATTAAAAGAAAATAACATTTCTAACCATAAAGGAATGGATAAGCAAGCAGTGATAAGAACATACCATGGAACCATTAAACATATTTATGCAGACATAAAAAGTAAGTAAAATGATGTTATTTAAATAAAGCAAGATAAGTTACATACACAGTATAATGAGTATAATGTAAAATAAACAGTAGGTATATAAATGTAGTTATTTAAAATGAAATTAGCCGAACCGGTTTGGCTCAGTGGATAGAGCGTCGGCCTGCGGACTCAAGGTTCCCGGGTTCGATTCCGGTCAAGGGCATGTACCTTGGTTGCAGGCACATCCCCAGTGGGGAGTGTGCAGGAGGCAGCTGATTGATGTTTCTCTCTCATCGATGTTTCTAACTCTCTATCCCTCTCCCTTCCTCTCTGTAAAAAATCAATAAAATATATTTTTTAAAAAAATAAAAAATAAATAAATAAAATGAAATTAAAATAGTGACAACACTTTTTCTTAGATTATGTTACAATAGGTTTTGTTTTCCCTCTTAATGTTTTTATATCTTCAAGACTTTTCAATTAAAAGTAATTAAATACAATTAATGGTCATTGAAGTAAAATAATTTCCAGACTTTAGGAGAATACCAAATGCCAGAAAATAACTCAGGCCTAATATATGCTTTTAAAAATGAGCTGGATAGAGGGAAACAAAAGCTGTTTAAAAAAAACAAAAAAACAAGAGAGAGATCAAATCTCAAAATAGAGTTAGTAGGTGCTGTGAAAGATAATGGAGTCATTTGGGAAGAGTGGTAAAAATGAGTATGTTGTTTCCGAGAAAACAAATTATATTTTGCCCAGTATATTTCTATTTTATTCAAATTTAATATTCTACTACTATATATTGAATACCTTATTTCATACTCAGAAAGAAAAGTTACCCCAAAAACTATATCAAAGGAATTGATTTTTCTTTCTCTTCTTCATTCAGTTTGGCCATTACTATTGACTTAGAAAGAAATGTACACTGAAAGAAAGATGTTATGATTTTATGAATTAAGATAAATAAAGTTCTTAGAAAATAGTCTGGCCTATAATAAGAAGTATTTAAGCATTTGTTATATAAAAACTTTACTTTTGAGTAGCCTAAGGTACTGCATAAAAAAGATCTTTAAAAAACAAGTCCTTAGTCCCCAAATACCAGAAAATAACTTGGAAACATTATACCTTTTTTAATGCTTTAGAACAACTACAAATAGGTACAAAGCAAATAACTTTGTTTCATTAGACACAAAAGAATGAGAATGGATATATTCAAATTTGAATTTGAAAAATGAATAAGCACACTATCTTTAAAGGTACTGTAAATTACCAGCTCAATAAATTGCAAAGAATGTGTGTAGCTATTTATTCTTCTGTTCAAGAAAAAAATATAGTTACCATAGCAACCACCAAATCTCATAGTGTGTGTGTGCTGCCTCTATGATATGATCATTTTTTGTAATAAAGACATGAGTAATATATCATCTGAGCTCTGGTATTAAATGTTTTGAAATGCTTTAGAACACACACATTGCTGATATACATATTTACTATTTTTACTCCCTTAGCTCTCTGACATTAAATACACTCTAAATTTTAACATGTGCTTCAGATATATTCTGAATGTATAACCATATCTATATCAAATCTCTAAGAATTGTGGAATTGGAGTCAACACCCCAAATTTTTCAATGACTTATAATTGGCTTCCATGGGCACTGCAAAAATGTATAAATGAAACTTTTTTTTCCTAAAGAATTTAAAATGGAGTTCCATGCCTTAGCTGGTTTGGCTCAGTTGATAGAGTGTCAGCCTGGGGACTGAAGGGTCCCAGCTTCGATTTCAGTCAAGGGCACATGCCTGGGTTCTGGGCTCGATCCTCAGTAGGGAGTGTGCAGGACACAGCCAAACAATGATTCTCATCATTGATGTTTCTATCTCTCCCTCTCCCTTCCTCCCTAAAATCAATAAAAATATATTTTAAAAAATAAATAAAATAAAATGAAGTTCCAGTTTTTAAAAATTTAAATCTTCTAAAGGAAAAAATATTCTTTAAAGTAAATATAAAGAAAAATTTATATTAGAAATTGACCAAGACACTGTTTTCTAAGTCTTCGTGTTTCTGTTACATTAAATTAGGGTCCCCTTATGAAACCCATTTATTCTATTCTAAAATAGAATACAGAAGTGCAGCATTTGTTTACAGCTTTCACTAAAATAATTGATATAAACCCCTAAGATGAACTCGTGCCTTAGAAAATCTTGGGAACATGAAATTATGCCTCCCTAGCTGATTTGGCTGAAACTTAGATGGAGCATTGGCTCATGTTTTGTCACGTGTCCTTGGCATCTTGTGGAAGAACTAAAAAAGAGGCTATTCTCTCTGAAAATCTCACCAGGTAAATAACAGAGCTTAAACCTCCAGGATGGCTGATGGGATCCTTTTCATAAAAATTTGACCTAACTGAAATATGGTTAACTTCCTTGCTTTCTTCCCTAAACAAATTAGCAGGAACTACAATAAGCAAAATGAAGTGGAAATTTCACAAATTACAGAATGATTTTAGTCCATATAGGTTTTGAGTCCTGCCACTTTTTTGTTTGATTTTTTGACCTTCCCAGAAAAGGGAAGGGCTTTATTACATTTAATTTTTAATGGAATTGAATTAAAATTAAACTATTGTTACAAAAATTTCATGTCACACTTTAAGATACAGTGGGGCCTTGACTTACGAGTGTCCCGACTAACAAGTTTTTCGAGATATGAGCTGTCTCTCGGCCGATTTTTTGCTTTGAGTTGCGAGCTAAAATTCGGGTTACGAGCCAGCTTCAGATACCCCACCGCTAGTTGGCTCAGCGAACGTCACAGTGAACACCACAACATCAGCCCAGCATCACGTGTCATTGTAATGGTGAAAATTGATTTGACATACGAGTAATTTGAGTTACAAACTCCGTCACAGAACGAATTAAACTCGTAAGTCAAGGCCCCACTGTAATTGGTTATATCCTTCATTGTTGTGAAACCATGGTGAGGAATCAGTATTATTAAGAAAATATTTAAATGCTATGTCATTTTTTTTCATTTTCTTGATTATCAATTTACTGCAATGTCTGTTTACTTCACTTTGCTACTGGGAAAAAGTCTTTTTTATTCTCTCAATTATAACAATATGTGTGTGTGTGGGTGAGAGAGAGAGAGAGAGAGAGAGAGAGAGAGAGAGATTTAAGTGCCACCTTCAAAATCTTATTCTTAAAAAGTTCCGTAGTTAAACAATGCTTTTTTACAGATCCATAATTTCAGGAGAAAAGAAAAACAGGCATCTAAAGCATAGAAAGTCCTGTATCAAGGTTGCTTAATTTTACTTTTCTGGTAGGTTTCTCTTTTAGAACTTGATAACTTTACTTCTCTTGCATTTGTCTAATAGCTTAAAGTTTGTAGTACTTTCTTAGACCTGATTACCCATGCTCCTCACAACATCTCTATGAGGGTACAGGGTTCATAGTATTTATTTTTTATTTCTGTTTACCAAAACTTAGACATGTTGAGAGAGAGAGAGAGAGAGAGAGAGAGAGAGAAGAGAAAAGAATAAGGGATGATGGTAAAAATTAGGAGAAAGCAATACAAGTAAAAAAAAAAGGAAAGAAAGAAAGAAAGAAAGAAAGATGAACAAAAGTAGATGGAAAAAATATCCCACAGACTCTAAACAAGTGAATGGAGACAAGCCATTAGCAGCCACAGGCATGATAAACAGAGGAAGCAACTGGGTGTCTGAGAATAGGAGAGCCTGCCACCAGCCTCCACGTCTTCACAGGTTAGCACGTGGAGAGGAACAGCTGGATATGGGAGGGGTTCTGCCTTTCCGGTTCTGGGTTTATGCAGAGGCCAACAGCAAGAGTTTGAGAGGCTAAGAGGCAGGAAAACTTGTATGAACTCTCCACCTGACCCATCAGAACCCCACCCCAGGACAGGGCGCCCCACTGGACAGAAATGTAAGGGAATGGAATAGCTGTTGAGAAGAAGCAGGGGCCATAGACAAAGGTGAGAAAAGGGAATCTAGATCTGTGATGTCGTATAAAATAGCCAATAGCCCCATTTTGGATATATTGGGTTATGTAAAATATATCAAGTTGATTTTACCTTTTTTCTCCTTTTTTTTTAACGTGACTACTAAAAAGTTTAAAAATACATATGCGCCTCATGTTTGTGCCTCTTATTACATTTCTATTGGACAAATTATACCAGAGGTAGGCAAACAATGGCTTGTGGGCAAATCCAACCTGCCACTTGTTTTCATAAATAATGTCTTACTAGGACATTAGCCATGCTCATTTGTTTAGGTATTGGATGTGGAGCTGAGTATTTATTTGTGACAGAGGCCATATGGTTTGCAAAGCCTAAAATATTTACTATGTGGCCCTTTATAGAAAAAAGTTTACTAATGACTAGTATAGACAGAAGAAAAGAAGAAGAAGAAGAAGAAAAAGAAGAAGAAGAAGAAGAAGAAGAGGAAGAAGAAGAAATAGTTTTAAAATCCCAGAAATCAAATTAATTTCTGAGTATTATAAAAACAGTAAGAAAGCAAGTTCTACAATGTTAGAAAGCTTTCTTAAATCTCACCTCATTTTAGAAGTTTGCCAAAGTTAATCTCCTATAAGAAAGAGCAACATAAAATGATCATGGTCAAGTTCCATGAAAAATTATTATATAGAAAAAAGAAGAAGAAACAGAATAATATCCCACAGAAGAAAGATAAGCTCGAAAAACAGGATGAAACTAAAATCTCTATTTGAAAGTGAGCTAAAAGATATCAAGAAAATGTTACAATACTTATAAGAAAATCACCAATCTGATTGTAAATGTTCAGAAATGAACTCAGAAAATAGAGGTAAAAGAGAAAAATTTCATTTGAAATAAAGACTAAACTAGATGAGTGATGAAATTAACAGTGTGCCTTAATGGTAATAGAAGTTGAAAAAAAGAATGTTTAAAAAAATTAGAATGAGAGAAAAAGAGAAAGTGACAAATATTGAAAAAAGGCAAACAAAACAAAACAAAAAACTCCACCAACTATGAGATGGGTCTTGTGCAGTTTGATATTGTTTCATGCCTGAGCTTAAGGCTTAGTAACAAAATGAAGACCACATAGAAATTCTTAAGGTCAGCACACTAGTTAAAGACCTGAGATTATAATCCTCCTACCCTCTTCCTAGATGGTAGTTCCTCAAGAAGATAATATGATAGAAATGAGACTTTTGAAACAGTCAAGAGTATGAGAAAGAAGATGTCTTTAAGCATAAAGAGATAGTGGGCAATAGGAGGATAGTTTGTGCAGTGCAATGATCATGTCTTTTAGATAGAATACCAAGGGTAAATTATGATGAGTGCCTCCTTCTCCATCCTCTCCATCCTTTTGGAATACTAGCACTCCATTTGTTATTCGTTAGCAGAGTACAGAAGAGCAAGAGCCTTGTTGTGGCACAAACAGACAGAAAGAGAGGCGGACACTGGGTAGCAGATAGTGAAAGTATTCAATAGGTTCAAGGTGTTATGAGTGAGGGAAAGAGCCAAAGGGAGAGAACAACAGAAAGGTCCTGGAGAGTACATTATAGATTACCTTGCGAGCCCAGGACTAACTACACCACCCTCCCTGGATGAGCCACAGACTAAATTGATCAGAGTAGAAAATCTATTATGACCCTCCATAACTTTATGAAGTCTGTTTGGCTTTTGTCACTTGGATCTGAAATGAAGGACTGATGTAAACGTCTTTTGGAAAATTTGAGTGTGCTTGATTAATCAACAATCAGAGTACATTCATGTGGATAATGGCTGAGATTCCTAATAGTACCCCCAAACTCTTAGTCATATAACACTTTGTAGTAGAAATAAATAAATTTTTAGCAGGTCACATCTCCCAAGTTGCGATCACTTTTTCCTCCTCCTTTGCTGCCAGTAAATGGCCACGTGACTAAGCTGTGCACAGTGAGATGAGAGCAGAAATTCTGTATTATTGTGCCCATGAAGAAACATCTGGCCTTCCAATTTCTCTTTCATCCTTGCCACCAACTTGAGCGTGGAGTAGCAGGACCAAAGAGGGTGACAGAAAAGTAAGATAAATGGTCTTATGGAACCATCATACTTCACTGTACTAACTGCCAGGTCAAATTTCTCTATGACAAAGTAATAAATATTTTCTCTTATGTAATCTACTCTTATATTGATCCATATTAAAGCTACTAAAAATACCCTAGTTAATATACTACAGCTTTTTTATATGATTAGGGCCTAGCACATGATCTAGACTTTAATCATATAGTTCATATGGATTATTGAATGATGCCAGGAGCCAGCTGCACCTGAATCAAATTATACTGCAGCCGTGAGCCAAATGACACCTCACGGTGGCAGCCAAACTCTTAGCAGGATGGTACAGAGAAATACAATTAGATGAAGCACCAACACAAACCGTTTACAAGGAAACTCTTAGACACGCTAGAAATTCCTTTGGAGAGAAAGACAATGGAGCCAAACCATGGGTTTCTTAGGCATTGCACATCATGCTACTGGGAATAGCATCATTCAATAAGGATTTATTTTTTATTTCTGTATGTTTAAGTAGAAAAGTGGAAGCCCCCACTCTTCATATGTTCAACTTTTGTGAAGTGAGGGAAAGAGGGAAGAGGGTTTCATTTGGGGTGAAATGTCTCTAAACTGAAGGATAGATCCAAAATGGCTCATTTATTGGTTACTATGTCGATATGAAGTAGTGGTTAATAACTTACTTAACCTCATCTGCAAAGGAGTAATAATATTATCTACATTATCAAGATGTTGTTTACTAAGTGAGCTAATACATGCAAAGCACTCAAATCTGTGCCTGTCACATAGTAAATCTTGGAAGACACAGTGGAGGAAAAAGCCTCAGCCATCCCAAGGGCAATGCCCAAAACTAAAAAATATTGCTACCAAATATTGCAGTATTGGCTGTCCATGAAATAGCTGACCACTGAAAATGATCCAATATTCTGTGGTGAATCAGCTAGTTGCCTGTCAATTTAGAAATTGTAGAGTTTAGAGAATAACTCATCATGGTGGGAAGGAACTAAGACCCAAGATACTAAAGCCCAAGTCAAGATTTGTTAGAGAGAGGTGAGATAAAGCCAGTAGGATAAGTAGATAGACTTTAACCAAAAATAATAGTGATGGATGTGTTAACTAATATGATTGTAATCATTTTTCAATAAAGATGGTTATTAGCCCTAACTGGTTTGGCTCAGTGGATAAAGCATCGGTCTGCAGACTGAAGGGTCCCAGGTTTGATTCCGGTCAAGGGCATGTACCTTGGTTGTGGGCATATCCCCAGTAGGGGGTGTGCAGGAGGCAGTTGATCAATGTTTCTCTCTTATCGATGTTTCTAACTCTCTATCTCTCTCCCTTCCTCCCTGTAAAAAATTAAATAAAATATATTAAAAAATAATAATGGTTATTAAATCATCACGTACATATTATACTTAATGTTATATGTATTTCAATTGTATTTCAAGAAGCTGGAAAAATTAAGATATTTTTTCAGGTTATTATGTACAGCAGAAATTCATTCATTTACCTGCTGCTAATATTCCATTGAACAAATAAATCTATTTATTTATTTATTTGTATTAATGGCTATTTAGATACTAAGAATTTTTCACAATTATAAACAAGGTTACAAATGACTACTCCTCTCTGTAATTTCTGGTATACCTCTGCAATGTTTCTCTATATTGTTTCCATATGTAGATTTTAACATTCTGGGTCATAAGACAGAGACAAATTTAATTTGTCTAGAAATAGCCTAATTGCTTTCTCATTTGGCTTTACCAAATAACAATCAATTCTTTTCTTTTTCTTTATACCATGATTCAAACCATAATTCAGAGACACATATAATATAATTTTAACACTATATGACACTATATGAACTAACTTATATGCCTTATAAATTAATGCTTACTTCTAATCTAACATAGGACAAAGACAGGGACAGTAGATTAAAACAAGTTTTAGAATTTACAAAATATCAGGGTTGTAAGATTTTCTGGGTACACTTGGAGGAGCAGTAAAACCAAACTGTTTCACTGCCACATTTATGTTATTTTTATTATTCCTTGTCTGTCAGTCGTTTTGCAAGCTTTTTGCATAATAGAAGACAATTCAAAAATGGGATATCAAATATAGAAATATACTTTATATACAACTCTACATAAAGCATCTATGTATTAAACTCAAGCAATTGATAATAAAATACTCAGAAATCATTAAAATATATTTGCATTTAGTGTACTTAATATCCAACTCTGTAACTGAAAGCAACACTACTGAAAATCTTATCTTTATATATAAAAAATAATGGTGATTTTTTTTCCTGCCATGTTTCGCTTTTTTTGATGATATGTTTTTCAAAATGAGTACTCAAGGAATAAAGATGTAGACCACATAGGCCCTTCTTTCTGCTTAGAAGAGACACAGTTTGGAAATGAGAAAGCATAAACCAAAATAAGTTTTCACAAGTGCTCTGAATAAACATAAGATGCTTCAGCATGCATGTGCTGCAAAATGCTATACCATTAACTCAATATTCTAGACAAGTTTTGTCCCAAACAATTTTTTTCTGCCTTACCTTGCTAACTACTACATGCATAAAATGTTTCTCTATATATTATTCATTCTATTCAGACACCATTCTTCAAATATCTTGAAATGATTATAATAACAAATTGCTGATTTTTAAAAGCTAAATCAGTGATAGCTTCAGTAGTGTACTGTCATTACCTTAGAGACTTCAGACATTGTTGTATAACTCAGATGTTTAGGACATAGTACTATTGCTTCTTGTTATTAGTTTTAATTGAATTTATTAGGGTGACATTGGTTCACAAAACCATACAGGTTTCAAGTGTACAACTCAACAAAACATCTGCACATTGCATTGTGCACCCATCACCCCAACCAAAGCTTTTTTCCATCCCCACCCCCCTTTTACCATCCCCACCAAGCTCCCACTACCCTTTCTCTCTGAGGATCACCACACTGTTGTCTGTGTCTGTGTATTATGTATATATGTTTGTTTGGCTAATCCCTTCACCTTCTTTCATCCAGTCTTCCAATACCCTCCCCACTTTCTGACAGCTGTCCGTCTGTTCCATGTATCTGTGCTTCTGCTTCTATTTTGTTCATCAGTTTATTTTGTTCATTAGATTCCACATATAAGTGAGGTCATATGGTATTTGTCTTTCTCTGACTGGCTTATTCCACTTAGCATAATACTCTGCAGGTCTTTCCTTCCATCTATACTAATAAAAGGGTAATATGCTAATGAGACCGGATAGAACAGACATCTTCCGGACATCCTTCCGGACAAAACTACAGTGGGTGCGAAGGCCCAGGCCCTGCATCCATGGCGGCTGCTAGGGCTGAGGGCTGTGGCACTGGAGAGGCGGTGGTGCAGGCCGGTCCAGCGCCACAGCCCCTTCCACAGAGGCAGCCACAGAGGCAGCGGTGCAGTCCCAGTCCCGGTGCCACGCCTATACAGAGGCTGGACAGGGTGTGACCCGTTGTGCTTCAACATCCCAGCCGGCCCCTACCCCAGCCGGTCTGGCCCCAGATCACCCCCCACCCACTAGTGGACAAGGGGTGGGGCCAGTGCTAAGAAGCGAGGGCCGAGGGTAGGCAGCAGTGGGGTGATGGGGGCGGCGCCTTCCCCTGATCGCCTGGTCACCTCCTGCAGAGGGAAGCCAGACTGCAGCTTAGGCCCACTCTCCGGCCTAATATAATTGTGCATTCAAGAAAGCACATCCTCTGTTATTTTTATCTATGCAATGCATTATTTCTGCCCTACTGTTTTGCTAAAAACAATTGTTCTTAGCTAGCAACACAAATGATGTTATCAATCTATTGCCACCTAACTATAATTCATGAAGTTGGCTACTGTTCTCTATTCTTTTGTTTTATTATCAAACCACAAATCAAAGACTTATCTTGCCCTTGCCTCCATTTATAATGTAGGAGCTAATTTTTCCATGTCAGGTGTGCAGAACTATTGCAACAACCTTAAATGATATTATAACAAGAAATAACAGTAAATGCTTTTTAAAAATGGAAAGATTCAATAACTTGTTATAGAGGAATGTACTAAAAGGTAAATAAATTTCAAACTGGCAATATGTATGCCAGGGACACAACGGGGGTGCATAATATCCTGGGAATCAAATTTCTTCATAATGAATAAAATTTTTACCTTTCATTTCTCTGGATTAAATAATGTTAGTATAAACATATCAAAGTTCGAATATTTTCTTAAGATTATAAATTTTATATGTTTGTCTTAATCCTGTATTTTACTAGATGACTTCAATTACAATACAAAAAATATTCAATAATATCTTGAATTAAAATGTACACAATAATAGTTGAAAGTAAGTGGAGAACCTATCTCTTTAACTCAGATATCTTTAGTTATCAATATTTTTAACTTTTGGCATTGAATATGAAGTGAAATACTCATGTTGTAAGTAGCTAACTTAAAGGGCAAGCAAATAACTGAAAATTACAATTTTAAACTTATTTTTGCGAGGATTATTCCAACATTTATTGAATACAGGGCAGTTTATCAATTTTTTGTAATTTAGAAATGTTAAATAAGATTCTAGAGAACCTAGAGTACTAGCCCTAGTTCTGTAACTAACTGTATTTTAGGAAAATAATTTAGTGTCTCTATTTTAAAGTGTGTAAATAGTGACTAAATGTAGACTTTAGTAACGTAGCTTTGAAAATTCTGAACAGGTTTTGGCACAGCCATAATTACAAAGTGTGTGCATAGTGGGAGAAGGAGAGATCCAAGTTAGGTGAAGGAGCAGGAAGACAGGACCCAATGAAGCTCTTAGTTTCACAGCCGATACATTCACTGGCCTTCTACTATAATCTTGACCTTCAGACAGGCTCCAGGATAATCTCTGTAAAAATGTCCCCTTTTAAGTGTTCAAATAATATCAATATGAAATAAAATATATTTTTAACAAATCAGATCTGTTTTGAGCTGATGTGAGAAAAATACATTTATATAGACAAGGGGTAGCAAAAGTAGATTTACAGCTGTTTATATGGCAAATAATACCATATTCTATATATATAAAAGCTTAAGTGACCTTTACGACTGGCCGACTGGCTGGTAGCTATGATGCACTCTGACCACCAGGGGACAGATGCTCAATGCAGGAGCTGCCCCCTGGTGGTCAGTGTGCTCCCACAGCCAACCTCCCGCAGCTGGCCTCCACCTGGCTAGCTGGCCCGATCAGCTGATTGGCCCCAATCAGGACTGGGCAAGATGGCCCCGATTGGCCCCAATTGCCAGCCAGGCCGAGGGACCCCACCTGTGCACAAATTTGTGTACCAGGCCTCTAATTAATAAATAATAACATAAGAATAAACTCTATGTTTTGCATACTCACAACTGTAAACCTACTTTTGCCCACCCCTGTATGTAAAACATGTTTTGTGGACATGAAAAGCAGTTAATCAGAATAAAATTTCCTTTTCTAGAATGCCAAATATGGTGATAGAAACACATTCTCATTAATACCTAATGCACTCAAAAGGTCTTAGAGCATAGTTTTTCCATCATCCTAAATTTATTCTCTATTTTCTTAGTCTTCACACAAATTTATGCAAGTAAGTGTTGTGATGATGGTACCACCTAGTTGTGGCCAATATAGAATATTACACAATGAAAGTCTTCACTGCTGTTGCCTCTTTTCTCCCTCAAAGGAATAGTCCAAATGACATGCTCTCACTTCTTCCTTTACAGTTTACTCCTAAATTAAATTTATTCATTTAATTAAGTCTTTTCATCATATGAGCACATATATCTTTTTAAAAAAATATTTTTATTGATTTCAGAGAGCAAGGAAGAGAGAGAGAGAGATAGAAACATCAATGATGAGAAAGAATCATTGATTGGCTGCCTTATGCACCCCCCACCCCCCTTACTGGGGATCAAGCCTGTAGCCTGAGCATGTGCCCTGACTTGGAATCAACTGTTGACCTCCTGGTTCATAGGTCGATGTTCAACCATGGAGCCACGCAGGCTGGGCATGAGCATGTATATCTTTGTAAATATCTTATTTCCTCAGGTCTTGCATGTATACATATATACTAGAGGCCCGTTGCAGAAAGATTCCTGCAAGAATAGGGCTTCGCTCCCGTCTCTGCCGTTCCTACTCCGTCCTTCTCTGCCATTTCTACCCCGCCCTTCTCTGCCGCTCCTACCCCACCCGTCCCTGCCGCTTCTCTCCCACCTGTCTCTGCTGCTTCTCTCCTGCCCATCTCCGCTACCTTGGTTCCGTTGCTTGGCTTCCTCCTACAGTGTCTTCAGTCTTCGTTCCCAGCTGGTATATGCAAATTAGGCGCCATCTTTGTTGGTGGTTAATTTGAATATCGCTCTGTTAGCCAATGGTGGGCGTAGCGAAGGTACGGTCAATTTGCATCTTTGTCTATTATTAGATAGGAGAATATATATATATACACACTCTCTTACCTCTCAGCCTTCACTTCTTTTTCTTTTCTTTTATCCAAACAAATCTAATCTAGTCTAATAATGCATAAGGTTTCCAGTGTCAAGAAATAGAAATCTGGTGTTTCACTATAATTAGACAAAATAGAGAATTGGTATCATTGGTTTCTGTAACCTTGACTATACTCAGAAGCCTCTTTTAAATGCTTCAGGTACCTTTTTTTCTTGCTTGCAGTTATTCATTCTCCTTCCTCAGTAAACATTTCTTGAGCACTATGCATTCACATTGTGTTACTCAGTGGAAATGTGATAATAAGTAAGGTACAATTCCTGACTAAAAGATAGGAAAATAAATATATTACCTAAAGACTCATTATTCAATTTGATTTATTTAATAACATTTATTGCAGCAATGCTATTTAATATCTTTTTTAGGGCAAATAAAGTTTACTTAAGTTATATCATGGGCTAAATAGGTTGTGTGATAACTGACAACTGTTCACAAGAAAATAAAAACAATTTTTATAGCATTCTTCTCATAAAAAAATAGTCTGAATCCCAACCCACTGCTTACAAACATAGTTTTGGAACACAACTCATTTATATGCAGCCTGACTGTAATATTATCTTGAACTTTAAATCGCACCTTTTCTCAGGATGCTACATATCTCCATGTGTAATATCATTGGGTCTTGTTTGTTTATACTTTGCCTTCTTTCACAAACGATTTGAAATAATTTACATATACAACAAGATGATAATACAATATAAACAAGGTAAAGAGGTAGACTATGAAAAAAAATGTAAATGTAAGCATAAATCCAATCCTGGAATGGGGCAGGGCCAGGTGGTCACCAGCACACCTGTGTAGACCATAACTGCCAACAGAATTGCCAAGTTGACCATCCTATATAATAAAAGGGTAATATGAAAACTGATCCTAACAGCAGAATGACTGGGAATGACTGGTCACTATGACACACAATGATAACCAGGGGGCAGACGCTCAATGCAGGAGCTTCCCCCTGGTGGTCAGTGTGCTCCCACAGGGGGAGCTCTGCTCAGCCACAAGCCAGGCTGACGGCTGCCAGCACAGTGGTGGTGGTGGGAGCCTCTTCCGCCTCAGCAGCGCTAAGGATGTCCGACTGCAGCTTAGGCCTGCTCCCCGCTGGCAAGTGGACATCCCCTGAGGGCTCCTGGGCTGCCAGAGGGATGTCTGATTGCCAGCTTAGGCCCGATCCCCCGGGGAGTGGGCCTAAGCCAGCAGGTGGACATCCCCCGCTGGGTCCCAGACTGCGAGAGGGCACAGGCCGGGCTGAGGGACCCCCCCGAGTGCACAAATTTTTGTGCACCAGGCCTCTAGCGAGATGATGTTGTACATTTGCACTAAATACTCTCTTTTGGAGCCTCTTCTGAGTTGCTGCTTGAGAGTGAACCTATAGGCATGGAAACTTAATGAGTAGGTTAGAGGGCTGGCAAGCCTTTTGAAAATGATCGCTTGAACATACAAAAGTCACATTTCTACCTAGAAATGGGTTTCAGAGCAGCCTGTAGAAAAAAATTATGAGGTTATCACAATAAACCACCACAGGTTCTCTCTAATAATTTATTGATTTATTTAGTTCCCCAAATTTTTATCAAGCAAAGCGAAGGTGATTTGGAACTGGAAGATTTTCAAAGCAGATATTTCCAGGTTGCTGACACAGATAAACAATAATACAAATTACAAAGATATTATGGAATGTTCAATTGTGGGTAATATATTGACCTGCTGAACCTGTCAGAAAGGATTCTTTTCTAAAAGTATTACTGAGTAGCTCAAAATTTAGGTTGCGATGTAAGGTTAATGAAAATAACATGCTTAAATTTAAGGGGCAATCTGTAAAAAATATGGTTTAATTTTTTTTAATTTAAAACATGTTATGTAATTTAATGTACACCTTAACATTCAAGCATTCTCAATTTCAGGGAGTCTGTATTTTTTTTTTTTGATTAAGGTATTACAAATGTGTCCTTATTCCCCCATTGTCCCCCCCCCAGTCCTGCCCTCACCCTCACCCCCTGTTGTCCGCGTCCATCACTTATGCTTATATGCATGCATACAAGTCCTTTGGTTGATCTCTCCCTCTTGCCCCCTCCCTCCCATACCTTCCCTCTGAGGTTTGAGCATCTGATCAATGCTTCTCTGTCTCTAGATCCGCTTTTGTTCATCAGTTTATGTTGTTCATTATAATCCACAAATGAGTGAGATCATGTGATATTTATCTTTCTCTGACTGGCTATTTCACTTAGCATTATGCTCTCCAGTTCCATCCATGCTGTTGCAAATGATAGGAGTTCCTTCCTTTTTACAGCAGCGTAGTATTCCATTGTGTAGATGTGCCAAAATTTTTTAATCCACTCATCTGCTGATGGGCACTTAGGCTGATTTCAGATCTTAGCTATGGTGAATTGTGCTGCTATGAACATAGGGGTACAAATATCCTTTCTGATTGGTAGTTTCTTGAGATATATTCCTAGAAGTAGGATGACTGGGTCAAATGGGAGTTCCATTTTTAGTTTTTTGAGAAAACTCCATACTGTTCTCCACAGTGGCTGCACCAGCCTGCATTCCCACCAGCAGTGCATGAGGGTTCCTTTTTCTCCACATCCTCGCCAGCACTTGTCATTTGTGACTTGTTGATGATAGCCATTCTGACAGGTGTGAGATGGTACCTCATTGTTGTTTTGATTTGCATCTCTTGGATGATTAGTGACTTTGAGCATGTTTTCATATGTCTCTTGGCCTTCCTTATGTCTTCTTTCGTAAAGTATCTATTTAGGTCCATTGCCCATTTTTTGATTGGGTTGTCTTCCTTTTGTTAAGTTGTATGAGTTCCTTGTATATGTTGGAGATTAAACCCCTATTGGAGATATCATTGGCAAATATGTTCTCCCATGCAGTGGGTTTTCTTGTTGTTTTGTTGATGGTTTCTTTTGCTGTGCAAAAGCTTTTTATTTTGATGTAGTCCCATTTGTTTATTTTCTCTTTACTTTCCATTGCCCTAGGAACTGTGTCGGTGAAGATATTGCTTCGGCATATATCTGAGATTTTGTTGCCTGTGGATTCCTCTAATATTTTATGGTTTCCCATCTTACATTTAAGTCCTTTGTCCATTTTGAGTTTATTTTTGTGTGTGGTGTAAGTTGGTGGTCTAGTTTCATATTTTTGCATGTGACTTACCAATTTTCCCAACACCATTTATTGAAGAGACTGTCTTGACTCCATTGTATGTTCTTGCCTCCTTTGTCAAATATTAATTGAGCATAGTGGTTTGGGTCGATTTCTGGGCTCTCTATTCTATTCCACTGGTCTATATGTCTGTTCTTGTGCCAGTACCAGGCAGTTTTGAGAACAGTGGCTTTGTAATACATCTTGATATCTGGTATTGAGAGCCCTCCTACTTTGTTCTTTTTTCTCAGGATCGCTGCAGCTATTTGGGGTCTTTTTTTATTCCAGATGAATTTTTGGAGAGTTCTTTCTAGATCTGTGAAATATGCTGTTGGTATTTTAATGGAGTGTGCATTGAATCTATAGATTGCTTTGGGTAGTATGAACAGCTTAATGATGTTGATTCTACCAATCTATAACACGGTATGTTCTGCCATCAGTTTATGTCTTCTTCTATCTCTTTTTTTTCAGTGTCCTGTAGTTTTCCACGTATAGGTCTTTTACTTCCTTAGTTAAATTTATTCCTAGGTATCTTGTTTTTTTTGATGTGATGGTAAATAATTTATTGATTTATTTAGTTCCCCAAATTTTTATCAAGCAAAGCAAAGATGATTTGGAACTGGAAGATTTTCAAAGCAGATATTTCTAGGTTGCTAACACAGATAAATAATAATACAAATTACAAAGATATTATGGAATGTTCAATTGTGGGTAATATATTGACCTGCTGAACCTGTCAGAAAGGATTATTTTCTAAAAGTATTACTGAGTAGTTCAAAATTTAGGTTGCTATGTAAGGTTAATGAAAACAACATGCTTAAATTTAAGGGGCAATCTATAAAAAATGTGGTTTAATTTTTTAATAATTTAAGTAATTCTTGCCAACAAAGGTAGTGGAGGCGATTGACTTTCCTGTCTATTTTAGTGAGTGATAACATGATCTTATCAACAGTTATTTATGATGTTAATTTAGACTGAATTGTGTTATATAATTAAAAGTTCTAAATCTTAATTTGCGGAACAAGTCATTATGAGTATAATCAATTGACCTATATTTATTGACCATCTGGTATATTATTAATACTAAGCTAGTGATTTTTGGAAGAGATGTTAAAGTATAGGACAGGGGGTCTGCTTCTCAGGAAATTATAAGCTAAGATTGTATTTGCAATCCTATATAAACTGATACTCGACTCTTTAAAATCATTTTCAAGAAAACTAAGTCTCTTTGAAAGTAAAGGAGAAACCAAAAATACTATGAACACCAGAAGATTTAGGAGGTGTTCTGAATAGTTAATTAATATTGGGATGTGACTGAGATGTGGTTAAAACCAAGTGTAGGAAGTGTCTACATTCAATGAAGTGGTAGTTGCCAAAATGCTGTTTCACCATTGAAAACAACTCTCTCCCTTAGTTAAGGTGTAAGTCAACTACTTGGATATGGTTGCACAACTCTTTCTTTCAATGCTAAAAGCAGAATCATGGTTCGTTTTTCTTTTACGTGAAAGAAGGTGAAATCTGACAGCTCAAAATGAAGCAAAAAATCCAAGATAAAATAGACACCATTTTGTGCCCACTCACTCTTCTTTCTAGGGTCATACATGTGTAAGTAGCTGTTTGTTTATAGTTGAGACCTTCTGTGGGTAAATCTGGCAAGATATCAAAGACATTTAGCATAGATATTTCACTTTCAATGTGTGTCTCTATTTTTTCCCTGCTGATGAACCAAATATAACACAGGCAGATGATTTTTATGAATTTATTTTAAATCATAAGTGTTTCTTTTATTTTTTTTCTGAATGTTCATCATAGCTGGGAAACAAATATTTGCTTACCACCCCCACCCATTGTAGCACTGAATGGTTGAATAGAACACAAAACTGCATAGCTGTGGCTGGGTAGCTCAGTTGGTTAAAACATCATCCTGGCACCCCAATGTTGAAGTTTCAGTTCCCAGTCAGGGCACATACAAGAATAAATCAGTGAGTGCCTAAACAAGAGGAACAACAAATTGATCTTTCTTTCTCCCTTCCTCTATCTCTAAAGTTAATCAATCAATAATTTTATTTTAAAAGCTGCCTAATGTGTTCCCTCCTTTAATATCTCCATGTATCTATGAATTTATTAGTTACTAATATATATATCAACTTACTGATCATCTATCTATTTATATAATCCACTAGAGGCCCAGTGCACAAAATTCATGCACTGTGGCGGGGGGGGAGGGCCCTCAGCCTGGCCTGCACCCTCTCGCAGTCCAGGACCCCTTGGGGGATGTCTGACCTCCAGCTTAGGCCTGGGAATCGGGCCTAAGCCTACAGTCAGACATCCTTCTTGCAGTCTGGGGTTCTCGAAATCTGGGACCCCTTGCTATTTACTGCCCACCTGCAGCGGAGGTGGGAGAGGCTCCTGCCACTGCTGCTGTGTTCACCAGCCATGTGCCTGGGTTCTGGCTGAGTGGCTCTCCTCCTGTGGGAGTGCATTGACCACCAGGAGTCAGCTCCTGCGTTGAGCGTCTGGCCCCTTGGTGGTCAGTTAGTGTCATAGTGACCGATCATTCCACCAGTCATTTTACATATTAGGGTTTAATTATATAGGATGGCATATTGTTTAAGAATGTAGGCTTTGGATTCAGTTAAACCTGGATTTGAAGGCAGGATCTACCTGTTATTAGCTGAATGACCTTAGTTAAACATTTAATGTTTTTAAGACTAATTGGTTTATCAATTAAAACCAGGCAATAAAAATTTTCATTTCATTAGAAGTACTGTGAAGATTAAATGAGATAACTCCTGCAAAGGTCTCAGCACATTGCTTGGCATACAGTAAATATAATTAATTACTAATTTATAATTTTTAGTTTAATATCTTTAGTAGCATTTCATTTATTTATGAAAAAAGTCATGATTTTAGTTAACTCTAGGCAAAACTGAGATGTAGTAAATTTTTCCTTGTTTTTTTCAGCTTCCCATTTCTGACATTTTCACAACAATGAAATTTTTTTCTCTTTTTCTAATCAGAATAAAGTTTACCCAGTGTTCTCTTCTCTCAGTGGCAAAATACTTGTATTTATAATTTATTGGGCCTCAAATCAATACATTACCTCCTTGTTACACAGTGTGGTGGGGTTGGTTTGGTTTGGTTTGGTTTTGGTTTTGAAGTGCTGTCTGGACCCAGTTTGAAGTGCTAGCTAGAGGACCATCAGTTTCCCTCAAGCAGCTGGTTAAGCTCTGTACCCCAAGTGCAAAGGAAGTAACATCTTCTGCAGAGGGAAGGATTCACTTGATTGTTTCTTGTTCAAGGAAAGAAGGGTAAGTGTGATCCTGCATGAAGGTGATAACATAAATAAAGACAGAGCAGTGAAAATGTACAATGGGGGGTATATGAGGATCTGGAGGGTATCGTGTGAGACAAAGCTGGATAGGTGGCTTGAAACCATACATGGGTTTATATATTGGGCTTATTTGTTTCTGTTTTGTCCACTGTGCAGACCAGTGGTTTTCAACCAAAGGCTATTTTGTTCCTCAGAGGACTTTGGGCAGTGTCTGGGGACAGATATTTTGGGGATAGGGTGCCACCGGAATCTGGTGAGAAATGAGGGATGTTTCCAACATCCTATGATAAACAAGGCAGCACCCTCACACCAAAAAGAATATTTAACCCAAAATGTCAGTAGTGCAAGATTGAGACATCCGGGTCTACACCAAGGGTCTCCATAGTAGGATGTTTGAACCTGACAGAAGATGAAAGATAGAACATTAGAATGCAGAAACAATATTAAAATTTTATAATTATATCTTATTTTAATTTTTTTTGTTTTTTTAGAAAGTATGTTTATAGCATACACCATATATATTAGTGGTACATGTATATAATTTATAAATATGTATACAAACATTTATAATGCCTGTTCAACCATTTTTACTAATGGGGTACACTGTCAAAAAATTTGTAGACTGCTTCTCTAGCAAATAGGAACTCATAAAACATGTGGGTAGGTTATAAAAAAAACTTTGTGCAGGAAATGTAGGGAAATGATGAGAAAAAAGAAGACTCTGGAGCCATTGAGGAAAACTGTGCATCAATTACAACACTCCAGGCAAAAATGAAAGGAAATGATATAAGGCATTGTCATTAGAGATGAAATAAAGAGATAGGATATTTTTTAAAAATAGATTTAATAAGAATTTTCGCGTGACAGACTGGGATTGGGAATTGAGTAAGAGGGAGATGTTGGAAAGTAGTTCTAAGGTTTCTTTGTTGTGGTTATTTTTCTGCCTCATTCTAGTTGCAAGTAAGCAGATTTCTCTGATTCTCTATAAAGGCAGAGCCCATTTTAATTATCTTTGGGGTGGTGGATGAGGGAGAAACTTAAGATGACTCCAATGAGTAACTTGTGGATAGTGAAGGGACCATCAGAGATGAGAATGTGAGAGGAAATACAGTGGGTATCTTTTTTGAGAGGTGTATAATAAGTTTGTTTGGTTCATTTTGATTCTATAGTCTCTGGGAATTTAGAGACTACCTTATCTGCTTAGGTAAAGCTGAAAGAATAGGTTTGAGGGAGCAACTGAAAAAAAAAAACAAAACAAAGCAAAAAACAAAACACAATGATGTTAGTAATATATTTGAAATGCTATAAATTATCTTACTTATATAGTTTTCCTTGATCCCCACACAGTAAGCAATAGAAAAAGAGAGTTGCATTAATGCAGACCTGGGGATTGAAAGGTTTGGTAGAAGGAAGAATACAAGGCTTACCAGAAGTTAAGATTGCAGCAGAAGGATTAATAGATGTGATTTCAGGGAAGGGAAGCAAGGGAGGAAGTAGAGATGACTTATTAAGTGAAGATAATGTAGAAGGTTTGTGGAGAAGGTCCCGCTGATGGTAAAGGGTAGATCTAATTTGGAGTAACAGAGTGGGAAGAATAGAAAAATTAGGAGTTATGGTCAAGAGCACAATTAGTGAATTAATAAAATTTAGTTTTACTAATTATTCCCATAGGACTACATAGAAGACTATTATATATATCAAGATACATACACAAAAGCCTATGAAAGGAATTTGGAAAATAAATCACTCATTACAAAGAATGAATCGAAAAAATAATGAAAGGAAACTTAATATTTGGTCTTAAATGTCATCTTCTCCTGAATTTTTCTCTTCCTACACAGTTTAGGCAGTAATGAGTATGTTTCATCTGGCCTTCCAGATCTCTCAGTGAATCAAAAAATATTCTTTAAGGCCAATCCTGCAACTGTATTTTCTCAAATAGAGATAGCATAAAAGAGAGAGATGGGGGAGAGGGAAATTCATCATAGACACATTTTCTGAAAAAGTCTGGCAGATGAACAAAACATGATTTTTTGAGAGGTTCTGTAATGGATAGTTCTTTTTCTCACTTATGTACTTATGTGAAACTAGAAAAGACAGTAAAGTGTAAAAAGAATCTACCAACTTAAAAAAAATTACTAAATCTTAGCAGCTTTGACTGTACCAATGTATAGTTAAGTTATCCAAATGCTCTTAAGGCTGCCTTTTTATTTCCTTTCATTTTGACACCATAATATAATGTTTCATTTCTCAAAATCAGAATGTGAATCAGATAGAAAAGGTAAATTGATAAATTCTACATCTGTGATTTCTTCTTTAGCAGTAAAAATAATATGTCATGTCTTAAGGTTGAAGATTATTAACCACAAAACATTAAAAGTACTGCATTTCAAATATTTTTTTTTATCTTCTAGGGGAAGAGGCCAAAAAGCATATTTGAAGTTTTTACATTTTCTCCACACATTAGTTGGGCTACAATATTTATTCTTAAGGCATAATTAAACAAATATGCCTGCTCTAGGGAGAATCTATAAATCATCAATTCTGTTTGGGTTAACAAGAAATTTAAATCTATAATAAAACTTTTGTTGAACTGTCATTGTATTTAGTAATATCTTCATGTTTTTTATGTTTTGCGTATTTCCTTCACATTATTTTGGAAGGGGAAGTATAGTACAAATAGGTTTTGATGCTAACAAATAAACTGAAATTCTTCTAGTATACTCAAAGGCATGTTGAAAACATTTTCCTTAATAATCTCTGCTGGTAATCATTTAGAAATTGGTGAAACTCTAGTGAGGCATATTGCTAGTTACCATTAGATAGGAAGGTTGCTGGATGTGGGCTGTCATCAACAGGGTTCATTCTTTTAGTCTTGCTCCCCAAATTGCTACTCACACTTCACTTTTAGGGCTCTGTGCCCTAAACTATTTATATGATTGTCAAGGACAAATTGTTCTGATATTTATGCTCTGCTGTTTTGCACATTGCTCCATTAAGAACAGGTTTCCTAGGGACTAGGAAATCTGTTTGTTTTATTAGAATTCTTGTGTTTGTGGTGTTTCTTTTCATGAGATGATCAATTATTGGTTGGGATAATGACAAGAGTCCAAAGCACTTTTGTTGGGGTAGAGGTTGCCCATTAATGACTGACAAAATCCTTTAATGTCTTTGATGTTCTCTTCCTGGCTGTAAATAAAATACAGAATAAAACTTTGATGGGGTGGAAATAAGGAGCTCTTAAGGTATTTCTTCGTACTTCTGCCTCTCTCATATGAGGGGAAGTCTTACATACCAGCCTCAGAGCTAGACCCTGGATGCCCATTATAGGTTATTAAACCTAGTTTCAAACTGAAATAGAAACCAAGAAATGGAACATGTAACAAGCTAATTTTAACCAAATTATACTCTGCTATTACAGCCAAAAGGGTAAAGCAAAGGATTTTCCTTACAGATTAGATATATTGGAACACAATTTATATATATTAAAAAATAAAGGAAATTTCAAGGAAAAAATGTTCTCAGAGATTTCAAGATAAAGAGATTGAGAATGAGAGAGAGTTTGCACCTGTTCACATGGATAAAATATAATATGGGTTTCTTAGGGACTATGTGGGTCTGGGAACCCTGATATAGGTATCTCTCAATCACAGGGGGGAGTTTGACCAATATTTGGAAAAAAAACTGCTCTAAATTTTATCATATATATATATATATATATATATATATATATATATATATATATATCAAAAATCACTAAAATAAACACTTGAAATGATGAGAAAGCATTTTATAATTAGCAAAACAAATGTATAGTTTTCAAGAGTATTAGATTTAAAAAGAGGAGATTTTAATGACCTAGTCTGCTGGGGTCCAATCCCAGCGGGTCCAGGGGTCCCCAAAAGTGTGGACGGAGTCGGCGAAGAAGGAATGACACGAAGACAGCCTTCAGTTGGTCAGCAGCCTAGTCAGGACCTATAGCCAGGATCTCCAGCCAAAGTTCTGGTCGGAGTTCTGGTCAGGAACTGATGAGGATCTGACGTTTATTGTCTTATTACATCCGTATTTATACCAGCCGATCTCAATCCTGTCAATTTCTATTACAAGGGTTAAGGTGTTTCTCATCTCCATTCCAGGGAGTAAAGACCATGTAGCTTGATTACCCGCCTGGCACTTAATTAAGGGGTTGTATCCCCTCCCTAACCTCAGGGAAAGATCCCCACCTGGGGAAACAACCTTTCTCGGAGAGGTGACCTTGGTTAAAACACATGGCGTTAAAGGGAGCAAACATATTAACTAGGATGGACCGGCCTCCGGCACTAGTCATTTTGGCTTGCTACTGAAAAAGGAAACAATATAGGACTGGTCTCTGAAAATGCTAACTTTGCTGTCTGGTTTGGTAAGAGATGGGATTTAAAGAAAGCATTTACATTTTAATATGCAAATGAAGAAAAAAGACTGCTATATCTGTATAAGGGTTCTATGGAGAAATACACAAGTGCAACATGCCACATAAACGCTAAATAAATTCAAATAAAACTTTTTTCAATGAGTTTAATGTCAAAATTGAACCATTTCAAACATTCACATAACACAACTTTATTAATTGTTATCAAGCGTGGCCCAGTCAGGGAAATCCATATGTCATGCCAGTTCCTAGTTTAACACTGCACAGATTTCTGAAAGTGCTTTCTACTCATGTCCATGAGCTGAAAAACACCGCCAGACAAATAACATGCAAGATTTTGTGGCTTCGTTTTCCTTACTCCTTTACTTCCCTTACTTTGTATTGTTATACTCCCTCTACTATCAGGGGGGGTATAGCCTGCTGCTTAAAATAGTGCTTAGCAGCATATAGTAATTTTCAATTTAAATTCATGAAATGTAGTGTGCAATAGAGCAACATTTCAGCTTCTTCTTTTTATTAAAGAGTTGTCTTAAGTTCTGGGCGAAGAATTTGGACACCTGAATTCTTTGGGTTTTGCACTAACCTGAGATGTTTTCTGTCTAATGCGTAAACACTTTTTGTTCTTTCTAGACTCACTTGAATGCTGAGAGGGAGTCTATTATCATTTCTAACTTGTCAGAGAAAATGTTGTATATTAACTGGTGTCTGACCTTGCATGAGAAGTCCCTTTTATCGCCTAGCTAGGGCATAAAAACCAGGAGTGTGCTGCCTGGAAAAGGTAAGTAGCTCATCTTTTGTTTCTGAGACTTCCTTGGGAGAAGTTTAGAACCTTTAGCATAGTCTGTTGAAGTGGAAAAATAAATGAAAGAGGGCTTTAGATGAAATAGTCCACAATTTCAATCTGGTATACCTACATACAAATTTATCACTTTGGCAAAGTTCAAAAGCTAGGGGTAATAATATATATCTATTAGTATACTAGTAAATGTGAATGTACATCATATTAGTTTGAGCTATAAAAATCATAATTTCTGAAAGACAAAAATGCTCAAAAATCAGCAAATTTATATGGTTCTTAATATATAGCAGAGGCTCATTTAATTAGGTGAAAATCCATAATGCATTCTCCTTTCTTCTTGTTTTGTTGTTGTTGTTTTCTTATCAAATTTATTTGCATATAAAAATATTCTTTGAAGAAAAGCTCTCTATCTTTCCACTCAATGTAATAACTGGTTAAAGTACATCTCACTAGATATAAACAGAATTATTAAAATTATGATTTAAAAAGTAAACAGGTCTGGAGTTTGTCCCTTATCCAAATCCACATGAAATGGAGCCACTAATATTCCTGCTTGCTAATATTTTCTAATAAATCTGCAGAGTTTTGTTCTCCTTTTGTTGTGTTTGGAAATATGAGTGTTAGATAGCATGACTGTGTGTTCAGACTGCCAAATGCCAATAGGAGCAGACTGCACAGCAAGCGAAGTGCGTTTGTTTGACAATGTGTGATACACTATTGATAATGATTTCAAAATGAAAGTTGGTACTCTTGCCTTTTGCTCAGTGATATGAAGTTTTAAAATTGTCATTATTTTAATTAAAGAGCAATGGTTAGTGCTGTTGTTTATGTTCATCCCTCCTGTCAGTGTATGTGTGTAATTAAAACATGTGAGGCTTTAGTCTCCCAAATGCTTTTGAATTTTTTCCAGGACAACATATTTCTTAAGGTACTTGCATTTATTCCGCAGGGACTATTCATGATGCTGCTTGTTTTCTTGATTAGTGTTTACTCAGAGTCTCCTGTCTCCTCTGTTCCTAATTCCTAAGCCAGGACCACTCATCTTCGGAGCCCATGATAGATGCAGGATGGGCACACAAGGCTTTGGGATTTTTTTTTCCAGGCAAGCCCTCAACTAATATTAAATAACTTAAATTCTTATTGCTTACAATATGCTTCACAGGAAATGTAGAAAGAAAAGAATTGGGAATCTTGCTTTCCACCATTATGCACATTGCTTAACAGTTTACAAACGTCAGATTATAAGAGTAAATTACTTCTATTTTCATCAAAACGACTTCTCTAGCTAATAAATGAAGATAATTGTACTTGTCTCATACTTGAAGGTCATGCAAAAGGCTATAGAGAAGCAGATGAAGAAAGATGACTGATTCAAGTGTTTGTATTTGTGTGCATTTGTCAAACTTCAGAACAAAGGTAAGACATCCAGCCCTGCCCTAACCGGTTTGGCTCAATGAATAGAGCGTCGGCCTGCGGACTCAAGGGTCCCAGGTTCGATTCAGGTCAAGGGCATGTACCTTGGTTGCAGGCACATCCCCAGTAGGGGGTGTGCAGGAGGCAGTTGATCAATGTTTCTTTCTCATCGATGTTTCTAACTCTCTATCCCTCTCCCTTCCTCTCTGTAAAAATCAATAAAATATATTTTTAAAAAAAGACATCCAGCCTTAATCCAGAGGAAACTGCAGATTTCAGTGAGCCCTGAAGGTGATACAAAGGGAGAATTTCCACATTATGTGGGCCCTATCAAGTTGCTAAAATGCTGAAAGTAACTCTGTGTTATCATTTCAGTTTCCGAGATTAATTCACACAGTCTATACCGTTCTGGTGAAATGCCATATACTATTTAAAGGATCTGGAATGTCCCTTCATAAGGATCTGAGAGGAGGGTCCTGGCATTAATAGGTGGCTAATATTTGAGGATTACAAAGAATCTAGCAAGGAGACCAGGACTTCACTATTCAAGCTTTGTTTTCCTCTTACTACAAAAAGCAACTTAGAATGTATGTACTTCATGGAGTTATTTAGTTGACAAAAATATGTACCCACTACATGAAAACATTTCATAGGAGAACTCACTAACTGGACAGTCATTCCATTTTACCGCACTTGCAACTTCGTAGCTGGAGAGGCACTTGGTGTGGCTCACCAATAAGACGAGGGCAGAAGTAGCTGAGGCGGCTCCCGTTTCTGTTTCATTCCGCCAGAGGACAAAAGCTGCTTCCCTTCTGTGGAAATGGCAGTATGGAGGCTGGAAGTAGCATAGTTCTTGTGTAACCCTAACACCAAAAGCCACATTCTGATAATGATGGAAGCAGAAAGATAGAAGGAGTCTGTGTTCTCGATGGCACCATTTGGTCACTGCGCCATCCCTGGACTGCCTTTTCTGAGAATTCTCCTTGAACATAAAAAAGTGGGTCAGATTTTTAATTTCTGGTTGCTGGAAATGTTTCTACTGAAACATCCCCCGCCATGCCATTCTCTAAAGCTTCTGGTTTTCAGACTTCAGTGTGCATCAGAGTCCCCTGAAGGGCTTTCTGGAACTTGGACTGTTGGGTCCATAGTAGGTCTGCGATAGCACCAATTTGCTGATGCTGATGGTCCAGACACCACAACTGAGAACCATTGCTCAGGAGAATAATTTTTCTAAAACATAAATGTTGATATCACGATCATCTGCTTCAAATATATCAGTAATGCCCCCAGATCCTTCAAAACAAAAGCTGAGCTCCTCGCAATGGCGTCTACATCCATTTCTTCATCTTCGCCTTTGTGTCTCTTCCATGTTGACCCCAAGCTCCTGACACACTCAGCTGTTTATAGTTCCGTGATAATGTTCTATTCTCTGTAACACCTCTCAACACATTTGCCCTCTGCCTAGAGCAGTGGTTCTCAACCTTCTGGCCCTGTTGTGACCCAACCATAAAATTATTTTCGTTGCTACTTCATAACTGTAATGTTGCTACTGTTATGAATCATAATGTAAATAAATCATAATGTAAATATATGATATGCAGGATGGTCTTAGGCGATCCCTGTGAAAGGGGTCGCAACCCACAGGTTGAGAACCTCTGGCCTAGAGTGTTCTCCTCTACATTTTCTTGGCCCTTCTCACTTGTGCTTCAAGACTCAGTCTTCACTTGACTAAGTTACTGGGCTCAGTACCCTAGATTGTGAATCAATTGTTATTTACTTTTCAGTGTTTTCCATGTAATTTTCTTGCAGTGGAGTCTATGGCATTCGAGAATTCATCTTTATATCCCTAGGATCTAGCCTAAGTGCTGAAACATAGGAAGCACTCAGTCAAAAGGTTTGCTGAGTGAAAGACTGAGTATTTGTTGAAGCATCAACAATGTTATGTGTTTATGACATAGTTCTTTTTACACCCCTGGGCTACAAGAGAACATCCCTCTTTCTGTGTATATCTGTTTATTATTTGTAATATAGACAATTTAATACATGATATATTGACTTTCATCACAGTTTAAAAATAATTTTGATGGATGACCTTTGAGCATAGACCTTTGCAAGAGACAAAGTTCTTATTTTCTCTCTCTCCTCTCTCTCTTTGTGTATGTGTGTTTTTTTTATGTAACAGATATTGAAACCAAAAAATTCTCACAGAACAGATGCCCTTGAAATTGAAAAGCACTCCCTCTAATAATGCTTGGCATAATTTTTGTTAGGTTTGTATCTCTGGTATAATTACATGATGATTTTAATGGAAATTATAAAGAAGTATTTTACAAAGGAGCAGAATATTTTATGTGTAGTTATATGTAAATTTACTCTTATAAATATGCAAGGTTTCTTCCTCGCATGGGTATTTGCTTAGGGATCACTCTGATAAATGCAAACAAGACTCATATTATTTATTAAAAGATTGCTGAGATATATAACAGTAATTGTCATACCATTCTGTAGAATTCACTTCCAGAATCTGCTGTTGTTCCTATTGACTGATAATACGCAGTAAAAATTGCCACATTTATAAATTCTGTTGAGATATTAAAATGTCTAAGGCTTTATTTTATTCTGATGCATAAATCATTTTTATGTGCATGTAGTTATTTATCAAGCCAATCTGGCTTTCAAATGAGGCAAAAGCTCTGGTTTGTACAGTGTGATTTCTGAAAGTATCATTCATATCAATGTTAATCTAATAATAGAATAACAATAAAATTTAAGGGAAGGTGGATCTCTGGAACCTTGTATTATATGATATGATTTATCATGAGAGGAATGTTTCATTCCTGGCTGTGTTCTCCCAATATTAAGTCTAAGGTGCAAATAACATTAGTGTCCATTTCACAACAAGACATAGACTATTCTATCCTCTTGTAAGTGAAATAGCAGCACTTCCATAAGAAAATTTTTTTTAAAAGCTTGAGTTCAGTTCACTTCAATTAATACAACCACTTGTTGAAAGTCTTCTACTTGATTAGCACTGTTTATATACTTTGGGAAGCACATAAATGCATAGGTGCATAAAGTAATGCAGATAAACATTAAAATTATTTATATATTTTGTTTTTTTGCTTTTGTTAATCCTCATCTAAGGATATTTTTTCCCATTTATTTTTAGAGAGGTGGAAAGGATGGAGGGATGGGGGGCAGGAGAGAGAGAGAGAGAGAGAGAGAGAGAGAGAGAGATCTATGTGAGTGAGAAACATCGATTGGTTGCCTTCTGAATGCACCCTGAACAGGGTTGGGGATCGAACCTGAAACCCAGGTCATGCTCTTGATGGGGAATCAAACCCCTTGAACTTTCTGTGTGTGTGTGTGTGTGTGTGTGTGTGTGCATGGGAGGGGCAGTCAGCACTCTAACCACTGAGAAACACAGGTCAGAACTTGCATTGGTATTTTAGGCCAACTGCAGAACAGTGGCTTGGTTTTAGCCATGGCGATTGCTCATTGTTTATTTCCAAGTTCATTGTGCATCAAAATATTTAATCATTCAAGAGATGTTCTTGTTTTCTAAGTGAAACTCAGGAAAGGCATGACAAGCCACTTGAGTGATACTGAGATATTATCATAATGACTTTCTCTAAATGATTTAAATTCTGAGGCATGGTCAGAAAATGTTAGGAAATTAAATACATCTGAACACATAAGTCACGTATTATTGAATTTATTAGGATACATACACTGGTTTCCTATTTCTCCATTGTATGGTATGATATCATGTTGGAATAGTCAAGTAGCTCATTGACAATTGATGGCATGGTTGGCACCATCTCTTCATGTCAAATAAGTCTCATGACACCTATCATCAGAGTCCTCTCCAGGGTAGCACCTGCGGAGGCTGCTCTTCCAGACCCGCTCTTGGTCTAAGTGTTTTTTCATGCAAGTAGTCACAGCGAGAGTGAGAAAACTATTTAGACATTTCAATCTAGAAGGATCCATCGCTTTGCTTATCTATAAATATTTCTAATTACCAGGCAGATGAGATTCTGACTCAAGTTACTAAACTTGTATGTTGCCTTTATATGACTTATTTATTCACTACAGTTACTTAAACCTGATTTGTATTTTTATAATAGTGTAAATGGCACCAACTCCTCATGCTCAGCCAGCCTTCTGCAGGGATACCCTCCCCAGTCTGATCGGGCTGTGAAACCTCACTGTGCTTCACACTCTCTGTGGGTCACTCCCTCAACCCGCTTTATTGAGACAGCCTACGCTGGGCTACCACAACCCTTAGCCTTTATCCTTGGACCTACCTAATGGCTTTTGGACTGAATTTTTAAGGAGAGAAGGAAAAGAAAAAAACAGGAAAGAGCTTTTTGCTAAGTCTTGTTTATACATAATAAAATTCTGTTGAATTTTTAAAAATTAGTTTTATAAGGACCAGACTCCAGCAGGAATGTAGGCTTGATCTGTGCCTCTAGTATAGTTTCATATACAAACAAAACAATGACCAGAGTTGGGATACACTAACAAGACAACATTACAACAATACTACTTTTTAAAAAAATCCTCACTAGAGGATATGTTTTCATTGCTTTTAGATAGAGTGGAAGGGAAAGAGGGAGGTGAAGAAGATGAGAGAGAGAGAGAGAGAGAGAGAGAGAGAGAGAGACATTGATGTGAGAGAGACACATTGATTGGTTGCCTCCTACACTCACTCTAACCAGGGCTGGGAACAAACCTGCAACCAGGTACATGCTCTTAACCAAGTATAGAACCTGAGACCCTTCAGTGGGCAGGCCAATTGAGCAACACCAGCCTGGGCAAGACAATATTACCTTTAATTTCAATACCAGATTGGACCAAAGAGAAGTAAATAGAGTGAGGAGTCTTGTTTAAATTAAAAAACCTGGAAAATAAAGACAATATCTAATTTATCAACAAAAAGTGCCAAAATTTAGATTGTCCAGTTCTAAAGTCCTAAATCTTGAGATCCAGGTAGATTCTAAATATCACTAGATTCTTCAGATCCCACATATAAGCATAAGACACATATTAACAATTGTTTTAGGTAAGGTAAAATATTTGAAAATATTTGATAATAGGTAGAAATATTGAAATAATATTCAAAGTGTATAGGACATTTTTTCATGTTTAATACTTCCTGTAAATGTTCTGCATGTCTGGCAAACACTCATGTAGCTAGACTCATATGTGGGATATAAAACTGAAACTCATAGACACAGACAACAATATGGTGGTTACCAGAGGAAAGATAGTGGGGTGTCAGGAGGGTAATGGAGGGATAAATATATGGTGATGGAAAATGGTTTGACTTTGGGTGTTGGGCAAATAATACATATTATGTATCATATAAATGTACACTTGAAACATATATGATCCTAATAACCAATTTCACCCCCAAAAAATTTAATATAAAATAGATACACCTAAAACTAGTTTTATACATAGACTTAGTCTTTACTAAACATCTAATATATATTTATTTCTTTTTTTTAAAGTTTTAAGCTAAATGTTGTGATAACTATTTTATTTTTTCTTTATTTTATTATTTTGCTTATCTGTATCATAAAAGGCCTGTGGTCATGAGCCCGTCACGACCAAACGAGCAGCAGCTCTCGAGGGGGCGGGGCAAGAGCTACTAGCAGCGGAGAGCTACACGTAGGGATGGGCAGGTTGGCCAGCTGAGGCAAGCGGAAGCAAGCTACTCGCGCATGATTTCCTGCGCGCTGGGCCTCTAGTTTTTCATAAAAACTGTAGTTAAATATAAGATGTAATTTATTGACTCATGCTGCAAAGTGTAAGGCATTCACTTCCTAGTTACAGCTGTGCATCAAATGGCAACCTCAGGGCTCCAGGTCAATTGTCTTCTCTATAATGCATCATCTGTTCCGTTTGGTTTTTCTCAAGTAGATTCTTCCCACAAAGGGCAAATACAGCTACCACCCACTCCAGACATTTAATGTTTCTATTTCAATAATTGCAGCTGTAGTTCTTGGCTGAAATATCACTGAGATGGTTGGTCAGTTTGTGTCCTGAGCCCACCAATAGTGCAAAGGAAGAGGAGTCAGCCCCACCCTGAACACAGGAACTCATAGGGACGGGGAGTTCCTCAAAGGCAAGTCAGAACATTGTACCCAAAAAGAGAGAACCAAGGCTAAGCAAGAATAAACGAGAGCTGTTGAGTTTAATAATGATCCTAGAGGTTAAATACATCTCCTGTAGGAGATGGTCACAGACCTAGATCTTATGTTTCCAAATAGAGTGCTTGTTCCATTACACTGTAATTTCATCTGATTTGGAGGAAGCTTATGCTTATTTTGTGGAATGCATTGGGATAGTTATTTATAATTTGTAGTGTTTCCACATATGTTTTCTCATTTGAGAAGGCAGTAGATATGGATGATATATATGTTTTCCAGCCTGAATTATTTTAGCTGTTCCTGGCTGCCTTCACTTTGTTAAGCTGAAGCCCAGTAGCACTCAATATCAGAGCTACTCTCTCTCAACTTACATGTGGCAAGAACAGGTGGTTAAGTCATTATACTATACTAGAGGCCCGGTGCATGAAATTTGTGTGTGGGGGGGTGTCCCTCAGCACGGCCTGCACCTTCTCCAATCTGGGACCCCTTGGGGTATGTCTGACTGCCTGTTTAGGCCTGATCAGACATCACTCTCACAATCTGGGACCGCTGGCTCCTAGCCACTCTGCCTGCCTGCCTGATCTCCTCTAACTGTCTCTGCTTGCCTGCCTGATCACCCCTAACTGCCTCTGCCTGCCTGCCTGATGCCCCTAACTACTCCCCTGCCAACCTAATCACCCCTAACTTATCTCCACTGCCAGCCTGAACACTGCTAACTGCTCTCCCCTGCCAGCCTGATTACCCTTAACCACTCTGCCTGTCTGCCTGATCACCCCTAACTGCCTCTGCCTCATCCCCTCCACCATGGCTTTGTCCAGAAGGATATCTGGAAGACGTCTGGTCTATCTGGTCTAATTAGCATATTACCCTTTTATTAGTATAGATTCCTACTATGAGGAGGCCTAAATGTAAAGTGAAAATAGGAAAAACGACTGGATCAACCAAAATAATAATAATAAATCTGAATATCTTCTTTCAGCAGACCATATACTGCAAGCACTGTTGATAAATGTGGAAGCAAAATAGTCCAGTCTGAGATAACCGAATTGATTATATGTGAAAAAGAAGTTATAGCTTCATATTCCAAGGTAAGGGTCCTGACATTGAATTACTCTGCAGCAAAATGAAAGGACTATTTTAACCCAGCAAGAACATTCTATTACAAAGCAATCCAAAAATTGAAACCAACTTATTACACAGGGCAAACCCAAAAGCAAAAATGGAATAACAAGTAATGCAAAAGGATAAAATTTCATACTTTGTACATAATGATAATCATTATTACATTAGATTGAATTTAGTACTCAGAAATATTTCTTTTTTTTTCTAATCTGAATTTAATCCTTTAAAGGTTCATTCAACAACCTATAATATATTATGACCAGTGGAAACCTAAAGAAAAGTTTCTAATCACTTTATTACTGAAATGTATGATTTATACAAAGTTTTCTTTTCTTTCATATTTCTGTACATTTTTTCAATTATGCTAAAAATATTTTGAGATTTTTAGTCTCAGTTTCACCTTAGAATAGACTTATGTGATTATTAATTTCTGTCCTACAAGGATGGCTATTTATTGCATCATTTGAAACGATTGCATTTTAATTGTTTTATGTAAAAGGTTGCTTTGAGGAATGAACAAAATGAACCTGATGCACATTATCCCTACAGATACCACTGCACCATCATGAGCATGAAGCATGTACACGAGACATTACAGAGTATGCAGGGATACAGCTCATGCTTGCAGAAAGGAATGATTACTTCATATTGGTGGCATCAAATAAAATCTCTTCAAAAAAGCAGCATTTGAGCTAGGTGGGACACATGGAAATCTAGCATGAAGACATTTGAGGTAAATAAAGTAGAAGGAAAAATCTAAGCTTGCTGTTAGATCTCTGTCTCTCTGTCTTGTCTACCCTCTAGGGACATCAGACTATATGCTAGTTCTGAAACACTCTAGGTCCCTTTAGAATTCACTTCACATTAATGCTCAGAATGTCCTCACATTCAAAGGTCAATCTTTTTTGTTTTGTTTTGTTTGTATCTCAATGTGCTGTTTATTTTATTTATTTATTTTTTTGTTTAGAGTATTACATATGTCTCCTTTTTCCCCTCCCCGGCCACTCCCACCCCCAGGACAAGCCCCCACCTCCCCATTGTTCTTGTCCATTGGTTATGCTAATATGTATGCATACAGGTCTTTTGGTTGATCTCTTACCCGCCCCTCCCCTGCCTTCCCCCTGAGGTTGGACAGGAAAAGTTCCTTTTTTTTTTTATAGCAGCATAGTGTTCCATTGTGTAGATGTACCACTGGTTTTTAATCCACTCATCTGCTGATGGGCAATTAGGCTGTTTCCAAATCTTAGCTATGGTAAATTATGCTGCTATGAACATAGGGGTGCATATATCCTTTCTGATTGGTGTTTCTGATTTCTTAGGATATAGTCCTAGAGGTGGGATTACTGGGTCAAATGGGAGTTCCATTTCTAGCCTTTTGAGGAAGCTCCATACTGTTTTCCACAGTGGTTGTGCATTCTGCATCCCCACCAGCAGTGCACGAGGGTTCCTTTTTCTCCACATCCTCTCCAGCACTTGTCCTTTGTTGATTTGCTGATGATAGCCATTCTGACAGGTGTGAGACAGTACCTCATTGTAGTGACTTTGAGCATGTTTTCATATGTCTCTTGGCCTTCTGTATGTCCTCTGTCAAAAAGTGTCTATTTAGGTCCTTTGCCCATTTTTTGATTGGATTGTTTATCTTCCTTTTATTAAGTTCCCTGTAAATGTTGGAGATTAAACCCTTATCGGTGATAACATCAGATATAACATTGGCAAATATGTTCTCCCATGCAGTGGACTTCCTTGTTGTTTTGTTGATGGTTTCTTTTGTTGTGCAGAAGCTTCTTATTTTGATGTAGTCCCATTTGTGTATTTTCTCTTTAGTTTCCATTGTCCTAGGAGCTGTGTTGGTGAAGATATTGCTAAGACATATGTCTGAGATTTTGCTACCTTGGAGTCTTAAAGATACCTTCCCTATAGAGATGTTGAAGGTGTTTAAAAAGTCTTCTGAAATGATCAGAGCTGTACCTTAGGAAGTTTAATATGACAACAGGGTAGAAGATGGTTTGAGCTCATTGATAGGGAAATGCACTTGTGTTAGTGTGAGGAAGTGAGAGCTTAATATTAGATAATACCAATAGTGTCTTAAAAGAGGGAGAAATAGTTATGAGAGAGATTTGTTACTGATCCTACTATATTTTCTACTTCCTTGTCTGGGAGTAAGGTGATTCCTTTAAAATAAGTTGAAAACATAGAAGGGGAAATGTTTGGGATGGAAAATAATTAATGAATTGAATCCTGGTCATATTGAGTTAGAGGTGTTTGTGGGGCCTCTAAATAGGGATGTTCTATGGATACTTGGAAATGAGGACCTGGACCTTATCAGGACTAAAATATCTAGAGTTTGACTCCCTACAAAATCCACTGCATTAATGAAATTAGACTGTGAGCTATGGGAGATCCATAGAAATGAGAAAAAGGTAGTTTAGTTGTAATTGTCTCTTGGCCTTCTGTATGCTTTAAATATATTATGTACAAATGTATATATATATACATTTAAAGATTGAGTGAGTACATCTAACTTTGAAAAATTTAAACTTTCTAATTTTTGTACTAATTTAACTGGAGCAATTTTCAGCTAGGCACTGGAAAGTAAAATGACATAATATCCCAAGCCTAATCTCTTATAGGCCCACACCATAACTTACTCAAGTAAATAACAAACAAAACAAACTAGTCTTTGGAGATAAGACCCAAGAGACAATTTTTTTTTTTTAGTTTGTTGTAAAGCTAATTAAAGTCGTTAATTCTTCTAGATTACATAAGACTATTTTGAACAGAAATTATTTAATGATATGATTTTTCAGAATTGAGTAAAATTTTCTAACATATTTAAATTATCAACACTTAATAATCATTTTGAAGAACTTTATAATTTATCTCTATAGGGTACTGAGCTAAATATATACAAATGAGTAAAAATAAATATGGCCCAAATACATAATTAATTTAAATTTGGTCCCTGAATGCTGAAATATTTATTAGGCATAAGTACTTAATAGTATAGCTAACATTCAAAACTAATCTAGTTGATTCTTGTCCTTTTTGCCCCTTTCAAATAGGTGATATAAATGTGAGCTAGTGTCAACTGCCTAAATCAACCATCATCTCATCCATATTGCTAGCTTTTCCTATAAAAATCATCTTTGTTCTTCCTACCTTAGCAATTTGACCTCATCTCTTATGGTGTACTCTTCATTTTATGTACCTTCTTTTTAACCATGTGAATATACATTTACATAATAACCTCCTGGCCACATCTGTTACACCTTTATCCAGGAGTGAAGGAGAGATTACCAAAGAGAAAATCATTGCCACTGGCTCCTCTTCCCTCGGGGAAAAACCAATCCTGTTTGCATACTCTTTCCAGGAGTTACTAAGAAGGAGATCTCAGTCTTGCATCTAGAGTTTAGAGGGCAGAGATATTCCTGAGCAAATGAAACAATTTACTTGTAGGGCCTTTCTTTAAGGGTTTGAGGTGAATGAAAAATAATCAGGATTTAGATAGTCTCTTTCTAATTCTTTAATGAAAAGTAGTTTTAACTGATAATTTTAAATATAAAGATGGCTACTTCTGGATTCTCAGACTCTTTGGCACTTCCAAGGGTGTTTAGATAGATAGCAAGGAAGTGACTCATCCGTTTGTCTAATTTTACTTTAAATGCTCAATAGATGTTTAGTGGACACGATTACCATCTGTTTTGATTTACATATAAAATAAAAAAAGGAAAAGGAGCTTTTTCTGACCTAAGTGGCCTTAGATTGGAAGGAGGGTGGGGGAGAAAGTGTGAATATGTTTGAGAAAGACATTTCCAAAAGCTGAACTGACTGAATTAGGAGAAGCAGAAGAAAAAAAACAGGGGGAAATTAGTCTAGGAACTCTGGAATAAAAATCAGACATGTTCATTGGAATCAAACAGGGTAGTCAGAAGAAAGTGAGTTCTAGGAGCTGGTAAGAAGTTTGGATATATAACAGTTAGCTATCCAGTGAAGTAGCCATATTTATATAAAGTTCTGCCAGACATTTGACCATTCACAGCATACAAAAATGGCTATAGGCAGATAGGAACTAAATACCAGTCTGGAATTCCAGGGTTGCTAGGACTCCTTTCATAGTTAGAATAGAGACAACTAGATAGAGCTAACATAGAAGAATTGCAGTATAATGTGGGATATCAATATAAGATTTTAGACCACAACTTAGCTGAAACAGTGCAAATTCTTCACTATGGAATTAAAGTTTAAGGTAGGAACCTGTTCACAGGAACAAGAAAAGCTAAACTTGATACACACCATTAAAGGGAACCAAATAGTAAGCTGGACCTGACGCAAACTTTCTAAATTAGAACTTCTTTATTCTCCACTTATAGTGACAGAATTAGTTCCATATTTTTAGTGGATTTTTGGTTGTATGTAGAAGTTAATTGCTCCAGAAGCAGGCATATAGAGGAAGGTATAAAGAGCACATTTTATACTTTATTTATTAGTGATTTCTTCAATCAAACATTTATATATTTATTGAGGTTCTCTTATAGTCAAGGCTCTGAGCTAGGCAGGGTACAAACATATTAAGGTATCAATCTAACATTAGAAAGTCTAAGGTCTAGTTGTGAGACAGATAAGCAGATAAGCTTGATCTCTATGAAAAAGTTACTATATTAGGATAATTTTTAAAATGTTGGAAAAGAAGAACACTACTAAGCTGGGAGAAGTCAAGAAATATCACTGAACAGGTGGTATTTGAAATTAATCTTAAGAATATGTTTATTTTTTTAGCTGAAGAAATTGAGAGAAAAGAAGAAATAATAAAATATAGAATAATTGATAATAATAATAGCAGCTAAAATTTCTTAATAATGCCTGTCACTTAGAGTTTTATATATCTTCTTATGTAATCTTAACAACTCTGTGATATGTGCTAATATATCCATGCAGAATCTAAGATTAGAAGAGGGTCATTCATTTACTCACGTTTCCAGAGCTAAAAGTGAAAGAGTTGGATTTCAATTATTTATTTTTATTTTGTTTTTCTTCAAAAACACCTACTGTTATTTTTTATATATAATAATGCCTATGACGTGTCTTAAGAGAGATGGGAAATGAAGTATGTCAGGAGCATAGACTTTATGACAATGTTTTCATGGGAATGGATGAAACTGGAGAGGCAAAAGGTAGAATTTGAAGGTTTTTGTATAATTAGGTTTAAAAAGAAAGAAAGAATTAAACTAAAATTGATACACACCATTAAAGGGAACCAAATAGTAAGCTGGACCTTCTTACCAGCTCCTCAGAGATTCCAAGATGTCTATATAGTAGGTAGCAGCTGAACCCATCTGCTCCAGGCCAACTGATAGCTAGCTGAATTGAAATTTTATAACCAACGATTACAGAAGAAGCACATAAGGATGGGTGGGAAGTTCACCTTTCAGACTACCACTGCCAGCCAGGCCATGCTGCCTAACTCAGGTCCTGTGGAGGTGGTCTGCTGGCTACACCCAGCAGTGATTTCAAGGGACCCTCTTTATTTCTGTGAGCCTTTTTATGGAGATCTAGATAGTAACCAAACTGTATAACTTGGGAAAGAGGGCTGATCTCCCTATCTCAAGCACACAGGTGGTGCCCCTCCCTGACACGTGTTTAGCACTCAGCCTGCCCAGTCCTGCAGGGTTCCATGGTGGGAGGGAGCCATGAGGAGCTGGAACATTCAGCCCTATCTGCTGAAACCAGCCACATGGGGAGATTGGAGTACTGCCCTGTACTGCTTGGTTCTGCAGTGGGGAGGGATGGGGGGAACCAGGGAGCTACAAAGAGTTAGAATTTTCATTCCTTGTCTGCCAGGGAGGCTTATGTCCAGGAGCCAGATGGGTGAGTCCTGGGCTGTGTGCCTACATTGCTGGGAGGTAAATCCAATCTCCCCTGTGAGTTCAGTCCGGGCTACCCCAGGAAGGGAAAGAAGTGCCTGCATCCCTCATACAGGCTTGCCGACACCACCCCTAATGGCTGCTGGCTCAGCCATGATAAGTCCTGGATACACCCACTGTACACAGTTCCATGGGAGAAAGGGATTGTGGCTCAAAATAGGACATACAAAGTGTGAGACTCTGAGAGGCTATTATCTGAAACCAGGATGAAATGCTTAGTCCTCTCCTGTGGGTTGGGCCAGCATCATTCCCAACAGGAGACCCTTAATTTAACCCTTTGAGCCTGGAGGATGAGCTTTCACTTGCAGACATGAACCCAACTTGAACCTGCAGTGAACCCTCCTATAGGGAACTAGAGTTGGAGACTCTGTCAGAGACTGAGGGATGTAACTTTGAGGCAGGGACCACTTTTCCCTCGTTGAGCGCCTGACTGTATGATCCCCAAGTAGGGGACCTACTAGACCTATCTTCCAGACCCTGGTTGTCCTGACTGACCAAAATATCAACCTGTGGAAGTGGCAGTACATTGTGGCTAGGCTGGACTCATCTTATAGTCTTTCTTTGGAAAGCTCTGGAGGAACCAGGCAACCTCAGAGGGAGGCGGAATAGTTGACTGGGGAGGAGGATCTCAGGGAGCCTGGGTCCTTTTAAAGATCTTCCCATAGCTTTAAGCTGGAGGAGGTCAACTTGTTTACAAAGATTGGCCACTTCCATGCACACTGAGGTCCAGTAGAAGCAGAAAAAGTAAACAAACAGTGAACAATATGGTAGCTACAGACAGGTAGCCAAAGGATGGTTATATACAACATCTGAAAGCAAACTGTACCCAAACTTCACCCAAGTGGACCCAAAACCAAGACAACCAGTGATGGGCTTCAGACCACACCAGAGCTCGACCAAAGTAGCTGCACATATGGCACACCCAAAGGGGGATTTTATCAGACCCTGTTGGGAACAACTCCACTTCAGGGGGAAGTCCCTGTAGAGCATCTCATATATGGATTGATGTTTACCTTTATAGTCATCCAGCCTGAAAGGTCAACTCCATGCATGAATGGGTAAAGAGCATTTAAGACTGAAATAAAACAGGGGGGTGCACATAAACCACAAGTAACATTCCTGGTGCATTGAGCTCAAGTGATCTGGAAGACTGTCCCACTGAGCCCAATAAGACACCTTCATTTTAAAGCCATCATAACAAGTTTTGGAGTCACAGCAGATGACAAAATGGAGAGACAGAGATTAAATGAAGAGAGAGAAAAAAATTCCCCAAACAAAAGAACCCAGAAAAATAATTAAATGAAATGGAAGTGACAAAAATATCAGATGTAAAATTCAAAACAATGGTTATAAGGATGCTCAAGGACCTTAAGAGAAGAATGGGTGATCTCAGTAAGAACTTAGACAAAGTGATAGTAAGCTTTAAAAACAGCATTTAAGCCATGAAAAAGAACCAGTCAGAAACGAATACAATATATGAACTGAATACACTAAAAGGAATCAGCAGCAGGTTAAATGAAGCAGAGGATCAAGTCAGCAAATTACACAATAAGATAAAAATAAGCACACAAACAGAACATAAAAAGGAAAAGAAACTTAAAAAAATGGAAGTCTAAAAAGCATCCAAGACAACATCAAGCTAAATAACATCTGCATTATAGGAGTGCCAGAAGGAGAAGAGAGTGAGCAAGGGATAGAGAACTTGTTTGAAGAAATAATGGCAAAAACTTCCCTAACCTGGTGAAGGAAAAAGTCATACAAGTTCAGGAAGCACAGAAGATCCCAATCAAGATAAACCCAAAATAACTCACACCAAAACACATCATAATTAAAATGCAAAGGTAAAAGACAAAGAGACAATCTTAAAGGCAGCAAGGGAGAGAGAGTTAGTTACCTACAAGGGAGTTCCATAAGGCTTCCAGCTGATTTCTCAATAGAAACACTATAGGCCAGAAGGGAATGGCATGAAGTATTCAAAGTGATTAAAAGCAAGGACCTGTAATCAAGACTACTCTACCTAGCAAGGCTATCATTTAAAATTGAAAGCAAAATAAAGAGCTGTCCTGCCTCCTCCAAAAAAGGTAAAGGAGTTCATTACCACCAAATTAGTATTACAAGAAATGTTAAAGAGACTGCTTTAAGAGGAGAAGAAATAAAAGGAGAGAGGAATATAGGTATAAAGAAAAAAATGCCAATAAATAAGTACCTATCAATAATAACCTTAAATGTAAGTGGCTTAAATGCACCAATCAAAAGACATAGGGTAGCTGAATGAATAAGAAAACAAGACCCATATTTATCTTGCTTTCAAGAGATCCACCTCAGAACAAAGAATACACACATCCTGAAAAAGAAGGAATAGAAAAAAATTCCATGGAAATAGAAACAAACAGAGCTGGGGTAACAATTCTCATATTTGACAAAATAGAGTTCAAAACAAAGGCCTTAGCGAGAGACAAAGAAGGTAACTACATAATACTAAAGTGATTGATTCAACAAGAGGATATAACCCTGGTCAACATATATGTACCCAATATAGGAATATATATATATGTATATATATATAATCTTGGTGGACATTAAGGTAGAGAGTCACAGCAATAAAGTCATAGTAGGGGATTTTAACACCCAACTGTCCACAATGGATACATTAGCCAGGAAAAAAATCAACAGGGAAATAGTGACTTTAAACTACATACTAAATTGGATGGATTTAATTGATATTTCCAAAACAATTCATCTCAAAAAAGCAAAATACACATTCTTCTCAAGTGCACATGGAACATTTTCAAAGATAGACCACATGTTAGAACATAAAATAATTCTTAAAAAATTCAAAAAGAAATCATATCAAGCATCTTCTCAGATCACTATGCCATGAAACTAGAAATCAACTACAATAAAATAATTCAAAAACATTCAAACACATGGAGGCTAAATAGCATGTTATTTAACAGTGAATAGATTACCAATGAGATAAAAAAGAAATTAAAAATTACCTGGAAAAAAATGAAAATGAAGACACAACAAGTCAAAAATCAATGGGACATAGTGAAAGTATTCTTCAGAGTGAAGTTCACAGCATTACAGGCTTATTTCAAAAATCAAAAACAAAAATCTCAAATAAACAATCTAACAGTACACATAAAAGAACTAGAAAAAGAGCAACAAACAAAACCTGGAGTAAGTAGAAGGAAGGAAATAATAAAGATCAAAGTAAAAATAAATGACAAAAAGGCTAAAAAAATACAAACGATCAATAAAACTAAGGGATGGTTCTTTGAAATAATAAACAAGATCGACAAACCTTTTAACAGACTCATCAAAAGAGAAGACCCAAATAAATAAAATGAAAAAAGAGAAGCAAAAATTGACATCACAGGAATACAAAGGATTGTGAGAAAATGCTATGAACAACTCTATGCCAACAAACTCAACAACCATGTGAAATAAATAACTTCCTAGAAACATACAGTCTTCCAAAACTGAATCAGAAAGAATTAGAAAACCTGAATAGACAGATTACAACTAATGAAACAGAATCAATAAAATAATAATAATAATAATAATAATAATGATAATAATAATAATAAAACTCCTAGCAAACAAAAGTCTTAGACCAGATGGCTTCACAGTCAAATTTTATCAAACATTCAAATAAAAACTACCACCTGTCCTTTTCAAAATTTTCAAAAAATCCAAGAGGAAAGAAGACTTCCAAGCTCTTTTTATGAGGCCAGCATTACCCTAATTTCAAAACCAGATAAAGATATTACAAAGAAATAAAAATGATAGACCAATATCACTGATGAACATAGATGCTAAAATCCTCAACCAAATATCAGCACATTGGATTCAACAATACATTAAAAGGATCATACACATTTATCAAGTGGGATTTATTCCAAGGATGCATGATTGGTACAAAATTAGCACATCAATAAATGTGATATGTCATGTAAACAAAATGAAACATAAAAATCACATGATCACATCAATAGATGCAGAAAAAGCCTTCAATAAAATACAGCACCCATTTATGGTAAAAGTTTCAGCAAAGTGGGAATAGTGGGCTCATACTACAGCATAATAAAAGCCATCCATGAAAAACCTACAGCCAACATCATAGTCAATGGGAAAAAACTAAATGCATTTCCCTTAAGATCAGAAATAAGACAGGGATTTCAGCTATCACCACTTTTTTTCAACATAGTACAGATTGTCCTAGCCACAGCAATCATACAAGAAGAAGAAATAAAAAGCATCCAAATTGGAAAGGAGAAAGTAAGACTCATTATTTACAGATGTCATGATATTGTACATGGAAAACCCTAAATACTCCACTGAAAAATTACTAGATCTAATAAATGTATTTAGCAAAGCAGCAGGATACAAAAATTAATATTCAGAAATTGGTGACATTTTTATACAACAAAATGAACTATCAAAGAGAGAAATTAAGAAAATAATCTCATTTACTATTGTAACAGAAAATAAGTTATCAGAGCATAAATTTAACCAAGCAGTTAAAAGCCCTATACTAGGAAAACTATAGGACATTGAAGGAAAAAATTGAAAAAGATACAAATAAGTGGAAGCATATACTGTGTTCATGGATCAGAAGAATTAACATCATTAAAATGTCCATACTACCCAAAGCAATCTACAGATTCAGCACAATTTCTATTAAAATAAACTACCAATGGCATATTTCACAGATCTAGAACAAATATTCCAAAAGTTTATATGGAACAATAACAAAAACCTGGATAGGTTCAGCAATCTTGAGAAAGAACAAAGTTTGAGGCATCACTATAGCTGATATCAAACTGTACTACAAAGCCATTGTAATCAAAACAGCCTGGTACGTACTGGCATAAGAACAGGCATATAGTCAATGGAACAGAACAGATAGCCCAAAAATCACCCCATGCCTTCACGGTCAATTGATATTTGACAAAAGAGGCAAGAGCATACAATGGAGTAAAGACAGGCTCTTCAATAAATGATCTTGGGAAAATTGTACAGATATATGTAAAAATATGAAATTAGACCACCAACTTATACCATACATATGAAAAACTCAAAATGGTTAAAAGACTTAATGTAAGTCACAAACCATAAAAATCCTAGAAGAAAACATCCGCTGTAAAATCTAAGACATCTCTCATAGCAATATTTTTGCTGACATATTTCCTATGGCAATGGAAACAAAGCAAAAATAAACAAATAAGACTCTATTGACTAAAAATCTTCTGTACAGCAAAATAAACCACCAACAAAATGAAAAAAGAACCCCCTGTATGGGAGAACATATTTTTCAATGATACATCTGATAAGGGGTTAATTTCCAAAATACATAAAGAACTTATACAACTCAACACCAGGAAGACAACCCAATTTAAAAATGGGAAAAGGACCTGAATAGACACTTCTCCAAAGAGAACATACAGATGGACAATAGACACATGAAAAAATGCTCAATATCACTAATCATCAGAGACATGCAAATTAAAACTACAATGAGATATCACCTCACACCTGTCAGAATGGTTATGATCAATACATCCACAAACAACAAGTGCTGGTGAGGATGTGGAGAAAAGGGAGCCATAGTGCACTGTTGGTGGGAAATAGACTTGTGTAGCCATTGTGGAAAACAGTATAGAGTTTCCTCAAAAAAATTAAAAATGGAACTGTCTTCTGATCCAGAAATCCCACTTCTGAGAATATTTCCTAAGAATCCCAAAACACCAATCAGAAAGAATATATACATCCATATGTTTATAGCACTGTTATTTATAAGGGCCGAGATCTGGGAATATGCCTAGTACCTATCAGCAAATGAGTTATTTAAAAAGCTGTGGTACAGCCCTGACTGGTTTGTCTCAGTGGCTAGAGCATCAGCCTGTGGACAGAAGGGTCCCAGGTTCGATTCCAGCCAAGGGCATGTACCCTGGTTGCAGGCACATCCATAGTTGGGGGTGTGCAGGAGGCAGCTGATCGATGTTTCTGGCTCTCTGTCCCTCTCCCTTCCTCTCTGTAAAAAAGCAATAAAATATATTTTAAAAAATAAATAAAATATAAAGCTGTGGTACATTTATATAATGGAATACCACCCAGCCAAAAAATAAATAAAATAAAATAAAGAAGAAACTTACCTTCTGTGGATTGACCTGGAGATTGTTACTCTAAGTTTAATAAGCCAGTCAGAGAAAGAAAAATACCATATGATCTCACTTATATGTGGAATCTAATGAACAAAATGGAAACAAAGGCATGGATATAGGGAACAGACTGACAGCTGTCAGAGAGGAATGGGGCAGGGAACCAGATAAAAGAAGGTAAAGGGATAAGACAAAGAACATATTGCATAATCCAGAGAAACATACAACAGAATGGTGATGGTCAGAGGGAAGAGTGAGAGGGTGCTGTTTGGAGGTGTGCAAAGACGGGGAAAATGGGGACATCTGTAGTAAAGTCAACAACAAAAGTAAAGTTAAAAAAAAGAAGAAATATTCTTGCTTTCTAGGTCCCAAGTATGTGATAAATTGGGGCTATTCTGGTGAAGTGAAATTCTAACTCTACCCTTGGTCACCATAAGAATTAAAATTAACAGAGTTATTATAGATAGCCACAGAAAAAAAGAAAAATAAGTTCTAAGAAAAAAAATATCAGGTGATAAGTTTTACTGAAATGGAAAATTATTCATTAATCTCATTTGAGATTAAACTGTTTTATTCTAAAAACTGTAGATTTGGGAACTAGAAAAAAAATAGAAAATTATGTTGTTAAAATCTTCAGAATTACAAATAAAAAGACTTGAGATCCAGGTCTAGAAGAAAAATTAGCCTGAAATTAAAGCTTCTATGATTCTGTCTGGGGTTCTACTGAGCCTGCACTTCTCCCTCTTAGGAACATGACATGTACAGCCACATTGGGAGTGGAAAAGTAAGCTTCTTAAGATGAGAGAACAGGAAAACAGTGTATAAGGCAATTGAGTAACATGAACATGGAGACTAAGAAATTAGGTGTGGAAGTCCCCATTTCTCTGCTGGTTTTTTTTTAATAGAACTCAATTAACTAATGTTTTCAATTTTGATGGTTGAGATTCCACAGTGTGTTTGGGGCCTGGAAAGTACAAAAGCAATTTTCAGATTATTAATAATGGCAAACTTCAATATGAAGTTGATTTGTAATGACCAATACAATAATCCAGAAAAGTCAATGGCCTAAGTATGTTCCTAAAATTATAGCCTCTAATACTAAGATGATTTTGATAAATATGACTATTAATAAGCCTGAGAATGATTTATTCATTTTTTAATCAAGGACTTTCTCATAAAAACAAAATTGAGCTCACTCCAAGTTGATCATAGGAAAATGCAGAAAGAAAGAAAGAAAGAAGAAAGAAGAAAGAAAGAAAGAAAGAAAGAAAGAAAGAAAGAAAGAAAGAAAGAAAGAAAGAAAGAAAGAAAGAAAGAAAGAAAAGAGAGAGAGAAAGGAGAAAGAAAGAGAGAGGGAGGGAGGGAGAGAGAGAGAGAGAGAGAGAGAGAGAGAGCCTCAGCTGTGTCCTAACTGTAGACTTTTCATTACTGTTGACAATGAAAATGAGAGTCAAAAAAGAACACAGCTGGAATTTTAACCCTCAAGTTGAGATCAAAGATTTGGCAGTTAGAAAAATCATTCTTTTGACTTGTAAACAAAACAAATCTTATATGGATGTCAGAATAAATAAAGTATTTCTTTTTTAAACAGTTACTGTTTTGGCTAAACTGTACTCATCATACCTATTAAGAGATTTAAGGTAGGGAATTTATCACTCTTATTGCCATCTTAACCTCAGACACAATTATTTAAAATGAAATAAATATATACTTAGCAAACAAGGAAGATATATTACTAATTGTCCACTGGGCAGTCAATTGCCAGTTAGAGTAGCCACTTGTGTAAACTCTGTCAAACATGCTGACCCAAACACGTCTCCAGCGATTTCCAACATCTGGCTTAAAAGCTTCCCTGTAATTATTTTCATTTTGCATAAGAAAAACTCACTAAACCCTGCATCTGTGGTGGTGATATACAAAACATATAAATTTGGAGGGATTCATTAGATAATGCTGAAGAAAATGCACCAATGGCTCAATGCCATTTAACTCCCGCACTTTTGGTGAATAAGCCAGCAGCGAAGTCCTTTTACTCTTCAAAAGATTATACATATGATACAGTGTTTCTTGACTTCTTTCTGCTGTGGTTTTGCTGGAGTGTTTAACATGTAGAGATTGACATACAGCAAAGTTACACAGATGTGAGTATGTTTTCCTGATGTTCTTGCCATCTCTAATTTTCTACAGAAAGAGACAGGTATTAAGATGATACAGTATCAGATACATAGATAAGAGATATTACCTACAATTTTTTCTACTCTAAAGTTGTTTTCTTATTTTTTTGAAAGACTGTTTAAAACATACTTACCATATTTTATCAAGCATTTTCTCAATTCTAATAGTGTACACACATATTGATTCTCAAAGGACTACAAATCGTTTACAATCCTAAATTATAGGTACAGATATTTGTGAATAATGTATAGACATATATTTTTGATATCAAGAAAACCTTTCCATTATATCATAACTTGATCTAAACAGGTATTCTAATTGTATATTGGAATGCTACAATAAAATACTACTTGATCATACTTGGATTTATTAACCTTGGTTAAACATACTCATCCATATCAAAATGTTCAGAATTGTTTTGAAGATATGTTTATTTTCTTAGCTCTCATTTTTGCTTAGCTATTTCTCTGAACCTGTTCTAGGGAAACTGGAATAGTCTAAGTTGGATGATGTATATTTATTAGCTTCAGAATCACATCTGTGTGCTTGGATTGGAGGAAAGGTCATAAACACAATGAATGTTGCTAGGAAACCATGCCTTTTAGTCAATTTAGTTGTGAAGTTGAAAGGGTTTTTTGGTACAAAGATGGGCTATTTGTATAGTACAATGAATAATCATTTTATTTTGATCTTTGAATTTATCATTTAAAAATAACACTTTTCATTAGTAGCTTTTTCTACTTATTACTTACTGGGATTTCAAATTCAAGTTGTGAATGTAGCTTTCTATGAAAAGGAAAATTTGCTACAATTTTCATTTAAATAAAATAACCTTGTTGATGAAATTTAGGGATCTTTAGAGCAAGACATATGAATAATAAAAAGATTAATAATCAAATAATAAAAGTCAAGGAACAAGTAGTAGCTAAGCCCCTTGAAATAGCCATTAAAAGAATTTTGAAAACTCAAGTGCTATAAACAATTCTGACACTTATTTTTGTGTTTCAAAACTGCAAGACTGTGTTCCTGGTAACTTTTCACAAAGATTAATCTAAAAGAAAACAGACATGTTTTACTGGTCAGCAATGATTGGATGATCCTTGGACATAACTAAGTATTCTAATTCCACAGGGCTGTATTTGCCCACTTAAGTACCTAATTAGAAGCTCATATTGTCTGTGCCTATAGTATTGATTTAGAATCAAAATGTAATTTTAAGCATGTAATTTTTTATTGGCTCCATTTCACTTGAACATTGAAATAGTACTGAGGGTACAAGTTTGATAATGACAAATCTAGCAGGTTCATACTGAAATAAACCTCTGGTGTTTTTAGTATGTGACTTGTATCCCTCTTTTTAATAACTGTTTCTCCCATGCTATTTGATTCTGTTCAATAATTTGTCCTCTTCTTCCCTCCACAGGGGTGAATATGTTACTCAGGCTGTCCAAGCAAAATAATCCATGGGTCACATGTATTTAAGAAATAGAAAGAAGGCCAGTGTGAATAGAGCATAATAAAGGGTGAGGTGGTAGTAAATGAGGTTGTGGAGATAGGCAAAAAACCAATTGTGGAGAGACTATGGGCCAGAGTAAATAAATTAGATTTTACATAAGTATGACTGGAATCCTGGAGTGATGCGGAAGTATGACATGATCTCATTTATGATTTTGAAAAGATCACGTTAGCTGCTAATTCAGAAAGGATTGTGGGGCCCAGCTAGCATTTAGGAGGCTATAGAAGTAGTGCTGGTGAAAAATGATACTGGATTGGGCTAGGGCAGTAGAAGGTGATGGACTCAAAATCAGTTTTGAAGATGGAGCTAACAAGCCTTGCTGGTGGATTGGATATAAAGCATGAGGTTAAGAGTGGGATTAAGGATGACGCCTAGATTATTAGCTTGAACAACAAAGTGTGGTATTACCTTTGAATGAATTGTGAAAACAGGAGGAAAAAGTATTGAGAATGCAATTAAGAGTTCTGTTTTAGGCAAATTAAATGAGAATATTTCCAAGGGAATATGTTAAGTAGGCAGTTGGTTATGCTATTTTAAAAGACAGGATCAGAGTATACCAATTTTTTCATCAATCATAAATAGTTCATATTTAACTCTATGGGGCTGAATCACCTATGGAGGAAGTATCTATAGGAAAAAGAAGAGAAGACAATGGCAAATTTCTTTAAACATCACACTTAATTTAAAATACAATAGATGATTAAGAGTAATTTTGATCATGAAAAAATCCACTTTTTATCATTATTTACAAAATACTTTTATACTGTGTCATGCATGTATTATGCATGCATGACATAGTATAAAAAGTGAGTAGTCTATTCTTATCACTGTATAGATGAAAAAAATTGAGCATTTAGATATTAGATGTCAAGACTCAAGACCTCAATGCTAGTAAGCGATGGAGTTAGACCCTGAAGAGATAAATTTATAACTCGAATTCTTTGCATTTTTTGTTTTACCGTTTTGGAAGCTCTTCACTTTCAAAGTTACAAGGCCCCCAGGGCTATTACTGAGGCGATTTGCTTCTACAGGAATATCCCAATTTATGATGCTCTAGTTCCAATGTCTAATTAGTTTCTCTAATGTCACTTCTTGCTGCAATTTGCCTCAGAGAGTTTCTCCCTCTTGTGATCTACTGCCACTATGCTGTGAGCCATGAAAATAAATAATCAAGACATATAATTAACATGAATATAATAAGTCTTTGGGAGACTGATTAGTTATATGCCATAACCTTACTGCATTGTCTTTGAAACATACATCATGACTATTCAGGGCCTTTCACTTATTTATTATTATTATTTTTTTGCATCTGTGCTATGAACTTTTTAGCTTGCCAAATAAATGACTTCTGATGTCAACTCCAATTTTCAATAGTCATGCATCTTTTTCTTGGACCGCATTGATAAGAGTCCCATAGGGAGCTTTCACTCTCAATTTCTCAGATATCTGTTCTAAAAGGTCAAATAAAAGTTTTGATTGTTCTCTTAAGACAATAAAACTTACAAGAAAACATTTCCAAGCTAGATCTTAATAAGGCACATCAGAAAAATGATCGCCTGTGTGTGTAAATAGGGTCTTCTAAGAAGCAAGGCTTTCTCTACCTGTGCAGCTTAGTGTTTAGAGGGCTAGTCGCTACTTCTACCTTCTCTCATTTCTAAAGATGATACTCTTACCATTTTCAATAGCGTGGATGGAACTGGAGAGCATTATGCTAAGCGAAATAAGCCAGTCAGAGAAAGATAAATATCACATGATCTCACTCATATATGGAATATAACGAACAACATAAACTGATAAACTAAAATAGATCCAGAGACATAGAAGCATGGAACAGACCATCCACCTCAGAGGGAAGGGGGGACTAATGGGGCGGGGGAGATCAACCAAAGGACTTGTATGCATGCATATAAGCATAACCCATGGACACAGTCAGTGGGGGTTGAGGGCATGTGCCGGGGTTGGGGGTAGAGGGTGGGAATGAATGGGGAGAGCTAGATGGGGTATTCATTGTAATTCTTTAGGTAATTCATATGTAATACTTTAAACAATAAACAATTTAAAAAAGAAAAAAAAAGATGATCTTTAGGTCCCTGTGCTTTTTCCTTTGGCAAAAGGAGTTTCATGTTGCCACTATTGCTTTCCTCTCATCTCCTGTACACACTAGACTACCACCATGTTTAAAGTTGTTGGGGGCCAGTCCATAATATCTCTTCTTATCAGTAGAACCTAGAATACAGTATTTTCCAAATGCTTCCTAAAGCAATAAGCAAGGAATTTAACTTTTATTCTTTTAGTAATAGGAGGTATTGAAAGAATTTTAGAAGAGAAGTGGCATAGTTTTGAACAGATTGTGTTGGAACAATGTAGATGATGGTTTTGAAGGGATGATGATGGAGGTGAGCAGAACTATTTATGACAAAGTTTCCAATGAGAGTAGGAAAGGGTACGCCCAATAACAATCAGGATAGATAGAAGAGGATATGTTTTATAGATATTTAGAAGGTAAAGTAATGTAAGACTTGGCCATTCTTTGGAGAGTGGATGAAATATAGGGGATAATAAAAATGACTCCGTTACTGACCTGAGCCAGTAGTAAGTCATGTGATGAAATGTGGCAGACATAGGGAGATAATGGGTTCTGTCTCAGCTGATTTAGTTTAAAGTGGGTCTGGAATTTTGGAGAGAGTTCTGGAGGCCAATAAAATAAATTTGTAAAAGAAATTTGTAAAACATTATGATATAAGTGGTCCTAATGAGCCATCTCAGCCAATAAGATTACCTAGAGAAAGCATTTTAAATAAGAAAAGAGAAGATGGAACACTATAGAAAGGCCTTTTGGAAGTAGTTTGAAAAAGAAAGTCTCACAAGCAATAGACAGTGAGGAGAATCGGGAGAGTTGGAGGGGTCATACATTCTAATGAGAGAAAGAAAATAAAGAAGAAAGTGGCCACTAGTACTGAAAACTTAGAGAGCTAAGACAGATGAGAACTAAAAATTATTCACTGAATTTGGCAACCAGATGATGAATCTTTATAGGGAGATTACTAGCTATGGGGTGGTAAGGAAAGAAATCCAAGAGGGTTATAGAGTGAATATGATTTAGGAGTTGAAGAGAGAAAAGCTGTTTGAAACTCTGATTTGTATAGAAGAGAGATGAGGCTATGATTACAGTGGGAATAGATTTTTAAAATAGTTTAGTCGCTTTTTTAAACTTTGAGATAGGAGATGCTTAACTTTGCTTGTGTGTTAGAAGATAAAATACAGTAAGGCGAAATTCACAATGGAGAAGATTGATAGAGTGGGGTCTCCTAGGGTATAGGAGGGATGAGATTAAATACACAGATAGAAAAATTGCCTTGTTTAGAGGAAAGGGTATTTTATACATAGAGACCAGGGGGGAGCAAGTAAGGATGTTTACAATAGCTTTGGGGTGAAAATGAGAAATTTTTAATTCTGATGGCATAAATGTTCTCAATGAGACAAGTAGGAAGTTAAGGTCAAGACCAAGCAATAGCTTTGGGTACTCCTTCTTTCCCAAGATACCTAGGTAGAGTACCACTTAGACTACAAACACATATAATTGGGTTTTTGTGTGTGCATGTGTGCGGTGTTTTAATTTGTCTTTATTATTGAAAGTATTACAGATGTCCCTTTTTTCCCCATTGACCCCTCCCACCCTGTACCCACCCCTCCCAGGCCTTCATCACACTATTGTCTGTGTCCATGGGCTGTGTATATATGATTAATCACTCCCCACCCACCCCACATACCCCTGCTTTCCTTCTAAGATTTGTCTGTCTGTCCTATGCTTCTATGTCTCTGGTTCTATTTTGTTTTTAAATAATAAGCCTAAAGTAATCAACCTATCCCTTGTTTAATATGTTAGATTACAGCAAGTATGGAGTATTATGTATCAAATCTTACCTGCTATTTCCTCAGAGCATTACCAGTATTAATTATATCTACAGTTAAGTTCTAGGCTGGTGAAGTCATTCTATTGCAAGATCATTGCATTATTAATCAACTGACACAATTGTTCATTTTGTATTGTATCTTCTTTTAAAATTAGTCAAGAGTCCTACAATTTAAGAAATAAATTTATCCTAGTTTTATTTTAACCATTATTCACATTAAATAATCAAAGGTTGTAACCTAAAAGTAAAATTAATTTTTTTCTCATAAATTTTAGTCATAAATTATGATTCCAGTACATACTCCAATTAGAATTTGTCAGTTACAGACTGCAATCTAATTAATTGAGGTGTTGCTCACCTAATTAATATCTATAGAGTTTCTCACAAATTAGAAAAAAAAACAGAAATCATAAATTCTAATCTCACCTCTGCTATATACAAAACAAAAAAACCTTTATAAATGACCCAGAGAAGTCTTGAAGATCTGTAGTCAAGTGATTATTCCATCACCTACAGACACATGGCCACAACTTCTTCCTTCATAAAATGAGATTGATAAGGGTGCTATTTCAGTTTTACTACTAAAAGAAAAGGCCAGTCATGTAAAATGTTGATGATAATAGTTGACATAGTAGACACTTAAGTAAATAATATATAATGTACTAACTACTATAATAAAATAATATAAACATCCCTGCCCAGAATGAATCTGCTTATACACTCACTTTTCCAAACCAAAATGAGAAAGAAAGAACAACTTTCCAAGAATTCAAAATTAGCTCTATGAAAAGTCTTTTGATCTTTATTTAGATAAATGTATTTTTTTAATGACAAGGAATAGGAACTACTAGAAAGATTAGGATGTTCATGTAGGTATACATGTTGTGTGTGTGTGTGTGTGTGTGTATGTATTATAAAGACAGTGTGAGAAAAAGAGAATGTCAATGTAGGATTTACTATTAAATATTTCAAGAGATATATGAGAGAAAATGTACACAATTATGTTTGTGAGAGGTCAGTATTAGTAATAATCTTGATAATCTTATGAATTATTACTAATCAGATTTGTATCAGCAATCCAATGACCTTTTCATTGCACACATATCACTTTTATGATATAATATTAACTCCTATTGATTAGTCTTAACCAACTCGGATAATATACTTATGAAAAGTTATGTATAGGCATATTTACCCTATCTAGATCTATCATGCTGTAGGCCTAGAACTCTGCCTAGCATTTCCAGGCAGAAATTTCAGAAAACAAGAGCCTTTTTTCCATCCAGATTTTAAAGGGCCTGATATAAGAAACTTTAGCCATGACTGAAGCTCAGCCATGTGCTCTTTGAAATTATGAACAAATGACATAATCCCAACAGATCAAAATTTCCAGGAAATAGGTATTTTTGGCAGTCCTGTGCAATGCTGTATTGCTGTACATAACAATTCCTAGGCCATAAAAAGGCTCACTAAATACTAGTAAGTTTGGGTGAATAAATAGTTGTCTATGCCTTCCTCACACACAGAAGGTCTGCCTGGTCATTGGCAAGGCCTTCCTCATAAGTAACTCAGTCAGTGGAATGTGGTACCACTTGTCATGTCACTCTGTACTCTGCCTCTCAGTTGCTGATGGTGGACAAAATGGTAGTGCCTCTGTTAGTTTCTTCATCAATATAATTAGTATTGTTCAGATCTATCCAGACTGTTTTGCTTATATAATATGTGACATAACCAATCAATAATTGTAAAGTGCTTTGAAAACATGGACTGCTAGATCCAAGTTCAATATTATTATATGAGTTTCCAGTGTGCTAGCACAGCCATAAAGGTCAAAGCTATTTTGAACTGCACACAGAAAGGCATATTGATGTAGAACAGAGAATAAATTGTTACTTTTATAACAAAGGGGCTAGAAATTGGGGATATTTTAATGAAAATGTTTCTCCTATTTGGAGGTGCTTTAGAACTCCCAAATAAGAAAATTAATTAGAAGACAAAATAAAGAGAGAAGACATAACAACACTATACCAAGTATTAAGGGACAAGAGTAATCATATTAGGATGAGGAACTAAAGATGTTGATCTGGTCTCTTGAAAACCCACGCTAAATAAACTAACAAACTACAAAAATTTGAAATGCTTAAAGAAAAAAGAGAAATTGAGTCTGAGACTTAAAGGAAAGACTAGAAATACAAAGAAAAGGAAAGAGAAGAGTAGAACGAAGAAGAAAAAAGAAAGTCATTGATATTTAGACCATCTAAAAAGAAATAGTTATTGAAGTAATCACAATTTGATTTGACACCTTTTAAAGATCGTGAATAACTGACTCAGCAGCATATCGGCATTGATAATGTCAAAGGTCAGTATGTATCACCATGCGCAGTCCAAGTCATCCAGGGTCACAGCCTTAATTTGATGCAAATGGCCCCACATCCAGGCTAGCTCATGGGATGTAAGTAAGGTCTTGCCATTTAGATAATAAGAGAAAGTCTGGAAAATGATCCTGAAATTGCATTATAACAAAGGATCTCAGCAGAGCCAACTTAAGTCATTTTTTCCTTCTACTTTATATAATTTCCATGATTTTGTGAGCTACCTACTATGTCAAGTATTTGAAAGCCCAATATTTAAAAAAGAGCACTTCCACTTGCATTCAAGCATGCTTACTTAGCAGGAGGTCAAGCTAGAAATTATTCACCCATGGGAATGTGTTTTCATGGAGATTTCTACCCACAAATTTTATGCAATAAAGTCTAAGAAGCTCTGGTCCAGAGAACCACAATATATTTTTATCTTAGAGGCAGTATTCCTATCATTAAAAATCTCTTTACCCGTGAAGAAACATTATCAGCCTTAATTGATCTTCTCCAATCTCCCCTACCAAAAGTGAGACCTCAATATTTCAGAGGAGTCTTCATTTAAGAGCATGGCTACTGCTCAGAGGGTGGTGTGTAGAGTCCCTGTTTTTAGTTCTGTTCTTGAGGCAATAGACTCTACCTGTCAACTCAATATATTTCCGTAGTCCATTTCCCATTCCTAGGCCCCATTCTGGAGTGACGTTTTTATCCTGAATTGTAAAAACAGTTGTAAGCACCATATCCTATGCTACCCTTGTACCATATTTCCTAGTTGAGCATTTCTTTAAAAGCTTAAATATTTTACTGTTTCCACCAGCTGGACCCTCTTCCATTCTTAAACATTTCCTCAAATCTTTAGGCAAATAAAAATAAAACACTCCCCACCATCTTTTAACATAATTTCTTTAAATTATGACCTGTTAACTAATATGTAACTGCATATGCCTGTTTGCTTAAGAATTCCAGGAACTAACTTCAGAAGAAGCAGACTCCAACCTTCAGGCATTCCAGGTCCAGGATATTTGCTGACCAACCAGTTATCTGAACAGACTGTGTTGGCTTGCACATAGTCCCCTCAATAGAGAACTCTCAATCCCCTCCTGTCCTCCTTCTCCCTCCTCACAAAAATCCCTGCTGGTGTCCAGTTGTTCAGATATGATGTGAGTCTGCCTCCTTCTCAAACTTCCAGCTCTTGAATAAACCTCCTTTCCTTCCACCAGTCCCTGTCTCTTGGTTATTGGCTATCGAGTGGCAGGCACTGAACCTGAGTTCAGTATCACTTGCAGGAAAAGTTGGTGAGATGAAAGATAAATCCTGTAGTTCCCAATGAAAATACTTAAAAATAGTTGAGCAATTCCCTAGGCTCAGTGTACCCACCAAAGGCTCTGCCTGGTGCAGTTGAAGGAACGGGCACCAAGCACAGAGAGAATGCCCAGAGGAGAGTGTCTTCCCTCTCACCCGTTGTCAGTGCACTCCTGTGGGGCAGCTAACATTTTATCCACACACAGACAGCAGGTAATCCAGAGGAAAAGAGGAACAACAGTGCACGATTCACTGAGAACAATTTTCTAAATTAAAGTCTCGTTCCCATGTGTCAGAAATTAACTTGTCTGCTTCAAGCGTTTATCCAATAGGAATCTGCATCCAATGTATTAAAACTTAATTTGAACTTAATTACTTTGAGAGCAGTGTTCAATAAATCTTCTCCAAGTCTTTCTATAGTAAAATCTCTGTAGCCAGATGTTGATTGTGTACACATTGTTTTGTGTTGCTTGCATAAACATTATAATCACATATAGACAACAGCAGAGCTACAATATTTAGAAAACATTTTTCACACCTCCTTATTAAGCAAGACTATGAAAATTATGACTCATCACTGCACCATTGTTTTTGCCTGTTTTCTTGTGCTGGTTGAACAGTCATAGGCAGCTGGTATTAATACAATAGGTAGTGCTTAGAGAATTAATGGGTGATGTATTATACACCACAAAGGTATCTGTCACACGGAACAATAGGTGCAATGAGATAAGATGTATGTATTTGAAAATTGTGCTCAAATGTGAGTTTTTCAGCATAAAGACATACCTTGACTCTACTGCAAAATTAGTTCTTAACAATTGTAAGAAGTCTGCCAAAAAAATCTGCTTTTATTTTATTTGTGATCCTGAGAGCATTTAAGCTACTAGCAGCAGGCATATACATGCTCCTTTTCTCTCTGCTCCTATCAAAACAACACTAGAGCGCTTATGCTCCAGGGAGATTTGTATAGAATCTGACGCTTGTATCAGCTCTGAAAAAAAAAAACACAACAAAATTACAGTCTGAGGTGATGCAAATGATATCCTTGGTGCATCTTCCCCATGCTCCTGCGAGGCTCTTGACAGCTGATGGTTGGATTAAACAAAAAGACCAGTAACTTATGACTATTAGCTCAAAGCAATCATCTCTCATTATTTCAATTACATGGGTAAATGCATGCAATCATGTATCAAATCACTTTTCCCTTTTGAAGAGGTTCTTTTTAGAGTAGGATTTCTGCCAGAAAAAATGTGCAAATATTTACACTGGTTTTTCATCCAACTGCACCTTTGTTTGGCAAAACCACCCTATGGCTACAATTCTGAGTGATATTTGGGAAAAGGGGGGAAAAAACAAAAAAGGGAGTTGGAAATAGTACGCGGTTTGGGTGACTCATTAGCAGTCTGTAAAGAAGACACCTTCCGTTACTTACTGCTACCTGACTTGTCAGTATGAATGTGGTTCCCATTCCCTAAATCACACTACCTGTGAATAGAGCTCCGCTGGCCAATTCAGGGCTCTTTAGGCAACTATGATTGATGACTCAGTGACTAGGAGAAAATTGCTTTCAATGAATTATTCATCAAGCTATCTCTTTGCTGTTAAAGTAGCTGACAGGAAAGTTCTGACACTTGCCTAAGCACAATCCACTTACAAATCAGTTACAAGGAAATATTAAAAATAGCTCGGTTACAGCATACCAGCACAGTATCACGTCGGGGCTTTTTTTCTGTCTACATTGAGCATCACTGAGAACATGAGAGCTCTTCCCATTTTGCCATTGTACTAATGGCAGTAAAGGCAGTGATTAGATAGAAAGCAATGTGATTTGTATTGGCTTTGAAACAATACACTGTTTTTAATAACACAGATCTCCAAATTTAAGGTAGACAGTTAATCAAGAAAATGGTCATATTTAAACATCTTTCGAGAAAATAAATAAGAAAGATTTGTTTGTGGAAAATCATATTTTCTTGCCTTTGTATTCTTGAATTATTATGGACCTACAAAAAAAGGAGCAAGCTCATATCTACTTACCCATGTTTTATATGAGATTTTTATATGGAAATATTTATGAAAATAGGGGAAAATGACAAAAAAGATAATAGCAAATCTTAATAAAGGATATCATAGTTATAAATTGCTCTTGCTTTTTGTCAAAGTATTATCCTTGCCACTTGTATGATGAATTATTTCTTGTTTACTTTGATCAAAATCTAGACACATGCCATGCAAATCAGAGAAGGTATGCCCCATTGGTAATAGAGCTCTGACTTTCATGACTTCTGAAAAATATTCTCTTGTTTATATATTAAACACCTGAGATTTCATGAAGTTTTAACTCTTGAAAACATGTTTACTTTTAGCATAAAAGGACAGAAATCTTATTTTCAGTGATGTGTATCATTGTATCAGCATAGAATGAACTGGTGTCATTCTATAGGTCAAAGTAATTGGCCCAGAAATAGGCTCAGATCTGTTAGAGACTGAAGAGCTGCCGATTTCTACATTTTCTACTGTAACCTTGACCTTCTGCAGCATTAACGCATTTTTAAAAGACCATCTTTGCCTGATACAAATGACAGTAGCTCTGAATGGATTAGACCTTGCCCTGGGAACCCCTAAATCGGTTACTTATATTATGGACAGATCCCAAACATCATTGCTATCATTTTACAATGATTTTAGTAGTTGAAGTTTTGTTTTAAGTTTGTGTTTTTATTTTGTTTGTTTATTTATTTATTTTTTTAATCTTTCCCCTCCTCCTCCTAGCCCCACCTCTAGTCAGAGAATTCCATTCCTGCAAGTCACTGAATGTGTATTTCCCTGAAGAACTGTGTGATTCTGAGCAACATGAGTCCCAGTTGCCAGAATGTTCTGACCTCTGTTAGAAACTGAAGTCGTTCCCAAACTCATTTTTTTCTCCCTGATTTTTAGTACTATTTATGAATAGATGGATTATAATGAATAATATTAGAGAAAAAATTAAATAAAATTTCATTAAATTATATTTAAAAGGGGTATGATTGGCAAAGGCCCCTAATTAATTCATGATTCTCTGGTTACTGGCAGCAACACATCTTTTTTTCTTTTTCTCTTCCCTAGAAAAAAACACATACTGACTCTGTTTATAACTATAGTGTAGCTTCTGTGAGATAAGCCCACTTAACTAATGTAAAGAGTTTGCATGTCTTGGATTATCTAATAGGACATATTTACCTTCAGGATATTTTTTGGCTAAATCAGTATCAAAGCTATTATCAGACAGTGGCTTTCAAAACAAAGATCTTTTTTTTTCCTAGAAAATATAACTGAAAACATCATCTACCTTAAAAGCTTTGAAAAAAATTGGATATTTTATTAGCAAGAATTAAAATATGAACTTATTTCTGTATTAATATAGAATTCTTACTTAAGAAAAGCCCTGTTTCTGAGTTTGTTTAGAATTTTTTAAAGAAAATGGTGGTTTGTCTGATCTCTCCTATCCCATAAACTGAGGTATGAAATTTTGTTGTAGTCTGAACCCAAATAACTCCATTTCAGTTCTGGTATCTCAAACCATCTGCTGCTAAATATGAGTCCACTTAAAAAAATCAAGTAAAAAAAAAGCCAATATAGTAATATTTTGAAAACATTTAGCATCATTTACTAAAAATGTGGATGAGGGAGCAAAAATACTTGAAGAATGTATTGAAAAGCAACGCATCTGTTTAATGGCTCTTTCACGAATCCCCATCAGTTTGGCATTGTGGAGAAAATCGCTACTAACAGCAGTTCTGTATGTATTAACATTTTGCCCTTTTTTCAGCAATGTTTGCTCACTGTGGTTCTACAGTAGGGTAATAATAATGCATATCTTATGTAATATTTTTCTTTTGCTTCTCCAAAAATATATGTATTTACCATAAATATGTAAATATATGTATTCTAATCATAAATATAAAGCATACATACATATATACAAAAATAATATATACATCCATACATAAATACATAAATTTAATAAAAAAATGTCACTTCTTTTCTACTTGTTGATGGGTGTTAACAGTTCTTGCTATTACCTATCATTTGGGTATTTTTTGAGAGTTAGGACTTTTTAGGGGGTGTGCCGCCTTACTGTCAGATACTTTTAATAACTGATTAATTAGGCATTAGAAGGAATCTAGATCTTTAGAGGTTATGTTGTCTTCAAATACTTGCATTTTTACAGATGTGTCATATAAGTGCTACAATTAATGATACACTTAATTGAAACACATCTTTTCAATTGTTTGTGAAATCTTGAAATCACTTTCTCCGTATTTCCTAATGCATGATATTGCCAAATATTTAGATCTATTAGGATTGATAAATATGATTCACTTCATGATTGAAGTGGGAAGGAAAGGATTAAATATACAGAGGAAATAAGTAGCATGCCTCCATAAATTTAGTTAATTTTGCTTCTTGACATTTTTAGAGTTGCCTTTGTTCTATTCAATGCTAATTTTTTATTATACTGAGCTCACAGAAATAGGCATCTCAGAACGGGTGCTTAATGCATTTCATCCTTTTGACACTTTGAGGGGGGAAATGTAATTTTGAAACTATCTCCCACTCTTCTTTTTCTAATCTTATTCACCTCACACTCCCTGCCATATTCCCCAAATACAACCAAATATTGACTGACAGTTTGAAAGTGCTAATCGACTTATTCCCAATCATATGTGTTCAATATGTTGGCCTTAAAAAAAATAGAAGCCCCAATCTTTCATCTAATATCATTGCTCAATAGACAGAATTTTAACCAGAGCAAATTCAAGTACAGCTTTCAGACCAGCCAAACCCAGGAGACAGGCAGGAGGTCTGCCCTTCCCCAGCCGTTCTTCTGTCTGCATTAGCCGTTCTCGCTCAGGCTCCATCGACCTGTCAGAGCCATCACAGTGATTGACTGCCCCGGCAGATGTGCTGCTATAACAGGTAACTTGATCATCCAGACCCATCTGTCTCGGAGTCCTCTTCAATTCACACTTTGAAAAATATTAGAGTCTGGGAGGGGTTGGATTCTTTGTTAGAATTTTTTTTTTAAGTAGGCTATCTGTATTTCACAAAAGGTTATCGTCCAGTGAGTGAATGGAAATATATAGTATTTGTGCTCTTTAGTGAGGTGAGCTGCTTCCAGGACATATTACTGTAACATTTTAAGCGGGCCAATTAAATCTGGGAGAATTTGAAAACCTGATTTCCAAAACACAATCTAAAGTTAAGGACCAATTTGAAAGAACAACCATGATGATAACAGAATGATGTTTCAAAGATAACAGTTTTTGTGTGAGTGAGACAGATGGGCCGTTGGTGCGTAGAGAGAAAGGAGGGGAACCCCGTGCAGTGGGAGTAACCCTATGTCTTCCCTTCAGTGCCCACCGCCTGACAAATGTTGTGACATCATTAAGCTGAATTGCTGATTTCAGATAGGTCTGGGACAAGAATGGGCAGGAGTAACTCAAGCTTCATGCTGAAATGTAGTTAATTTACCAGTGTCACTATTTCTGATAATTACTTTTCACCAAAATATTTTGCTGTGCTTGTGTGCAGAGGATTTCATTCCATAAGTCAACACCCTAAGTGTGGAGCTGTTCAGGATCTATCAACAGCTTCTATTAAGAGAGAATATAATCTTGGTGAAGTCAATGTCTAACACCTTTCTATTTCTTAGTAAAGGCTATTGCCTACTCACCATCAAGGGATGAACACTGGCTGAGAATGAATGGTTTCACATCTAAGGGGAAGGAACATACTGAAGCAAGCAAAACAAGGTAACATGAATGACAACTGACAAAAAAGCAAGTGAACTCAATTTTTTTCAGATGAGAAGAATAAAAATATTCTAAGTATGCAATGATACTTGTAGAACCTGAAAGGATAAATGAGCAGGAAGAAAGATTTACACAAAGGTATTCATTCCTTAACAGAACTCCTTTATAGTTTTTGTTTTTGTTTTTGTAGACTATCACACGAACCTGCAATTTGCCTTGGAATTAGAATATGTCAATAATCATAGTACTTCTCCAAATCAAAATAAGCAAATAATAAGTAAATTCCAAAAAAAATTCTTGGTTAAGACATCTTGATTATGTTCTGGTGATGAATGGACACTTTTATCTACTGGCCAGGTTGCATGATTTTATTTAAAATGCTTCATGGAATTGATCACATTTTTTCCCTTCGGATGAGAAACATAAAATATATATTTTATTATTTTAAATGAACAATAACTATCTTCCCCTACCTTACTTTGGCCGGAGGGAGGTTCATTTTGGCTATTAATATTATTTGAAAAGGCAATGAGTAGCAAGCAGTTGCTTGGTTTGATAAAGCTATTGCACGCTTCAAAGAGTTATTTAACACATAAATCTTTGGCTGATTAATTCAGTTAACAGTGCTCAGTCTTCTCTTCCATTCCTCACTTTCAACCCAAAGTGAAAAAAAGTCATATTTGAAACACAAATCTGTCCAAAATTTAATATGAGCTGAGAACATGATGGCATAATTTTTAAAAATATCAACAATGTCCTGACAGAAATTATATTTAAGAGAGTTTACCAGATTTATAATAAAAAAGTTAAATAAAGGGGAAGGGACCACTACTTTGGTAGTGTTTGTCATTGCATATTGTGCGATGATTTGCTCTGAAGTTTCTTTTACATAAAATGGCATTTTCAAGCCATGGAGATCTTTAGTACTTGCGTGCCATGGAATCAGATCTGTAAGTATTCCTGATATGGAAGGGGAGATTCTTTTTTAAACGCTTGCATTTTCGTCTACTTCACATCATATAACTCACATTCTTAAAAAACGACTGAAGATTTTTTTTCTATATCCATGTGGTTCCTGCTTTCTAAATTCTGTTGCTTGTTTTCTCCTTGTAGTTCTAAATGTTGCTTTAACATCTTTAGGTGTGATATAGATAGATTTAGAGTGATGTAGTTAGCAAGTCTCAAGCTGCAGATTTTAAATATATTTGAAAACCTTCTTCTGAAGGAAAACAAGACACTCTTATGGGAAAGTTGCACTTTATATGGGAGGCATCTCTCGCAACGCTTCTTTCCAAAGATGCTGAATGTACTCTGACTATTATTAACACGTGTATGTAATTAATCCTCTATTGCACAAGCTTCTCCACATATAGTTAATCAAAGCTTGTTTATCCCTTGAACGGCATAAATACTACGTTTTTTAAAAGAGGGACTAGGGTCTATTTACCAAATCAACTTCAGCTGACTATTTGAGAAAGTGTCCCTTTACATAGGTTTATGCCATGTGACGTGTTGATCTTCTGGGCACAATTTGCCTCTCTGTGTTCTACCATATAACTACAGTCCTGCATTTATCTCAACGCTGCTCTTGTAACATTTTTTTCAACTAATTATATCCATAGAAAGAGTTCAATATAAATATGGTTTTTAGAGTTTATAACAAGGCAAGTGGCTTCCAGTAATTTTTTAAGTTCAAATTCTGTATATTCAATTACTGTTAGCAAGCACTCCACCTACTGGCTTATGTGATACCAAGCAAGCAGACCATGATAAGCACGAATCAGCAAGAGTAACACTCTCAGCTCTGCTGGTATGAAGAGGCACTCAACTTCCGGACTATCAGCCGGGATCAAGCATGACTCTGACTTCCTGATCACCAGAGGCAGGGCGATTCACAGTATTGTCTTAACCAAGTGACAACCTATTTGTGAAGATTCTCAAGAGCAGTGTGGTGTGTGAGGATAGGTTGGCTCACTGAGAGGTGGAATTTTTCAACTGTAACAAAGGGGCCAAATCACATTTCAAAACCTCAAAATTCCTTTTATGCAGGTTTAGAGCAAATATGTACACAAGCACAGGTATAAAAAGTGTTATTTGTCCAAAAAAAAGTTCTCAAAGAAAAACAGGATATTTAATTTTGAAATGAGTTAGAATTATAGACATTGCATATGAATATGTTTTGTCCACCAATATGTCAATGTGGCAAATGTCATATTGCAGTATCAAAGGGAAAATAAATGCTTGAAAAATTCCTTTAACCATTGCCCCCACCTCATGGACTTTTTAGCTTAGTAGTCTTAATAGTGAATAATTACATGGCAGGGATAGATTAGTATTAGGCATTATAGTGAAATCAAGAAAAATTGAACCAGCTCCATTCCACAATGTCAACGTAAGACATAAATCATAACCTTCTATCTACCCCACCCATCACTATCTATTTTGACATGCTCTTTAAAGACAGCTCACTATGCAATTATTGCCACTGTGTCCATATTGTGGCATGTGTGAATGTGGAATAAACAACGTAGCAATTAATGTGAAGTAATACAAGAGCAAAGTGAGGCGCATGGGCTAGACAGAGGTGGGACAGCAGGAACATTGAAAGTATCCAGCCGGTTTGAAATGAATAAAACTAAAAAAAAAAAAAAAAAAAAAAAAAAAGACCGTACCCTTTTATGTAATGATGTTTACTTTGAATTTATATTAGTTCACACAAACACTCCATCCATGCTTTTGTTCCGGCCCTCCGGTCCAGTTTAAGAACCCATTGTGGCCCTCGAGTCAAAAAGTTTGCCCACCCCTGGACAGAGGTGGGACAGCAGGAACATTGAAAGTAACCTTAACGAGCTGTGGATATGGAAAAGCTTTTCCTAATATTGCTTCAGGGTGTTACTGTGAGTAGAGCTGGAAAAAGAAATGCTGAAGGGAGAATGTCTAAGTATATGAAAGGTTTTGTCAGGTCAACTGTATTTTACTGCCAACTTCACTTCTTCTTCAGGATTGATGAAGAATCAATAACATGGGGAGGTCTTTTGACTCCAGAAAACCGTGCAGTTTGCAGCTAAGCCAGGATACAATATGGCACTAAGTAACAGAACCTATTCTGGGTGGATGAATACTTGTGCACTGATACTGGAATAGCTTTATAACCGCTCTAGTAAGAGCCCAGTAAACTGCGTCCCAGATGCATGCATTTCTCCTTTGGCTTTGCAAAGGAAGTGTTCACAGTTAAGGGAGGAAATCAGTTCCATTAAGCGTTTACACTGCAGAACAGAGATTGAGGAATCTTAGCACATGACGACACAACAAAATTTACCTGACCTTTCCAAGCGAAGGAAAACAAGACAGAAGGTCCTCCCAAGAGGCTGCATCGTATATATGTTCGGAGGCTGTGCTGCCCATATGTTCAATAGGACTGTTGAATCTCAAAGTTATAATAATTTGCAACGAGGTGCCAGAACCAATTATTAAATATCAGATGATCCAACAGAGATGAAATAAAAATATACAGGGTCGATTTTTTACTGGCTTTGACTATTATAAAGCATTTAAAGTACTTTGAATTTACAGTGTAACTTGAGGGTTGTATTAACGACTTCCTTATGCTAGAATTTTGTTCCCAGCCGAATATTATAAGCAAAATGCAGATGGCATACTTTCCTGAGGACAAAGGGAGTCTTGGCCTTATCCTTTCTTTTTGATTTGTATGTCAACTCAGGAAAAGGAGATATGCTATTATGATATCTTCCGCTAATGCAAACCTTTATTCAAAAGCGCAAATGACAGCCAAAAGTACAACTCAAGTGAGAAAAAAGGTAGCGTGTGATAGTACCGCAGAATGACACAGTCTCAGCCAAATCGCTGCCTAGAGTGTGGAAAAATGAGCCTCCTCGTCTTCAGTATAAACAGTCCTAACTTCCTTACCATGACACCTCTGGACCATGGAGGAGTGAATGTTTTAAATACTGGGTCTGATCTCAAAGTCAAGAGCAGTTCTTTCTCCCCGATTGCTTAGATTCTGCCCTTTGTGAAATCAAGGAGATGTGGATTGCTGGTTACCCACCAGCAAAGCAAGACTTTCAGAAGACCAGGGGTTCTTTCTTCTGCTACTATTTCCAAAGTAGTAGCGAAGAGTCCAGTCAAGTCCTCGGAATCAAAACAAGATTGTCTACCTTAGTAATTGGTTACTGAAACAAAACCATCTCTGAATGGATTTTCTTGAGAATCAAGTTGAAAGGCAAGCTCCTTTATTTTTGTGGGGAACAGAATGTATATGGTCTCTTCTCCGATCTGAGCATCGTGTCTCTGCTGAGTCCTGCGTGATCACTTTGGGAAATGAGAGACTGTCTTCCCTCGGTCACCGGCTCACGGCAAGCACAGGACCATGTTTGTCTATGTATGTTTATAGCACCTGTCAGTTGATACACGAGAAACAAGAAGAGTAATGTAAACTGATCCCCCCTTTGGCTGAATATTTAATGCAGTCCACCAGGAAGAAAAGCACAAACATTCTACTTTTCTAATGCCTGTCTTCCATGCGCTCTTCTAATATTCTCTGGGGAGAGGTGGGTTTCGAGCTCGGTCAGAGCAAGTACCCATTTACTTCAACATCTTCACTTTCTTGTCTCAGCTTCCTTCCTGTCTCCCAAAATGAAATTTATTTTATTTTAGCCACCTCTGAGCAGACTTGTGTGTATATATTTCCAGAGAAATTGGATTGTCCATATGGATTTTTAAATCAGCTTTCAGATCAAGTTCAGAAATATGTAAACTATTGTGTTGTTGGACGAGGCAGGAGTGGAACATATCGCTCAGATGAAGAACACCCAATACTATAGAGTGATCTTTAAACGAGAAAACCAGAGTGCAAGTCAATTAAAGTGGCCAATAATGGGAAAACAAGTACCCATTCCAAGAGCAATTGTAAGACATTGAACCCAAGAAAAGTTGCATCATACATTTATATTAAATTGAGGCTATAGTCACACTTACTGTGGTTTGAAATGTGAACCAATATTTTCTCTCTTTGGTTTCCTTGCTGCAAATCTCTTAATGTGCATAATATGTAATTCATAATATCATATGACTGTTTTAAGTTTGAAATTCACTGTCTCCAAAGTTATAACTTAATTGAAATCAATAAATGCCCATTAAACTACTATGATCTCTTCATAAAACTGTATCTGACCTGAGATTAATGTAACACGACCCTAGGGTCCCTAAAACTCTTGATTCTTTGTATTTTAACCTTATTTACAACATAGCATAGCCAATTTTAAAAAGCACTATCATTTAGTACAATATAAAGTATTAGCTTTCAAAGATGAATTCAATTCTATTTAAAGCTTAGACCTGCTGTTTTTCAATAGTCTTTATAACAGGGGAGAGAAAAAGATTAAGGTTCTAGTAACAAAAAAAAAATTCAATTATGCCCCCTCAAATCCTTTCTGAAAGACATGTGAAATGATATTAGTAAACTTAAAATAGTTTTCAGAAAATCTGCAAACATGGGAGAGGAAAAGAGAACTTCCTTAAATCTAAAAGACATAATAGGGCTGGTGAAAAAGAGTTCTATCTGCTTTCCAAATGGAGGACTGCACACAAAGTGGGAAGATAATATCACATACCAACAAGAAAAGAAAAGGGAAAAAAACACAGGAGAAAAACAAGAGAAAATGTCTTAAAACTCTCTGCTGAACAATTGCACTAATGTCATTGGGGAAATGTTATACTCTAAAGTGACAGCTTGAAAACTGCAACATGTCTATATGTTAATTTCCTGATATCTAATTGTATTCTGGTTTTGCTCTGGGCCACTCTGAAGGGTATGACTTCCTTTCAAGCTGTCAGTCTCATTTCTCCTGACAGGTAATCCCCTATGAATGACAAGATTTATAGGTATGAAAAGGGTTAGGATAAAACACTATAGGGTGTCATCTAGTTCTGCCATTTCATGCGATTGTTCTTTATTAACATTAATATTCAGTACTTACCCCATTATAGCACAGTGCTGAGCAGTATATTATCTGCTTTCAGTAAACTATTTCATTAAATTCTCTCAACAACCTTGCAAAATATGTTTTCTTCCCATTTCTCACATGAGGTAGTGAAGACATAGGAAGGCTAGATAAGTTTCCCTAGGTCATGGCCGAGTCATGGCATAGAGATTCTCACACAAATATGTCTCATTTCCAAGTTAATGGTCAAAAGTCTACTCCGATCCTTCTTGTAAATTCCAGTCCTTGAGAATTAACCATGTGGTGTTGAAATTGGAAACATCATACGCTGAAAAGCAGACACATGATTTACTTCCCACCAATGGAAGTCAAGTCACAAGAAGACAAATTTTCAGTTTTGAGGATAAAATAAATTAGTATCAGTGCAGCATAGAACACATAAATGTTATTCAAAAGTTTTAGATACTATTGTTGTTATTTTATTTTATTTTTTAGCAAAACCTCAGCAAAATGATATGGGCTTCAACTTACATAGTACATAGAATGAAACCAGCTCAAGAGAAAGATACAATGACCAGACGGGCAGTGGGAAAAAGTTTAATGATGGTCCCAGAGCAATTCTTTTCATTTTATCTTTCACACTTTTCTCTTTGAACTCAAGAGGACCATGTGATCATGTGATGTGATTCCACCTGGATAGGTTGATTGTGTAGTTAGGAAGACAGAAAGCAATACCTCATTTTTACTTCTACCAAAAGCACCCTCACAGACACAGAAGTTGAAGTGTCATCTTTTTAATAATCCATTAAATTTAAGAACTGCAGGTAACAAGTATTTATAACCTGCTGAAGTTGACTTTAAAAGAGAATAGTTGGTATCTGCTTTTATGCTTTATTTTAAATTAGCAATCAAGAAATCATCTAATTCTACTCTCCCCTGTTAGTTTCCCATCACTACCATCAAGAATATGTGTGCTCCTTTGGCCGGTGTGGCTCAGTAGTAGAGCATTGGCCCATGCACCAAAGGGTCTTGGATTCAATTCCCAGTCAAAGTCATGTAATTGGGTTTTGGGTTGGCTCTCTGGCCATGGTCAGTGTATGTGGGAGGCAACCAATCAATGTATGGTCTCTCTCACATCAATGTTTCTCTCTCTCCCCCTTCCTTCCTCCCTTCCTTCCATTCTCTGAAAAGCAATGGAAAAAATATCCTCAGGTGAGGATTAGCAATAAAAAAAGAAAAAAGGATGTATGTAATATGTTTCTTTTAAATGAAACCTATGGCAAAATACTTGTTTAAAATAATAGTAGAAATGACTGCCTCCCTTGGGTAAAGCAAAATTGAGTTGTTTCTGCATTTTGGCGAAAGAGAAATTGGATCCTGAGTTTAACAAGTAATGCAGAAACATAAAATTTTGTAATAAATGATATAGAATGATATTTAGTAAGACAGGAAGGAGATGAGATGACTGTTTCAATTAATGTTCACTTTTATAAATTCTCTGATTTTTAAAAACATTTATTTGGCTCCTTAACATTTAACACTTGGTCAGGAACACTGAAACCACCCCTAATTATCCTCATTTTGGAGGAATAGGGTCTGGATTTCTTCTGGTTTAGAAATGTTATGAAAAGTGGAATTTTGATATTCTTAATTCAAAAGTAGATTAGACACATAGTTATGAAAACATGAATTTTAAGTGATGGAATGTTTCCAGGCTGCAGAGGATAAGCTGGTTTACCCTACCCTATAGCGGTTATCCCCCTTATGCTACCCAGTCAGAGGAGAGTACAGACACGTTGAATGAGACTCCTTATCATACCAGAGGTCCTTGCAGATCACTTGAAGTAACAGAGATTTAATTCACCTTATATTTGATTAAGAGATTTCTACAATATAGGTAAACAGATATTTTTCAATATTATTTGATTCATAGAATTTTAGAAAATAGAATTTCAATTTCCCAAATGATTATAATGATATTTTTGAAATTAAGATGTTTAGAAAGATTGTAGTCTAAATGATAAATTTTGCCCCTAATTGAACTGGGTAAACATTTATGACATGGAAAGTTTGACTTTGGAATTTCCAAAATTCAAACAAGAACCATCCTATCTAATAAAAAGGGAACATGCTAATTGACCTCACGCTATCGCATAGATGGTGGTGGCCACAGCCAATAAGGAGTGAATATGCTAATTGACTGCCCCACCCTCAAAGATGGTGGCGCCCACAGCCACAAGATGACCAGCAGGGAAGGGCAGTTGGGAGCAATCAGGCCAGCAGGGGAGGGCAGTTAGGAGCAACTGGGCCTGCAGGGGAGGGAGGGCAGTTGGGGGTGAACAGGCCTGCTGGGGAGGGCATTTGGGGGTGACCAGGCCTGCAGGGGAGGGCAGTTGGAGGGCACCAGGCCTGTAGGGGAGGACAGTTGCGGGGGACCAGGCCTGTAGGGGAGGGCAGTTGGGGGCAATTGGGCCAGCAGGGGAGCAGTTAGGCATCGATCAGGCTGGCAGGGAGTGGTTAGGGGGTGATCATGCTGGTAGGCTGAAGCAGTAAGGGGCAATCAGTCAGGCAGGCAGACGAGCAGTTGGGAGCCAGCAGTCTCAGATTGTGAGGGGGATGTCTGGCAGTCAGACATTCCTCAAGGGGTCCCAGATTAGAGAGGGTGCAGACTGGGCTGAGGGACCCCCCCCCCCCAGTGCACGAATTTCGTGCACTGAGCCTCTAGTTTATTTCTATAAAGGATGAAATGAAGGCAAATGCTATATCACTATAATTCCTAGAAAATTCAAAGCATCTCGTATTTTTGATAATATTTAAATTATTTCAGTCAGAAAATTATAGTAACCAAGAATTTTGTTTTTGATAAAATTTAAAATAGATTATTTTTCAAAAATGAAGATATTAAATTTTTTTCTCCAGTTCCCTTCCCCCCTCCCAACCAAAAACCATAAACAAAAAACCCAATATAGCCAAGAGATAGTTAGCTTTTGGATTGTGGTCTGTGTTGTACTATCCAAAAGCTTTATGAGATTTGACTAGTGTAGATTTACCAATAAGCAAAATTATTTGTTTGGAAGTGAGAATTCAATTAATGGTCAATACATTAAAACATCATACTGACCTTGAAATACTCAGAAAATACTAACTATGGGGGCCAGTGAACACAGATACTGTTTGTTTGGAAGACAAGTTTTTTTAACTCTGTGTATGCCCAAAGAGTACTGTTTAATTTCTTAAAACTTTATTAATAGAGGCCATTAATTAGAATATGCAAAAAGTGAACTTTCATTTAGTAACGATTGGTCTAATTGTTACAGGGTTAAAAAGTAAAAAAAAATCAATTATTTCATATCTATGTCTGTAAGTGGACCTGCTTATCTATATCTACATAGATGGTGATTGGGATACCTGGAAATAGTTTTAGGTGTTTGACTTTTCTGTGTTGCCAGTAACCAGTTGGACTAGCAGTAATTCAATCAAGAATATTTTTGAAATAGGGTAAATAGTTGAATTTAAAAAGTAGCAGAACAGGATAGTTATTACAATTTAGACCATACAAATTTTGTGATTTTAAAATTCATTTGGTTTGAAAGGTATGTCTAGTATTTCTAAAAATAGGAAGACTTACAGTCTTTTAAGGAGATATTGCATTATATAGATATTTTGGTTAACTTCACATTGACTAAATTAATAAATTACATTAATTTAGAGAAAAAATTGAATTAGTTCTTATGCCTTATATTCAAGACCATAGATGCTCATATATTATGAGAACACATAAATATGTCTGAACACACACTGATACCTAGCTTGGTACTTAGTTGGCTTTCAATGTACATTTACTAAATTGATAAAGGCACATAATTATATAGCTAAATGTACACTTTGTAACTTAAATAGTCTCATACATCCTATCTAATAAAGAGGTAATATGCAAACTGACCATCACTCCAATACACAGGATGGCCACCCCCAAGTGGTCAAAGATGGCTGCCACAAGATGGCAGGCAGGAGAGGACAGTTGTGGGTGACCGGGCCACCAGGGGAGGGCAGTTGAGAGGGACCAGCCCTGAAAGGGAGGGCAGTTAGGGGCGACCAGGCTGGCAGGGGAGAGCAGTTAGGGGTGACCAGGCCAACAGGGGAGGGCAGTTGGGGGGGACCAGGCCTTCAGGGGGGTACAGTTAGGGGTGACCAGGCTGGCAAGGGAGGGAAGTTAGGGGTGACCGGGCCAGCATGGGAGGGCAGTTAGGGGTGACCGGGCCAGCATGGGAGGGCAGTTAGGGGCAATCAGGCCGGCAGTGGACAGTCAATCAGGCTGGCAGGGGAGTGGTTAGGGGGCAATCAGGTCAGCAGTGGAGCAGTCAATCAGGCTGGCAGGGGAGGGGTTAGGGGGTAATCAAGCAGGCAGGCAGGAGAGCGATTCAGAGCCAGCAGACCTGGATTGTGAGAGGGATGTCCGACTGCCCATTTAGGCCCGGTCCCGGTGGGATCGGGCCTAAACAGGCAGTCAGACATCCCTTGAGGGGTCCCAGATTAGAGAAGGTGCAGACTGGGCTGAGGGGCACACCCCCCCATGCTTGAATTTTGTGCACCGAGCCTCTAGTAGTTAAATAATTATGGTCCACTAGAACATAAAGAATGACTATAATGATTTCTCACTTCTAACAATTTATTGAGAAAATGATATGATATGGACCTTTATCCAGAGAGCCAGCATGCCATTGCACTAAAAAAGAAAAATGTATTCTTATTCCCTATTCCTTACTCTAAACCTTGTGAGAGGCTCCAGCAGTTCCATTGGCCTTGCTGTTAATACAGGTTACATAAAAGGTAACCAGTGTATTTTAATTACAAAGACTGGGTTCCCTGAAAAAAATCAATAGAAAATATCATTTTCAATGCCATTTAATTTACAAGACTTGACTATCCAACTATTCTACAGTTTTGTGTTGTTTTTATTCAATGGATTGAATGCTATGTTTTGTCTTCAACAGATGTGACTTTGAGTGCTCTGGAAAACAATTTATGCATTTGGCCTAAAATTGTAAATGAACCATCTAGTGATTTGCCCAGTATAAGCAGACATTTTTAAAAGTGGTATTGAAAGCAAGAAAAATTACTTAAAGGATCAGTTACATCTAAAATGATGAAATCAATAATAATATTTTCTCTGGGATTCTTTCTTTCTGATAAGCAAAATCTTTGCTTAAAAGCTGCATTAAAATTTAATCACAATCTGTGTGATTTAGCAATTGATAATTTCTGGACAGCTGTCTTCCGCTTTGTTTAAGTCTTGTGTTCCTTCTGTTTTACTTATGCCTTTTAATAGCTGGATTCAGTACATTTGCTTTTAAAATACATTATTAAAATATGGTCATATTTTATCATCTTCCAACAGTGGCTTATGGTTTATATCTTTAAAACATTGTTAAAACTGGGGTGAAGACCTCACGGGAGGTGAAACTACTAGAAACTTATATTAGTTCTAACAGTCTGTTTTGATCTTTATTTTTTTTCAAATTCTATGTGAGTAGGTGACAACTTGTGCTAATGATCTTAACATAAGTGCTTTAGCTTTAGATATAAACTGGAATCAACTCTAATTCATCTTTGTTTACCTGTCCCCTGTTATTTTGTCTGCCACATATTGAATAATGAAACTATATGTGTTCAGTGATTTAATAATTCTTAAAGGTATCTTTATATATTTTTAAAAATATCTTAAATTAGTGTGAATAACTATCTCAGCTGTGGCAATTGAATATATATGTGTACATTCAATATTTAAAGGGATAGATGACCACTTTTTAATTATCAGCACTTAATCATTAAGCACAGATTATATAACAGCCAGTTCAGCAAGTATTGCTATTCCATAGTTCCTCTAACTGTGTGTTTCAAAGGAAGAGAATAAAGAAAGATTATCTTTCAAAGTATTTCCTCTGATTATGTCCTTACTCTCTAATCACCTAATAGGACAGACTGAACTTAAAGTGATAATGTCATATTTATTATAGGATGACTATTTTAAAGAATCAATATGTTTGATGTTAGGCTATGCATTTCAGTTTTAAAGGCAAAATAGCTGACATAGTGGTCATATTATAATGCCTTGTGGTAAAAAAAGTTTTTATTATATTATTATAACATACTCATCTAAATCAATAAGGTTAACTGTATATGTCAGCATTAGGACCAATAAAATTTGAACCCATTTAATAGCATAATTTATGTGCTGATATTTACTGTTATCTTTTCATCAGCTGTTAATTAATTAAATAATTCCATTGAAACTAATAAATAACAATTAGATAAACACATTGCCAAAACATAATTTAAAAGAAGCAGATTGAAGTGGCTTGGGAATATAAGTAGCCATATAGTATGTCAATTAAAAGAAAAATTGAAATATTCCAAATATGTCCACAATATGTCCAAATATGTCTGCAATATGTCCAAATATATGTACAATATTGCAAAATTTAAGGTAGTGCATATAGAAGATGTAACATGGACCTTTAGAGTAGTTATCTGAAAATAAAAGATTATCAGTGAATTAATTATCAGTCAACTTGAAAGTATAATTTATATGAAATTTAATCTGTAGTCAAAACATGTTCTTTTGGTAACATAATTTTGATATGAATGAATTATGTAAGACAGGTAAGATATTCAACCATAAGTGGGTACCTGACTTCCTTAAATGAGGTTGTTTCCTGGGTGCTGTGGGACATGGAAGAAAGTATGTCTTAAAATGCTTTGGCAAGGCCATGTACACAATATGTGTCATTTTAAACATTGCATCATACAATTTAAGCATGTATATTAGAAAGCATACAGCAAGTGAAAATTTATTTCTCCTGAAAGCATAATCTACATTAGTTACTAGTGTCAGGGGTTGTTATTATCTTTATTTTCTCATCAGATTTTTTGTGTGTTCTGTATTCCAGTATTTTATGTTTAAATCTCAGGAACTAAAATTGCTTTTACAAAATAACCCCAGAAAATCATAAAATCTTCAAATCCTTCCAGGAAATTAATCTGAAGTAAAATCATTTGAACATGCTTTTTCCCACAGTAATTTTCAAAAGCATTTTTTTCTAAGATCAAATTTTGACACTATCCTTTTTTTTTTTCACAGTATGATGTGACTCCTCCTATTATTAAACTTTATGGCTTAAAAAAGCTTTCTTATTTTACTTCCTCCAACATATTCAGTTACTTTTTTAAAAAGGTGAATATATTAGCATTTCATAAAATGTTAAAGTGACAAAGAGTTAAACTAGGAATTTTAGATGAATACACTAGCTGTTCGCCATTCTGACAGCAAAAGCCAAGCTAGTGCTTTAAAAAAAAATGCAAGTTTGAAAAATGCAAATGGTGTTATCCAAATATGCAGCCATATGTCCATAATACACACATTTTTAAGAAAAAAATTGTAAAGATTTCTATCACAGAATTGTATCTCAAAATGGTGGGGTCTTGTTTTTTATATTTGTTCCCAAAAAGATGGAAGACATTGAAATGATATTTCAAAATTTCAAAATAATAGCTGGAAAATTCATTATTTTTAGTTTGGCTTTATGTTTTAATATTCAATTTTGAGAAGGTACTCTAACAATCTATAACATTGTCAGCAAAATTGTCCAAAATATCCAGATTTAATCATAAAATGTTTTATTCAGACAAAGTTTAAAATATAATCTCTTTGAACAAGTTAATAGTCCTTGCAATTCAAAGTCCATGAGACAAGGAAAAATATAATTAGTTTGAATAATGTTAAGCTGTGAAATTTGGATAACCTTTAAGCAACTTTGCTCTGTTGATCACAGCATCAATAACAATAGGAGAGGGAGAGCCAAATCCGAGCGGTAAAACCTCCAACAGGAAAATATCAATTAATCTTTTTCAATAGAGTTGAAGTATGGGTAATCCTCTCATTAAATAGTTTGAACCTTTTTCCAAGTAAACAAAGGAGGGATAATGAGTGATGTGGTCTGTCTTGTTTACACGGAGAATCTTCAAGAGGCTTAGGCATAACCTCTCAACACAGAGGTCTTCTTAGCCATTGGTCACTAATTACCCTCTTAAAGGTATTTGTATAAGCTAAGAGACTGTTTTCAAACTCAACATGAGAATACCATTTAAGTGCCAATATTTTATACTTAAGCCAATATATTAAGAGGTGTCAAAATGTATGGGATCCAAAAAACAAAAACAAAAAACAAAACAAACAAACACACACACACACATAAAAAAACCACCAACAAACAAACAAACAAAAACCCTCCAAAAAAACCCCAAAACAAACAAACAAACAAAATTTCCAATGTGTATTTGAATACATGTTTATTATCTTACTTTTTTTTTTTGGTCAAAAACATCAACACCATTATTTGTAATTGCTAGAGATAGGGTATAACTCTTGATTGAACTATTCCAACACCCTCAGACCTCTGATTGCTGTGAAAATTCTGGATTGGAAGGGAGAAGAGAGGACTGGAATTAACATCTGTTGTGTCATCTGCCAACCAGTTTGTCCTTGATATTTAGCAATTTGAAAGTAAATACCTTCTTTCGTCCACTTGTCACCATGCAAGTGTCATTTAAAAACCACTTGATCCTTTCAAATTTATCTATAATACAAACACCACTAGTTGTTAATTATTTCTACAAAAAATTTTAATACATCAGGTGTACGTCCATGGTGAACCTAAAGGAAGATAATTTTGCCATGATCGTTAATCAAGGCCCACATTTCTTACCATGCTTATTCATAATATCAGTATCCCAGTGAGTTTATATGTGACTGAATATATATGCATGAAATGAAAATCAGTAACCTTAGTGTCTGCAACATTTTTGTAATTTCTAAAGCACAGTCTGTATAAGAAGCTAGAATTACTAAATTCATCAGTACAAAAACCTTCTATCAAGAGGTGATTAAATTATAAATAAGGGACAAAATAAATGAAATTCATAACATATTCTAATGCTAATAAAATAATTTTTATTTTATTTTTTTGCTAACAACTCTTCAACCATTTACATTGACAGTACTATTTTGGTACTCTCTCTGGATTCTACTCTGTTGATTAAACCATGAAAAGTGGCCGAGACCGGTTTGGCTCAGTGGATAGAGCGTCGGCCTGTGGACTGAAAGGTCCCAGGTTCGATTCCGGTCAAGGGCATATACCTGGGTTGTGGGCACATCCCCAGTAGGAGATGTGCAGGAGGCAGCTGGTCGATGTTTCTCTCTCATCGATGTTTCTAACTCTCTATCTCTCTCCCTTCCTCTCTGTAAAAAATCAATAAAATATATTTAAAAAAAAAAAAAAAACCATGAAAAGTGGGTAAGTTTTACATGAAGAGGTTGGTACAAAAAGAAAATTTACATTTTTCACATCTATGATCTGTATATAGACTACTGCTGTCTTTATATCTTAAAACTTTATCATTAACTTTGAAATAAAATTTTATTTCTAATATAATATAACAAATAAACCATGAGGACATACAATAAACACAGGTAGGGATTCTTACAAATGTCTGATACCATTGAGGCTAATACTTAGAGATGGCCCAATTTAGAAGAAAATGGAAGGAAGTCTATGGCTTTGTCAGTAGTGTCCAGTGTTTTAGAAACATCTCATCTTGAGAACAGCATTGGATTTTAGCATCAGAAATTTGTTTCTAATTCCATTTGAATGTTTTATGTTCCATATAAAGTTAACAAACACTGAATACATATACCTAACTTTGTAATCATTGACATGTTGTTTAACTGCAGTTTCTTTATCTATAAAATAGAGGGATTTTATTAAAGTATCCCTAAGAACCAGTTCAGCTCTATAATCTATGAATATAGTACAAATGTTAACATGGAAGAATCATGATTTTACTTATTCTTATTTATTTTAATGTATCCCAATAATTTATTCATAGTATACTGATGAAAAGTTTGTGTTATTCTAACAATAGGTTAGAAAAATAAGTAAACATGTGTGGATATATAATATAATATATAAACATATATTTACACAAGACAAGTAAATATAGGTGAATAAATGCATAACATACTTTTTGAATTGATAATATAGTAATTGTGGGAAAAACAGAAGTGATTTTTTAATGAAACAGACACAGTAAGTATTTTGCCCTTTTAGCAATATGGTTAGTAGTTGAGAAGAGAAAAATCCTGATATGCAAATTGACTGAATGGTGGAGTGACCAGTTGCTATGATGCGTACTGACCACCAGGGGGAAAACACTTAATGCAGGAGCTCCCCCTGGTGGTCAGTGAGCTCCCACAGGGGGAGCACCACTCAGCCAGAAGCCAGGCTCATGGCTGGCGAGCGCAGCAGTGGTGGTGAGAGCCTCTCCCACCTCCATGGCTATGGAACATCCCCCGAGGGCTCCCGGCTGCAAGAGGGAGCAGGCTGGGCATGAATTTTGTGCACTAGGCCTCTAGTTGATTTATAATGACACCAAAAGCTTGTTGTGTGTAGGAAACAGTCAAAGTTTACTTTTGTTATGCTTTTAGTGGTTGATGAAATTCAACAGCATCTAAACACAAAAAACAATGTACTTATTAAAATCACACACAAAATATTCTTCTGCCCTTATGCTTGTTTATTTTTCCAAGTTTCTGTTTGTTAGAGATTGTCTAATATTAGAAAATTAATTTAGAGATGCATTTACGCCTCCACAGTCACCATTTGATTTCCAGATTCTTGTGGAATAGCTCATTGTTGGTTAAATGAGAGGTGTGTTGGCCAATTAGCATACAGTTGAGTTTAGCTGATTTACATATTTCTGTATCTATTACTGAAGCTATTTTCTATGTCACTCAAAACATTGTTGTTTGGTTATGTTTTATAAGTTGTAGCAATGGTTATAATTAAGAAACATAAAATAAATGTATTATATAACCCATATAAATAAAGCTTACTTTTTTAAATTGAATTTTATTTTAAGTATTTGTATTTCTTAAAAACTTATGTGAACTCAAGAATATCAGTAACTTTGCCTATCTTCTTTTAGTGTACATTCCAGAATGAAATATTTTTCATATAAAGCAGAGAAGGTACACAGTATATTTGTTACATGGAAGAATGAATATGAGTTTTCATGGATATTTTTTATAATTATTAGCATGACCTGAGTATTAAACAGGGCATTTTTATCTTCCTATTTAAATGCAAAAGGCAGCCACATGACCCTCAGAAGAATCTTCTGGTCCTAGCCAAGTCCCTTCCCCCCTGACATTCTTAAATACAGTATTTTCACCTTATAATCACACCCTGTGACACAAAATTAAAAAATGATATGCCTATCCTGCTTACTTAAACTCATTTCTTAGAATAGAAAAACTACATTTTTATGTATCATTTATTAGTAAGTATGATCTTATTGGAAAAGTGAATTGCACCATTTATTTTGGAACAATCCTTTTCAAAATATAGTAAGCGTTTGTCAAAATAGCAGAAAATCGTTCATTAAACTGAATAAAATTATTACAAATTGTTTGCAACCATTACCATGCATGCATCCACAGACCACAGCTTAACTTAGACATTAGCCTACCTGAGTTGCTGTGAGGCAAGGGTGTCATATGACATGAAGAAAAGATGGAGGGTTTGTTTGTGCAAAGAAAGAAGCCCAGTAACTACCACAAGAGTATCAGCAGTAGCAGAGCACCAATTCTGTCCCTGATTTTACCATAATCAATCTCTTACAAATCTTTGAAAACAGTGTAGACCTTAGACTTGAGAATTACCTTAGCTTCATTGTGTAAAGGAAGGAGATCCTAAAAACCCTGGATGTAATCCACTTAGGAAAACAACTCTATTCTAGGGTCCTTAACTCTGCCTTTTTTACAGTGAGCGAGAAGACATTCAGAGTTTTCAGTCCCTACTCTCCTTGCTTTGAGTGAGGGGTAATGAAACACTTTAAGTAAGCAAAAGAAAGAAAAGTCACAAATGAATCATGTGGAATAAAATCTGTGCTTTCATCAAAACTTTCTGTGACTCATTGGTATTTTTTCTCTTTCACAATATACCATGGTAAAGTCACTGCCTTAGTCACTCAATCAAGAGAGAATTGCATTTGAGTTCATTTCTAAAAATGAAGTCATAAAATTTTTCCAAGTGAAAAATGATGCGCTATATTAACTCAGTTTGCATACATTCCAAACAAGGCAGGGAAGAAACCTGATTTGTAACTGTTGATATCACTGGAGATGTGTAAAACTCCTAAGCTTGTTTTCCATTCAAATTTGGTGAAAAACTACTTTCTTCAATTCTGTGAATTTCTAAACTTTTTGAAATTTTTTCTTACAAACATAACAGGTCATGCTTAGGGTCTGATTCGATAGTGTCATGATATGAAAAAGGCAATACAGTGTGGTAATGAGAATGGGTTAGCATTTGTAACATTCACATTCCTCCTTCCCCAAACTACATGTGTGTGTGTGTCCGTGTCTGTGTGTGTGTGTGTGTGTGTGTGTGAATTTATCTGTGTCTTTGTAAATAGCAAGAACATTTAAATTTGTCATTCAGCACCATATAGTCCCCACTGATTTCTTTTAATTCAAGTTAGAAACTACAAACCTCAACATCATGAAATAGAAAATGTTGAAATTGTACATATATACACATAAAACAAAATAACAAATCCTATATAATAAAAGCCTAATATGCAAATCGACCAAATGGCAGAATGACTGGTGGGACCACCAGTCTTTACTATGCACACCGACCACAAGGGGGCAAATGCTCAACGCAGGAGCTGCCGCCAGCCTGCAGGCCCCAGGCCAGCCAAGACGGTTGCCAGAAAGGACCCCTGATCACCCCACTGGTTGCCTCACAGATCAGCCCTGATTGTCGGCCAGGCCTAGGGACCCTACCCCTGCATGAATTTTGTGCACCGAGCCTCTAGTGTATATAAAAACATCTTGTGAGAGCTCAGAAAGAAAATTGGCACATTTTTCCATGCCAGATTCTATTAAGAGTCAAAAAGCCTTTATGAGACTAAATGAAACAATGATCAGAATAAAATAAGAATCAGTCTTTAAATCAAATACAATAGTCTCCTCATATATCATTTTGATTTTGATTTCATAATCACAGGATCCCCATGGGTTTGTGGAAGAGCGAAAGTATTTATTATAAGAAAATGCTTAGACTCTCTAAAATTGGGTCTCCTACCCCCAAATTATTCCTATGGCATTGTACATGAAAGAGGAACACCTCATACCAAAAAAAAAATACCCTACTCTCTGAATTTAAGTTTATAGACACTGTTGAACAGATACTGTTGGCATATTTGGCTGAAAATATATGTTATCTTTATGTGGAATGGATGTCTTTTGGCATTTTGCAAAGTGAAAGCCTTAAATGTTGTCTCTAAATAGGCCACGCTGCTTGATACAGTTTTAGTCAAATGGAATATTCAGAGTGCTTCTCTGCTGCTTAGCTCCGCTGGGGAACTTTCGGCATGGAGCCAAAGACCTTGTGCTCAGAAGTTCATCCTGAAATGCCCATTGCTACTTTTAGGAAGTTCGGTGAATGCCACTTCTGGAATTTGATCTCAATAAAGAAAGATCATCTTTTCAAAGTTCAGAAGTGCCATCAATTTGACCTTTGTCACATAGCAGGAAATGAAGGGTAGCACCATGTCCTTTCTCCTTCTCTTCCCTCTCTATGCTTCTAAGTTCTTGACCCGCTCTGTCTTCTTCTATACAAGATAAATGACCTTATTTTATCTCTCTAATCTCTCCAATAAGGGCACTGAACCCAGCTTCTTGGGGTTAATTATCTGATCCTCTCTGGCCACCTTTCTGCTCAAACCTTTTGTGCTATTAGAATTTCCTCTGCTTGTTTTGTTGCATGCCCATTAGGTGGGACCCTAACTGGGCAAATGTCAGGCAAACAAATAGCTAGTGACAGTGTATATATATATATATATATATATATATATATATATATATATATATATATATATATATATAGTTTTTCCAGAGAGAAATGGTCTTCATTTCAATCTCAGCCTAAATTGAGATTTACCGTCCCCTCTAACAAAGCTCTTGGGAGATTCTGTTCAAAGCTTAACCAAATGATTTTCAAGGAAAATCCAAGTTCTTAATTGATTTCCTAGGAGAATATTAGAAAATACAATCATATGTACACATGCATTTTTTTTGCATGAGACAGTGGTATTTAATATTTTCTTTAAAAATGTGCAGACAACTAAGAGAAAGAGAAAAAATGAAATTTCATGGCAAAGGGATAATACACTCTTATTTAGGTTGTTAAATTTCCATACTCCCAACTATAGAGTACAGGGGAGCCATGAATGGTAGCTCAAAATATTTTAACTATGTATAGTTTACCTTGAAGAGATTTTTTATAAGATTTTAAAAAACTAATTAGTTAAAACGCACCAAGTGTTGTATTTTGAAAAGTAGACATTTTAAAAATGAAGGATTGTCATACCTTAGCTATGTCAATTTCAGTAGAATTTCCTGAAAGGTCTAAGGTATTCAAATACTCTTCAACACCACTGAGATCCCTACCCACTTCTTAGTCCTAAAAATATATATAAAGGAAATGAATTAAGATGTAATAGTTGCTAGACTAGGTGAGTCTAACAATTTCTAGGTGAGTCAAAGAGTTCAGATTTACTCAGTGTAAAAATCCTAGGCTGATATTTAGCTTTATCTATACTGTATATCCAGCATTCTCCACTCTGGTTCTAACAAGCTATGCCTGCAGTCTTTCCCTTTCCCACCACAGAATCATCAGCAACCACTTAAAGAGTGAGGTTGTACAGATCTATAAGGGAAAGTAATCAGAGTCTGTTAGTGGTCATTTCTCCTAGGACACATAACAATGGAACTTTCAGCTTTTGGGCTTAGCCCAGGGGAATAATAATAATAATAGAAATAAAATAATAATAAATATATAAAAATAATAAACAACTACTTCTGATGTAACTTATATAGATACTTTCTGAGAAAATATAAGCTTAAAGTATTTACACACAGAGGCATAGGGGTATAGGTAACTCAAATCAATGGTGCTCTAAAATGGTATTGATAACCTTTGTGGCTTTTCAATATGACAAAATAATACCCTATACTCCCAACATAAATTTTTCAGAGTGGGCTTAAGGGAAAAGGTATCAGGTTTAATAAAATTCAATCTCACAAGTAGAAATCAACTATCTTTCTTTTATAATTGGTTTTTATAGGAAACTATAAACTCTTTAATATACTAAAGACGAGGTGATGTTCTTAGCTTATATTAGGTATCAAGAACAGTAGCAGAAGGTGGGGAACTAACTAAGAAGGTAGTATCTTCAGTAAGATTATAGCATATGTAGGCCATAGAGAATTTCTAGAATCCAATGATTCAGGCAAATATTTTTGCTAAGATGTTTGATGTCAGGTTCTTTCTTTTGGGAGTGATATTTTTTTAATGTCAACGTTTTATTATTCAAAGGAAAAGGAGACATAGAAAATAGATGAAGTACTATATACTTATCTAATGAAACACATCCTAAAAATGATAAGTAAGCATAATAGAGAAATAATACAGATTTCCTATAGTTAAAAATTACTATCTATTTGCATATACCAACATCCGTCTGTTAAAACAATATGTATCCACATATTTTTTTGTTTCAAAAAGAACAGCAGGCAAACTAGCCATACAATTAAAATTCATGGATTTGAAGAAAATTATATATGATGAAGTTTATTTATGCTGAATAAATCTTAAATTTACTTTTTCTTTATTCAAAGTTTGAACATAGAACTGCTTCTCAGTTTTATACCAACTTTTGAATGAGTCATAAGAGGTAAAGCTATTGGTTGATAATAGAACATATAATAACAGTACTCACATTTTGACATTTCTATTGCACCTTTCACCTTGAGAAAATTCAAGGCAATTAACCTGAAAGTAATTTCTATACTCTTAGGATTTGGAAGCCCCAATTGAATCCAGTTATCTTCTAAGTTATCTCCCAGTATAAGCAGATCATCTGCAACCCTATCAGCCTGTCAACCTACCTTGCTGGCATTTGCTGCCAAAGGCATCTGAGGCTTAATGAATGCATATGACCTTTTAAACAATGGTCAGTTTCATTAAAAAATAAGCAAAAATCGCCCTTGTGACAACAGGAATGGGCTTTGATGGCAGTATGCTAAATAAGTCAGACACAGTGAGACAAATACTGTATGTTCTCACTTACATGTGTAATCTAACAAAGCCCACTCATAGATTAGAATGGTGGTTGTGAGGAGATAGGGTATAGGTTAATAGGGAGGTATTGGTCAAAGAGTACAAATTTCTGGCTGTAAGATGTGTAAGTTCTGGGGAATCTAATGCATAACATGATGACTAATTAACAAAGCTGCATTATATACTTGAAAGTTGTTAAGAGAGTAAATCTTTTTTTTTTTTTTTTTTTTTTTTTTTTTAAATATATTTTATTGATTTTTTACAGAGAGGAAAGGAGAGAGATAGAGAGTTAGAAACATCGATGAGAGAGAAACATCGATCAGCTGCCTCCTGCACATCTCCTACTGGGGATGTGCCCACAACCCAGGTACATGCCCTTGACCGGAATCGAACCTGGGACCTTTCAGTCCGCAGGCCGACGCTCTATCCACTGAGCCAAACCGGTTTTGGCAAGAGAGTAAATCTTAAAGGTTACCATCATACACACAAATGGTAATTATGTGAGGGGATGGACATGTTAACATATATTATGTGTATGGTAAGCATTTTACAATATATATGTCTATCAAATCATCATGCTGTATACCTTAAGCTTACATATTATATGTCTATAATACCTTGATAAACCAGAGAAAAATAAATAATGTTAGTTTAAATAAAATGTTGGCCAACTGGTCATAAAAACTAAGATCATTTTATACCCAGCAATGAATTATACAAATTCACTGACTTTATACTTCAGGGCTAAGCTTGCCCAACCATTAAATAGTTAATCTGTCAACCAAAGAAAATAATAATATCTTGAAGTTTTATGGAGACTTCTTGTTATAGAACCCAAATTTCTACCAAGTACAGGAAACACTTGGACAACATCTCTGTTGTATCTATCTTCTGTCTTAATATCCCCAGTATTTGGTCAATTATAATTGTCAGGTGAATATTTAGTGTTGTCTATGCCTTAAATCACTAGTTTCTTCTATTTGGTGGTGCAAAGATACATAAAGTTGTTTCTTGCTTTCTATGCTTTTATAATTGGTAAATAAAAAGATACAAACACAATATTAAAGGTACTATGTTAGAATATAGTATTGCAGCACAAAAGGAACACAGAGGAAGGGTGTGGCTGGTCTAACTGTGTATGAACATAACAGAAGAGACTTCATAAAATACTTGAATAAAACAATTAAGCCAAAAATCAAGTTATAACATTGTATTTTGTAGTATTATCTCAGTTAAATAAGAAAAAATAGAAAAAATGAAAAATCCAATATATTAAATGTGATGGCTCAGCACAATGAGATGATGTGTGATTCTTTTTTGTTTTTGTTTTTTATTTTATGTAGTCAGGGGAGCATGTAAAACTTTTATGTTCCAGGGAAAAATTCCAATCACTAACAAAATGTATGGCCTCTAGAATAAAACACATGGAGTCTACTTGAGGAAGAGGAGAATTTCTTCATAGTCGCCCCACTCTTATTTTAATTAACTACTTCAGTATAAAGAGTCTTTTCAAAAAGTGAGGAGGTAAACAATACTAAATGGATCTATCCCAGAGACAAGCTTAACAATGCTGCAATCTCTACAAGAGTCAGATAACATTCACTGTGTCACAATTGAGTGTGTATATCGCCTTCTAAAGCATAGCATGAAGGCACATGAAGCAGTATTTGCATTAACAAACTCTTTATGGAATAAATCTGAAAGACTTTTCTGAGTTGTCCTGAAAAAAAAAAAAAGGCAGCCTCCCACAGCTGGCTCCTCTATTTTTGGCTTCTCCTATCCCTGTTTTCATGGCAGCTGAGAAATATTAATGTGAGAAAAGTGTCTTTTATTTTAGTCTTTAGAAAAGAACTCAACAGAAACCCTGCAACTTCAGCAGTAGAGGGTTAGAGTTCCAAGATCATACTGTGGAAGTGCATTACTGAACAACCTGCAGGAAAGAGAATGGTACATAAAATATATGTTCAACTTATATATGACTTCCCTAAAGTGTATGCTGTTTATGTATGATGCTTAATAAACACATTTCACCAAAAGTCAATATATCCCCAATGAATAATTACATAAAATAGGTATGTAATCAATCTCATGCATAGAAAAGGCAATGTGGGGGGCAAAAGATTTCTTTATTCCACCACCAATCAACATAAACATATGTTTAACAGTTTTATTTGAAAATAGGAGAAACATTCAGCTTATTGACACTTTCTTCCTGAACCTTCTTGTTAAGCATATGTCCCTATAAAATCTATAAAATGAAATACATTAAATCATTATTCTTGAAAAAAAATTACAGGTCACATTTGATCCAGCAAATTGGCTAAAAAAAAAAATACAGAATTGTAGTCATAGACTCAAACCACATTTGAAAGAAATGACAAATTTCTTCAATTTTATTGACTCAATCAGATCATATGGTGAGTCATTTCCAGACATATCGATAAACTCATTGATTCCTCTCATTCTTGTAGTCACTGGGCTATAGAAAAAAGGATCAGTAGCCATTTGACCTTCATTGTGTATTAAACAAACACCAGATGGCAAGGATTCATTCAGGAAATCCATTCTTTCTTCTTCATAGTCATGTTCACACTGTTGCTTCCCACTGAGCCTTTATCTCTGTTTGTCATGGTGCCAGAGCTGCCTGCATAGCACCTTTCATGCATCACAGCTCTCAAATCTTGTCCCATTAGTTTCATTTTGTTTCCATCATAAATAATCTCCCACTTTCTCATACACTCTTTCATTATCTAATAATGGGCTGGGTCACTAGACAAAGGAGCCAAGTATTAAAGGGTTAGTGAGTACAGTTTGTCCACTTGGTTTCTGGCCAGTGCGTGAACTATTTATTAAACAAATTTATGCAACTATAAAAAGAGACCTAAAGTATGAAAACATCCCCATCCTACTAACAAATTTTCAGGAGCACAAGACATTAAAAAGTGAGAACATTTGAATCCCAAATTGGAAACTTTAAAACACTATACCATGAGTAACACAATTCAATCTAATTATCTCAAAAAACACACAAAAGCAAATTCCCTATCCTCTGCAAAATTTCATCACAATTCCTCCCCTTGACCATTCCCTACACTCATTTGGACACCAGCCAGCCATCTAGAAGTGTTGAAATGCTGCAAGCATTTACAAGCCAAGTGACTCCTTTCTCAGAGTGTTATCCTGTGACTAAATTTTACAGAGTCCAAGGAGGGAGACTTGTATTTTTGGAGAATGTTGTAAACAGACAAAATAAGAAAGCTGGACATCGTGTACGATTTATTGCCAACTTTGTAAGTTTAGTACAAACAAGAAGCATCCCCGGGGTCTCGGCAGAGCGGTTCTTCAGTGTTCACAGGAAGTTAAACGTTGAGCAAATAAAATATTCTAACAGCTAGAGTTAGACTCTTCCATTATTTAAGGAGAAGTTAAGAAGTTTTGAATGCAGTGTGGAGGATGCTGTGAATATGTCAGCACGGAGTTAAATCATCCCGGCCTATTATTCCCACAGGCAGGCCAATTATCAGGGGATAATTGGACTGATAATGAGCATCCTGACTGGTCGAGAGGTCCTCTCAGGGTACAGCATCTCCTTTTTCATAAGGCTGTCCTCTGTTCCTAGAGATAGAATAAGTTATAAATGGGGACTTTAAAAGTGTAGTATTTTTTAGATAAATCAGTTTACATTGATTGAAAATAAGGTGTTGAGTGCCAAACATTTTTAATGAAAAAGTAAGGATACAAGTTATTTGGTAAAACACAGTAGAGGTAACACAATTATTTTTGTAATATATTCAGATCACATGAAAGTATTTTAACTAGATTTAGAAATATAGAAAAGAAATAAAAAGACCTAATCATGATCTCATTTCCCATATAGAGCAAATTTAATAATTTTGGAGTTGGAAATGCATATTGAATGCAAAATCAGTTGTAGAAAGCAATTATTCTATTATTTACTTTTATATGTTGACAGTAAACTCATATTAAGCCCTGTCTATGCCAACATATTTAAGTAAATGTCTCTGCTTGAAATGCTCTTTCCTGTCCTCTTATATTAGACTAGTGGCCTGGTGCATGAAATTCGTGTGGGGGGGAGGTGTCCCTCAGCCTGGCCTGCACCCTCTCCAATCTGGGACCCCTTGGGGGATGTCCAACTGCTGGCAGTCAGACATCCCTCTCGCAATCTGGGACTGCTGGCTCTTAATCACTCACCTGCCTGCCTGTCTGATCACCCCTAACCACTCTGCCTGCCAGCCTGATCACCCTGAACTGCCCCCCCACTCCAGCCTGCTTACCCCCAACTGCCCCCCCGCCACCTGCTCTCCCCCACAGCACCCCCCTGCTGGCCTTATTGCCCCCAACTACCCCCCCTGCCAACCTGCTCGCCCCCAACTGCCCCCCACTGCTGGCCTGCTTGCTCCCAACTGCACCCCGCCCCTGCTGGCCTGCTGGTCCCCTACTGTCTGCCCTGCCTGATTGGCCCCAGCTTACACCCCCCTGCTGGCCTGCTCACCCCCAACTGCCCTCCCTGCCGTCCTGCTCACCTCCAACTACCCCCACCGCCAGACTGATCACCCCCAACTGCCCTCCCCTCCTGGACTGATCGCCCCTAGCCCCATTCCTGGGTTGTTCCCACCCACTCTCCGGCTGGCTCCTTGGCTCCGGCTGGTGCCGCCATCTTTGTCGCATCAATTTGAATATTCCCTCCTAATTGGCTGTGGGCGCCACCATCTTTATTGCAAAGTGATGGTTACTTTGCATATTACTCTTTTATTAGGTAAGATAACTATTTATTCTTTCACCTAAGCTTAATTTTCATTTCTTTAGACCCATTTTTCTCTGACTTCCCAAAGCTGAGTTTTTATTAGGCCTCTTCCTAATTGTTACCATCTTATGAGATTTTTTACATTAATGTTCATCTCTTCCAGACAACAGTGATCTCCATAAGAACAAAGTGATTCTTTTGCTTTGCATTATATTCTAAAATAGCATGTGGTACAAAATACTCAATAAGTAATCATTGAGTGAAAGCCTACATGAATGAATGTAAGCATTTTCTGTATAGCTCTAGATGGTGAGATCTGAAAAAGAGAACATGGTTTGTGTATTGCTATCCCAATAAAAATACATAGAGTAAGGACAGTATCTTCTCTGATAATTCCATCACCTTAGCAGTTTACACTTTTATGTCACCAGCTCACTAGCACTACCATGAAGAAAATAACAGAACTCTGAAGGAGTGACTATATGGTAAGGAAAAAGACAAACAGGTAGAGAAAAAGAAACTGCTTAAAGCTCCCAGTAGAAATTGTCAATAACTGTTTACCTTCTATGCTGTTTTCCTTTGAATGAAAGAAATATTTCTTCATAACTTTTAGGATGCCTCTGGTTGCATATAGAGCTCCTCAGCTCAGAAAGTTTACAAATCTGAAAAATAAAAGTGCCTCATCATATACTGTTTGATTCCATTGAGTTCAAACCACAGGATGAAACATAAAACCTTGCTTCAAATGTCAGTTCAAATTTTCTTTAAACTCTGCTCAATTTCCTAGCAACATATGCATTACGTGCCTTCTGCTTCAGTTCTGTCTCAATTCCCAATATCACCTGAAATCCACCTCCTTTTTAAAAGAAGTAAAAATTTATTATTGTCTTTTATTATATAAACTGTAAACCTGATTGTAAGTCCATATGAAAATAAACTATGTTTTTTATTTCTACATATTATAGTTTTATGTTTTAAAATTATGAAAAATTAAATAATTTTGTTGACTTCTTTTTGCAGAATATTTCATTACATGACTCAGACATATTTCGTTTTTTATTACTATAAACTTCATTTTAGAGCAATTTTCTATTCACAGCAATACTGAGCAGAAAATACAAAAAGTACCCACATACTCCCCATCCCATACATGCACAACCTCCCCTCCTATCAATGTCCTGCACTACAATAGTGCATTTGTTACAACTGATGAATCTATATTGACACATCATTATCACTCAAAGTCCAAGGTTTACACTACAGTTCACTCAGGGTGTTGTACAACTATATGGATTTTGACAAATATAAAATGACATGTATATACCATTGAAGCATCATAATGAATAGTGTCATTGCCCTAAAAATCCTCTGTGCAATGCTTTTTCATTCCTCCCTCCTCCCCAATTCCAGGCAACCAATGACTTTCTTTCTTTTTTTTTATCATTTCCATAGTTTTGCCTTTTACAGAATGTCATATGTTTGGAATAATACAGCATGCAGCCTTTGTAGACTAGTTTATTTTCCTTAGTAATATTATTTTACATATACTCTGTCTTTTACTGTCCTGACAGTTCATTTCTTTTTAGCACTGAATAATATTCCTTTGTCAGGACATACTGCAGTTTATTTACCCATTCTTCTACTGAAAGACATCTTGGTTACTTTCAAGTCTGGCAATTAGGAATAAAACTGCTATAAAATTCCAAGGGCAGGTGGAATAAAATGTGGACATAAGTTTTTATTAGTATTGATAAATAACAAGGAGTGTAATCACTGAATAATATAGTAAGAGTATGTATAGTTTAGTAAAAAAATTGCCAAACTGTCTGATAAAGTGGATGCACCTTTTTAAAATTCTCAGCAGCAATAAAGGAGAGTTCCAGTTGTTGCACAAGCTTGCTAGTATTTGGTATTTCCAGTGTTTTGGATTTTGGCCATCCTAATAGGTGTGTGGTGGTATCTCGTTTTAATTGCAATTACCTACTGATAGATAATGTTGAACAGCTTTTCATATACTTATTTGAATTCTGTACATCTTCTTTAGTCGAAATTTGTTTGGGTATTTTAGCCATATTTTAATCAGGTTGTTCATTTTCTTTATTACTGACTTTTAAGAATTCTTTGTACATTTTGAGTAACAGCCCATTATCAGATGTGTCTCTTGTAAACATTTGCTCCCATTCTTTGACTTGTCTTCTCATTCTCTTGAAACTGTCTTTCTCACAATAGTCTTTAAGTTTAATAAAGTCCAGCTAATCACTTGTTGTTGTTTTTTATGGATTCGGCCTTTCTTGTTTTATCAAAAAGTCATTGCTATATCCAAAGTCACTGAGGTTTTCTCTCATGTCATATTCTAGGAATTTTATAATTTTGTATTTCACATTTAGTTTTGTGATCAATTTAGAGTTAATTTTTGGTAAGGATATAAGGTCAATCTCTAGATTCAATTTTTTTTTTTTTGCATTTGGATATCCAATTGTTACAGAATCATTTGTTCAAAATACTATATTTTCTCCATTGTATTGCCTTTGTTCCTTTGTCAAAGATCAACTGACTATATTTACATGAATCTATTTCTGTTCTATTGATCTATTTGTCCATTGTTTCACAAATATCACACTATGTAACTATAGCTTTATAGTAATTGCTGAGTCAGACGGTGTCAGCCTTCTAATTTTGTACTTCTTCAATCTTGGGCTGCATATGCTGGGGTTTTTTTTGCCTCTCCATATATACTTTAGAATAAGTTTTTGGTATACACAAAATAACTTGCTGGGATTTTGATTGGAGTTACATTAGAGCTATATATATCAAGTTGGGAAGAACTGACATTTTAATATTTAGTCTCCTTACATATGAACATAGAATATCTCATCATTTATTTAGTTCTTCTTTGATTCTGTTTATCAGAATCTCGTGGCTTCCCTAATATAGACATTGTACATATTTTGTTGGATTTATACTGAAGTATTCCATTTTGGGGAGTGATAATATAAATAATATTGTATTTTTAACTTTAAATTTCTTTTTTGTTGTTGTTATATAAGGAAATGATTAACTTGTTTATGAACCTTGAATTCTGCAACCTTGTTATAATCAGCTATTAGTTTCAGTTTTTTGTTGATTCTTTGGATTTTCTACATAGACAGTCATGTCATCTGGGGGAAAAGACAGTTTTATTCTATTTACTCTCTCAAATTTTGTTTACAAAAGTTTTATTTCTCCCTCAGTTTGAAGCATAATTTAACAAGGTATAAAATTCTAGTTTAGTTGCTTTTTTTCTCTGAACACTAAATATTTCACTTCACTCTCTTCTTGCTTGCATGATTTCTGAGAGAAGCAAGATATTATCTTTGCTCCTCATAGGTAAGGTGTGTTTCCAACACCAATCTTGCTTCTTTCAGAATTTTTTCTTTATTTTTGATTTTCTGAATTTGAATATTATATGCCAAGGTGAAGGATTTTTTATATCATCCTGCTTACTTGTTCTCTGGGCTTCCTGGATCTATGGTTTAGTGTGGGACACTAATTAGGGGAAATTATCAGTCAATATGACTTCCAATGGTATTGCCAGTACATATATGCTACCTCCAGTATCATTGTTTCACAGTACCTGAATAACCTGTCAATGTTTTTCAGTCTCTTTTTCTTTGCTCTTCAGTTTTGAGAATTTCCATTGTAATATCTTGAAGCTCAGAGATTCTTTCCTTTGCGGTGTGCAGTCCACTGATGAGCGGACTAAGGAATTATGTATTTCTGTTACATTGTTTTTGGTATCCAGTATTTCTTCTTTCTTAGATATTCCATCTCTCTGCTTACGTTGTCCATCTGTTCTTGCATGTTGTCTACTTTTCCATTAAAGCCCTTAGCATATTAATCATAATTAATAAATAATTCCTCTTCTGCTAATTCCAACATTCCTGCCATATTGGATTCTGGTTCTGATGCTCGTTCAGTTTACTCAAACTGTGTTTTTTCCCTGGTAGTATGCCTTGTCATTGTTTTCTTGGTAGACCTGATCTACTGGCTCAAAAAAATTGTGTTAAATAGGCCTTCATTAATGTATTGGTAAGGTGTAGGGAAGGGGAGATATTCTATAGTTCTATGATTAGGGCTCAGTCTTTTGTTGAGCTGTACCCCTGGACTGTGAACTTAATTGCCCTCCCTCCCACCTCCTCAGTTAGAACAGGACGGCTCTCGCAGGCTAGTGTTGGGAATTCCCCTTCCTCCAGGTCAGCTAGGCTCTGACAATACCCCAGCAGGTGAGGTTCTGGTTAAAGAGTTTCTTGTGAAGTCAGGCCTTTGTGAAGAAAGGCAGAATGCTCTGCTGTGTTTCAGAATTGTTCCTTTTTACCTCCCCCTGCTTCAGGCATGAGGGGATTTGTCTCTGATATTCACTTTGAGGACCTGGTAGAGCTCCTTGAAATAAAATTCCCATGTGACTGGGTCCCTCAGAGTTGTAAATGTTCAGACTTGTCTACATTGAACCTCCAGCAAGTTGTCAAACGTAGTTTAGGTTTTCTTACCTAGCACTGGTTCCCGCACAGGTCTCTGATCTGGCAAGTTGTGATCCTCTTTATCCACCTGTCAGTCTTGCCAACTTGAAGGGCAGTGGTTTTGCCTTGTGACCTCACATCTATGATGGATCAAAGAAAAGTTGTTGATTTTTCAGTTTGTTCAGTTTTTACTTGTTAGGACAAAATATAGACTTGAAAGCTCCTTCCATGCCAGACCACAAACCCCGCCATTTTATTTTTGCAGACATTTTATGGCATTTCAGAAAGATATCTAGTTAAGGCTGCAAAGTATAAAGGCATTTGGAGACACACTGCACAGTTACCTACCCAGGGCATGAAGAGGTCTCCTACAAAGAGCTTTTTCATGAACAGAGTCCACACCCATGGGGAAGTCAAAGCCACTTTGTTTTTGTTTTTCTAAATTCATCTACATGATTAGCTAGTCACTCCTTGGTCTTTGGGCCACCATTAGCAGTAGTTACAAAGGGACATAGTAGCCTAATACGTAAGACTGCTTATGCTATAACTTCCATGTCACCAAGATCATAGTTTTAAAAAAAGGGCCCCTGAATCCAGGGTCTTCATGAAAAACCTCCATCCTTCCATCCTGCAAAATTTCCAAACTTACATCCTTTATCTACCTTTTTGGTGCTGATATCATTATGCCCTTTCCACAGTAACTATCAAATGTTATCCCCTTGACCCTGATAACTCTAATTTCCAAGAACCCTATCACACTGTGAGCTGAATTAAACTCTCCTGCACTCATCACCCTCACTCATTCACTGCTTCCTTCTATATTTTTCTCAATAGCACCATTTGCATTATCAGTTGACATCATATATATTTATCTGCCTCCCCCAATAGAATGTAAGCTCAATGAGGTCATTAACTATAACTCTTTGGATAACTGTTGTCCCCAGAGCCTAAAACAGAGCCTGACATATAGTAGGTTTGCATATACTTATTGAATGAATGATTCCCTCTCAAGGGAAAATAAATTTTCAATTAAATTGACTCTATGTCTAGGTCATCAATCAGTTTAGGTAGTTTTGTGTTTTTGTTTTCGTTTTTTGGGTTTTTTTTTGGCCTAAAGACACATTTTATTTGGCTTATTAGAAAGTGTTGTTGTTTAAGGTACAACTTACATCCAGTCAAATGTACAAATAACCACCTTTCAATCAAGGCTCTCTCATATCCCCCCAGCCACTCCCTCTTTCCACAGGATAACTTGTGTAGTTCATCCTTTTTTTTAATATCTCAAGAAAAACCATTTTAAATATGATGTTACAGGCAATAAACACCAATTATTCAAGAAAAATAATCTTACATATAATAATATTACATGCAATATCATTAATATTTCAAGAATAAAAGGATTTTAAGTATAATCATATTACCAAAACTGTACTAACATAGTATGATATCACAAAAGTTGTAGGAAATATTAAAAATCTGCAAATCACAGGATTACTTCTATTATATTCTAGAATATCTTTTCCCCCCGGCTCTATTTTTGTTCATCAGTTTATGTTATTCATTATAATCCACAAATGAGTGAGATCATATGATATTTATCTTTCTCCGACTGGCTTATTTCACTTAGCATAATGATTTTAAAGTTTATTTTGTCAGATGTGAGTATTGCTACTCCAGCTTTTTTTTTTCTTTCCCATTTGCATGGAAATTTTTTTTCCATCCCTTCACTTTCATTCTGTGTGTGTCTTTTGTTTTGAGGTGGGTCTCTTGTAGATAGCATTTAGTTGGGTCATGTTTTTGTATCCGTTCAGCTACCCTATACTTTTTGATTGGAGTATTTAATCCATTTACATTTAGGGTTATTATTGAGAGGTACTTATTTATAGCTATTTTAATTCTGTATGGCTAGGTTTCTCTGTTTCTTCTCAGCAATCCCTTTAGCATTCCTTGTAATGCTGGCTTGGTGGTGATGTACTCCTTTAGTTTTTGGGGTTTTTTTTGTTTTGTTTTTGTTTTTGTCTGGGAAGCTCTTTATTTGACCATCTATTTTGAATGATAGCTTTGCTGGATATAGTAATCTTGGTCTCAGATCCTTGCTTTCCATTACCTTGAGTACTTCATGCCATTCCCTTCTGGCCTGTAGAGTTTCTGATGAGAAATCAGGTGTCAGCCTTATGGGAACTCCTTTGTAGGTAACAGTTTTTTTTTCTCTTGCTGCCTTTAGGATTCTCTCTTTGTCTTTAATTTTTGGCATTTTAATTATGATATGTCTGGGTGTGGGTCTGTTTGGGTTCTTCTTGTTTGGGGTTCTCTGTGCTTCCTGAAATTGTGTGACTTTTTCCTTTACCAGGTTAGGGAAGTTTTCTACCATTATTTCTTCAAACACCTTCTCTATTCCTTTCTCCCTTTCTGCCTCTTCTGGCACATCTACTATTCTAATATTGTTATGTTTCACATTGTCCCACAGCTGCCTGAAGCTGTCCTCCTGTTTTTTTAATTGTTTTTTCTTTTTGGTTCTCTAATTGAATGATATTTTCAACTCTGTCTTCTAATTCACTGATTTGATCCTCAGCTTCCCCTAATCTGCTGTGTATTCTTTCCAATGTGTTCTTTGTGTTATGTCATTATTTATCTCAGACTATTCTTTTTTCACAGTTACTATATTTTTTTCATACTGTTGAGCCTTTTTAACATCATTATTCTGAACTCTGTTTCAGATAAATTTCTTATCTCAGCTTCATTTATCTCTTCTTCTGGAGAATTTGCTAGTTCTTTAATTTGGGAGTTGTTTCTTTGTTTCCTCATTTTGGTTGTCTGTATGGGTTTGTGACTATGTTTTAGTTAGATCCTCTACACCTCTCAATCTCTAGTGCAGGACAGTGTTAAAGGCTATTTATGACTAATTGGATCAGGCAAAGACTCAAAGCCTCTAGAGACCACCTCTGTCTGTAGACTAATAGGATTCCAACTTGAATTGCCCCCAGGCAATCATCCTCAGGTGTGTGGAGAGTTTTTTTCAACAGGGTGGGGCAGTTGCTTCTGCCTGGAGGCTAATTATTACCTTTAATCTCGTAAGTGGCCTTGGGGCAATGTGTTTTCAAATAGGGTGTGGCAACTGTCTTCCCCCAAGGCAAGGCAAATGTTTGTGTGGGAAAGATGCCCTCCACTGTGTCAGGGAATGACTCAGCCCAGGAAACTTGGGGTGTCTGCCTTCTGAGCTCTATCCCTCAAGTCCCCAGTGCTGGATTCTGCTCTCACAGCCCCAGTCCACTTCACCCTCCCTCTGCCAGAGCACAAGGTGGGTGGCTCCACAGGGAATTTTTGTGCATTGGCCCTTTAAGAGGGTGCCTGAACTTTCAGCTGCCACTCCCTGACAGACAGCACCCCACTGCTTTTCACAGCTAAATGTTATGTGGGTACCCTCCTCAGTTTGGTGCTCTCTGCTGGGGAGCCCAGCTTTGGGATTAGATCCCAGAGTTCTCAGTGCTCCTCCCCACCCCCCCCCCCCACACACACACACACAGCTCAGATATCTCTCTGGGACTTCCAATCTCTATGCGGGGGGTCTCCACCTTTGGTCCTTGGGTATCAGGGTTCTCTCCTGTGAGTTTTCTGTTGATTTTTCAGGAAGCCTTTCCATATTTCACTTGTAATTCCAACTTGTTCCTGGGAGCAGGGCCGTGCAGCATCCTCCTACTCTGCCACCATTTTTAATCTCCATCAGTTTGGGTAGTTTTAAAACTTAGTTGGCTTATTTTATTTGACCAGCAAATGCATTCAGTCAAAATATCATTATGTAGGCATAATTTATATATCTTCTCACTAATATAATTATAAGTAGTTATTTGCATTCCCCAAAATATTTACTCTGCAATATAATACAGGGTGAGGCAAAAGTAGGCTTAAAGTTGTGAGTGTGGAAAACAGTTTATTCTTGTATTATTATTTATTACTTATGGTATTATTTTTCATATGAACAACTGTTAACCTACTTGTGACCTATCCTGTATATTCAAACTCTAGAACACAACATGAGACAGTATTACCTAAATTAGGTTCAGTAATGTTTTAAATAAAATAATAAAGACATGATTATTCTATATAATATCTAAAATATTTTACTAAAATGTTATGGCTAGAAAATAAAATGCTAAAACCTTCAACAACTTGTTCTGAGTGGATAGTGCAATTAGAGGTGTTGTTATTTTCTTCTTTATACCTTTTGATACTTTCCAAATTTTCTACAACAAATATTATTCATTTTATTACACAAGGATATATTATTTAAAACAAAGAATATTTTAGGATCCTGGAAGTAAAAATATAAATTGCACAGTGAAATTAAGGAGAAAAAAGTTAGATAGATTGGTCTATTCTCTCATTTCTCTTGACACATATAGTAAAAATGTGAAAGCTTTTGTCACCTCTGTGTTGACTACTGGTTCTAAAGCTGTTTACTCATCAGGGGAAATGGTTTTAAGTATGTGTATATCCTTCTTTGCTTCTTGATGTGATATTTTGCATGAGTGTTAATTACTTATGGATTCTATTGCATATTAATTAAATAGTATGTTTTGTTAATAAACTTTCCTTTTAGAACATTTTCAGATTGCAAACAATTATGATGATAGTTTTATTTCCCATAAACTCTGTACCCAGTTGGTCTCATTATCAACGTCTTAACATTATAATACATTTGTTACAGCTAATGATCCAATATTGACATACCACTTTTAAATGAAGCCCATACTTAATTCATATTTCCTTTGTTTTTACCCAGTGTCCACTTTTTGTTGTTCCAGAGCCCCATCCAAAATACCATATTACATTTAGTTGTCAGTTCCCCTTAGGCTACTCTTACCTGTGACACTTATCAGAGGTCCCTTGTTTTTGATGACCCTCTATTGGGATTTGTCTGTATTCTTCTCAGACAAATCATTCGCCAAACATTGTTTATGAGTGTTGGATTTAAATATGTAGACTATATGTAGATATGCCATATTTATTTATGTCAGTGAAATTACTACAGTGTTTTTTCTAACATGGCCTATTCGCTAAAATTTGTTAAAAATAATAGTGAATTAATAACCTGTTAATTTTATATGAGCAAGTCTTGGTTAAACGCATTTTAAAATTAAAAGGATATTAATTTTCACATATGAGGTAGGCACCAGAAATTTTGTTTGTTAAATCTGAAGTCCATTAAATTGAGGTCCACAAAATAGAGGGTTTACTGTGCTAGCAACATGATTTATCACTGTTGATGCTGATCTTGGTCATCTGACTGAGGTTGTGTTTATCAGGTTTCTCCACTGTAATTTTTTTTTCTATTTCCATACTGTATTTTTTGGAAAGGCGGCACTATGCACTGTCCTCTGGAGAATTATGTGTTATTTCTTTGAGGTAAAAGTATCTACACAAGTTATATAGAATTCTTCTACAAGAGTTTTTGTCTCTTCTCCCTCATTTATTTATTCAGCCATTGTTTATATCAATATGAACTTATAGGTATTTCTTTTATATTTTGGTTAAAGCCCAATATCACTTCATTCTCTGCCCATGCTTCTATTCCCATATATCAAGAACTCTTTCAGTTGAATCCCTTGCCTCTTTTAAAATATCCCCATAAGTGTGAGTGTGTGTGAATGTGAATGTGTTTGTATACATGTGTGAGTGTGTAGCACATCTCCATTTGCTGGTGCTATAAGATGAGCCAGGCTGATGTATTTCCCACTCCAAACCTAGAATCAGTAATTTCTCTATGGGGCTCTGGTTCCTTTTATTGGAGAACTAGAGGCCCAGTGCACGGATTTATACACTGGTGGGTTCACTTGGCCCGGCCTGTGGGGATCAGGCCCAAACCGGCAGTCCAACATCCCCTGAGGGGTCCTGGATTGCGAAAGGGTGCACACCAGGCTGAGGGACCCCACTGGTACACGATTGGGGCCGGAGAGAGACCGCAGGAGGGCTCCAGGGCATGTTTGGCCCATCTCGCCCAGTCCTGATCAGCTGATCCCAGCAGCAAGCTAACCTACCAGTCAGGGTGTCTGCCCCCTGGTGGTCAGTGTGTGTCATAGTGACTGGTCGAACAATCGAACGAACGGTTGGACACTTAGCATATTAGGCTTTTATTATATAGGATAGTATTAGAAACCAAGATCAGGGCACTAGATGTACTCTTTATTAAAGGAGTATCAGAGCCTGCAGGAGCACTGCTCAGCACTGCTGCACTGAGTTGTTCTGAGTCCATATATTCTTCTAAATTCTTCCTAGGGCTGGACATCCTTGGACACCGGGTCTTAGACAGAGAAGCCATGAGAGGTTGGGGTATATAAGAATGAGTCTTTATTGCAGAAGCCAGTGGCCATATAGCCTTTAGACAAAACAGTTCTTTATAGCAAAGTCTATACATGCAGGTAGATGGACACTGGCTGGTGAACAGATATATCTTTCCCACAAAGCAGCATTAGTCTCTGTACCCACAGCTATTATTTGAGCAGCCACAAGCTGCCCCCTAGACTCACCACATCTCTGGCTCAGCAGCTTCTCCTGTCTCCCATGCTCAGCACACTGGCTGGTTAACATGGTAGCTATATCTGAGCTCTCTGTGAGCTCTTAGCCTTATATCATAGCAGTATCAGCTCTCAGCTCTGTCTGGGCTCTCTAGCCCAAGCATGTCAAACTTAAAGGCTAACACGGGCCAAATAAATAAGGTTTAAGTTTATGTGGGTCACAAAAAAACAAAAGCTTCAATTTTCATAGAAACATAGGTTTATTTCGATAAAGACATGCTGAATACAAAGGGATGAAATAAATGAGTAATCGTTAACATAAAATAATAGAAAATTTTAATACAAATTAATATTTTTTCTTGAACATTAACTTACCAGACACTGAATAACTTCCCAAATTAATAAGCATAACACAAATAAACCTATTTTTCTTGTTCTCCAAAAGTGAAATATTTCCTGTTGCACATGCCAAACAAGACAGTATAAGACTAATGACATGGCAATTGGCTGCTAAAATATCCGCTGCTAGTATTAGTGGAGAGAAATGGTGCATTATGTATAACAGGATATTGAAAAAATTAAGTTACAAAATTTTTATTAAATCATTTCTTACATACTATTATATTGGTTGGGCCGCGAAAATATTCCTTGTGAGCCACATGTGTCCCGTGGGCCATGAGTTTGACATGCTTGCTCTAGCCTCTCTTCTTCACTCACTAGCTCTGCCCAGCTGCTCTCTCTAACAGACTAACTGGTCAGTAATCTGTATACTACTCCAGAGACAAAGAAGGCTGGTTGCCAACAGTGACATCAATCAGAGTTTGGTTACAGAAGGGCACAGTGTAATGTGTGTCTTTGCACCCGCTTGGTATCTTAGCCTGATTACAATTCCCAGGCTCAGAGTCCTTGGACATCTCATTTAGGCTCAATCCAGGATGTCCTTGAGCATTCCGGTGTAAGAATAACAAGTCCTCTGTGCTCTCATTGGCATGGTTCCCACAAGGAGCATTATTTCTTTTAGGCCCTCTCAGCTGACAAAGCAAAGAAATATTTGTGTGCATATTAATATGTGTATTTACAGGTTAATATTATCCTATATAATAAAAGGGCAATATGCAAATTGACCCTAACGGCAGAACGACTGGTTGCTATGATGCGCACTGACCACCGGGGGCAGACGCTTCACACAGGAGCTGCCCCCTGGTGGTCAGTGCACTTCCATGAGGGGAGTGCTCCTCAGCCAGAAGCCGGCTCATGGCTGGCCAGTGCAGCAGTGGTGGCGGGAGCCTCTCCTGCCTCCGTGGCAGCGCTAAGGATGTCTGACTAAAGGCTTAGGCCTGATCCCCTGGAGAACTGGGCCTAAGCCAGCAAGTAGACATCCCCAAGGGCTTCTGGGCTGCAAGAGGGATGTCTGACTGCCAGCTTAGGCTCAATTCCTTTCGGGGAGCAGGCCTAAGCCATCAGTCGGACATCCCCTGAGGGGTCCCGGACTGTGAGAGGGTGCAGGTTGGGTGGAGGGACCCCCGCCGAGTGCACGAATTTTCATGCACCAGGCCTCTTGTCCTATATAATAAAACCCTAATATGCAAATTGAATGGCTGAACAACACACAGAACAATTGGTTGCTGTGATTTGCACTTACCACCAGGGGGAGGGCTGCTCAGCCAGAAGCTGGGCTCACTGCTGGTGAGTGCAGCAGCTGTGGCAGGAGCCTCTCCCACATCCATGGCAGCACTATGGAACAGCAAGCCGAGCAGTAAGGAGCAGCAAGCAGGTGGGCGGTAAGGAATGAGGGGTCCTGGACTGTAAGAGGGCGCAGACCTGGCTGAGAGGCCCCACCCCCCAGTGCAGGAATTTCATGCACCGGGCCTCCAGTTATATATAAGCACCTGTATCTATATTAAGCTAAACATAATTTTATACTGACATCTCTAACTCTAATTCATTACCACATGGATCATTTAATCTTCCTTTCTTTGCTCACTTGTAAATTCTTACTCCAACAGTAAGAAAGCTGTCTCCCACAATCCACTATCTACTTACTTAAAATTAAATTCCAGTGCACATGTACAGCAGTACAATAAGTGTTAACTCATACTCCCATGGGGAAAAACTTCATATTGTATAGTGTTTATGCACAGTTTTTACCTTATTTCTTACAAACTATACCTATTTCCAAAGTTACTTAAATTAGCACCTTTTGTCCCCACCACCTCCAGTGAGGTTGTTTCATATTCTTGCAATAAAGTTATGTATTTTTTGTCTCATAATGTGTTCTATCCTGAGAACTCAGGACTTCCTAAATGATTTTTTAAGTTTGTGTACATTGTTTCACTTTCTCTACAGCACTTCTTTTGGATTTTGAGAAACACATATTATAGATGTACAATTGCAGTATTATATGGAATAGTTTCACTGCCCTATAAATCCGCTATGCTTCACCCTATTCAGTTCTCCCCCTGCCTCTCTGCAAGGTTGAGCTCTACTGTTTCTATAGGTTTGCCTTTCCCAGATGATATATAATTGGAATGATATGGTGTAATATTTTGAGACTGGCTTCTTTCACTTCAATATGCATTAAAGATTCATCTCTGTCTTCTCATGGCTTGATAGTTCATTTATTTTATCACTGAGTAATATTCCATTGCATGTATGTACCACAGTTTTATTATTTATTCACTTATTGAAGGACATCTTGGTGGCTTCCAGGTTTTGATGATGACAAAATTATAAACATCCTGTACAGGCTTCCATGTGGACATACATTTGCAAGAATTGAGTAAATATCTAGGAACATGATTGCCTGTGATATGATCATATGGTAAGACTATGTTTAGTGTTATAAGAAACATTCCAAGTTTCTGTTTTCTATGCATTTGATGTATTATTTGTTACTTTTTCTCCCTCCTTTATTGCTTTCTCTGGTTTTATTTCAGTTTTTTATTTAATCCCATTTTCTTTGCTTTCTTAGCATATTCTACTTATTTTTCTAAAAATTTTAATGGCAACCCCAGTGTTTGCTATATACACCTTTAAATAATCCATGTTCATCTTCAAATAACATTTTATCACTTTACATGTCATACAGAACCCTTGTATCAAAGTTTTTCTATTTCTCCATCCTGTCCTTTATAATATTGCTATCATTTATTTAATTAATCCTTGACCTATAATCACACAATACATCATTCCAATTATTAATATAAGTAATCTTTTATTTAATAAAAATAATACATATATAATATTTTAATTTTACTTAAAAATGCTTTCATTTATTCTTTTTTCTCATGTTCTTCCTTTCTTTATGTAGATTTGAATGTCTGAACTGTATTATTTTCTTTCTCTATAAAGAATTTTTAAAAATATTTCATGAAGGGAATATCTATTAGTGATGAATTTCCTAAATTTTTATCTGTCTTAGAACATCTATATTTCTCCTTATTTCATGAAGAATAATTTCATTGGATACAGAATTAGAGTTTTACTTCTCTCCACTTTAAGTTTTTTTTATTATTATTTCACCCACTTCTTGTTAGAAGTTTTAAAAGTGTAGTGTGCTGTAATTCTTATCTTTCTTCCCCTTTATCAGTAAGATGTTTTATAAATTTTGGCTAATTTCCATGTTTTCTCTTATGTTTGGTCTTCTGCAGGTTAAATATTATATGCCCTAGATTGTTTTTTTATCCTGCTAAATGTTTTCTAAGCTTCCTATATCTGTGGTTTGGTGTCTGTCATTAATATTGGAAAATCCTCAGCTATTAGTACTTCAAATATTTTTTTTCTGTTTCCTCTTCTTTTTCTTCTCCTAGTTTTTTCATGCATTTAGGTTATACTTTTTTTTTTAAAAAAAGATACTTTTATTGATTAGAGAGAGGAAGGAAGAGGGGAGAGAAAGAAACATCAATGATGAGAGAGAATCATTGATTGGCTGCCTCCTGCACGCCCCCTACAGGGGATTGAACCCACAACCTGGGCATGTGCCCTTGATTGGAATAGAACCCGGGATCCTTCAGTCTGCACGCCGATGCTCTATCCACTGATCCAAACCTGCTAGGGATAGGTTATACTTTTTATAGTAGTAATGCACTCATTAGATGTTCTGTCCATTTTAAAATGTTATTTTTATTGAATGTATTGAGTGACATTGGTAAATAAAAATATATAGGTTTCAGGTGTACAATTATATAATATATCATCTGTATATTATTGCAGGTTCACCACCCCAAGTCAAGTCTCCTTCCATCACCATTTATCCCCCCTTTACCCTTACTACCTCCTCCCCAACCCCCTTTCCCTCTGGTGTTCAAGATACTGTTGTCTGTGTCTGTAAGTTTTTGTTCTTGCTTAATCCCTTCAACCTTTTCACCCAGCCCCCTCAACCCTCTTCTATCTATTTTTTAAGTTCTTTTTATTTTACTCTTTTTCTCTTTGCATTTTTCTTTTGGAAAGTTTATAGTGATCTTTCTATAAGTTTACTTATTGTTTTCTCAGCTGTGCCAAGTTTACTAATGAGCCCTTCTAAGGCATTTTTCATTTTTATTGCAATGGTTTTTATTTCTAGCATATTCTTTTGATTCTTTCCTAGAATTTCTATCCCTCTGATTACTTTACCCATCTGTACTTCCGTGGTATTTCCATTAGCACCCTAAACATATTAATCATAGCTATTTTAAATTTTTGTCTAATAATTCCAACATCTGTGTGTCTGGTTGGAACTTGCTTTGTCTTAAGACTAGTTTTTTCTCTTGCCTTTTAGCATGGCTTGTAAATTTTTGTTGAAAGCCAGATATATATCAGGTAATAGGAACTGAGAAAAGCAGGCCTTTAGTGTAAGGCAGCAGTTTTCAACCTTTTCCAATGAGTACACAAACTCATTACTAAAATACTGTAGCATACCACAAATATGTTATATTTTTCACGGATCTTTCAAAAAATAGGCATAATTTTGATTCATTCATGCCAAACAGCTATTATTGTGCTGGTTGTTTTCATTTTTTTATTTTAACATCTAAGGGATAAGAGGTCAGTGCCTCTGACTAAATACACAGGTATTGCATGTTTTTTTGTTTTTAAAACTTTATTGTTGAAAGTACTACATATGTCCCCATTTCCCCCATTGACCTCTTCCAACCCCCCCTACTCCCCCCCCCCCCCCCCCGAAAAAGGTCTTCACCACCCTATTGTCTGTGTCTATGGGTTATGCATATATGCATACAAGTCCTTTGACTGATCTCTTCCCACCCTCCCATCCTCCCGCACCTTCCCTCTGAGATCCACAGACTGTCCCTTGGTTCTATGTCTCTGGATCTATTTTATTCATCAGTTTATTTTGTTCTTTAGATTCCACTTATGAGTGAGATCATGTGATACTTATATTTCTCTGACTGGCTTATTTCGCTTAGCATAATACTCTCCAGGTCCATCCATGCTGTTGCAAATGGTAAGAGTTCTTTCTTTTTTTACAACTGTGTAGTAGTCCATTGTGTAAATGTACCACAGCTTTTTAATCCACTCACCTGCTAATGGGCACTTGAGCTGTTTCCATATCTTAGCTATTGAAAATTGCACTGCCATAAACATAAGGGTGCTTATATTATTTCTCATTGGTTCTTCTGATTTCTTAGGATACATTCCTAGAAGTGGGATCATTGGGTCAAATGGGAGTTCCAGTCTTAATTTTTTGATGAAACTCCATACTGTTTTCCACAGTGGCTGCACCAGTCTGCGTTCTCACCAGCGTGTTTTAAAAATTCTTGAGGCATACCAGTGTGCCTGCCATGGCACACAGGTTGAAAATCCCTGTGCAAGATCTGATGTTACTATGGCTCTCTTTAATGTTTGCTGTAGCTATCAGTGCCAACGACTTAAAATTTCTTCAGTGTTTAAGTTTTTGTGTTTGTGTTTGACTTTCCTAAGAATTCTTCTTTCAATAAAGTTTGTCTTGTAGCCCTTGAACTATAATGTGCTGTTATACTATATCCCTCCCTGTTGATGTGATAGAGAATGGAGAGAAAAAACATTCTGCAATATTATTATTATTAAATATCTATATTTTACAGGTCTGTGCATCTGAGCTGTCACCTTCATAAGTTATAGTTCTTAGATTTTTTTTCCACTTAGGTGTTATAGAAAAGCTACAGGAGGCTGGAGTGGAGAGAATGCTCTTCCCCTTAGTTAGCTAGGGCTCTGGTAAAGTCTTTCCTCTGAAGAGTGGCCCTTCATTTGAGAACACTCTTGGAGTATTTCATAATGGCTACTTTCCCCCTCCCCTTGGAGAGTATGGAGATCTTTGTTGGCTCTTCAATTTGAGAATCTGTATGTTTCCTGGAGGTAAAACCCCAAAACATGTATGATTACTCCCCAACCTCCCCCCTTACCCCCGCTTACTGCAGTCCCCAGAAATTCCTCACTCGCATGCTAGGTCATACTTAGCCTCTAGCAATGTATCAAAATTATCATTTAACTATTTCCAGCATTCATGGCTCCAGTGGATTCTTCTTGAGAAAAGGAGATATAGACAGTGACTCCACATTTTCTCATCTTTCTGAATTTCAGGGTGGTAGTTTGCTGGGTAACCTCACTTCTTTGATAGGTTCAAGAAAAGTAATTGGTTTTCAGTTTATTCAGCATTTTTTTCTGGTTGTAAAAACAGGAGTAACAACTTCCAAGCTTTTCACATGTCAGAGTTGGAATCGGAATTTTAATTTCCTTTTATTTTAAACCACTAGTGCTAAAAATTATTTTGCCTGCACAAAGTCTTAAACCCTCCAAAAGTAAGCAGGCATGTTTCTGTTGGTCTCATAGACATAAACATACACCAAGGGGCTTGCCTCTCGTAGACCACAGAGAAAATCCATGTGCCAGAGGGAATCGTAGCCCTAGAGTCATTCTTAAAGCTCTGGAAACCCCACATGTAAAAATATAAAATTGACATCATCCTCCTCCAAGTTTTTATTTTACTGCTTTTAAAAGTAGTGAAATATATGCCACAATATGTCTCATTCTAAAGGTTGAAAAATGTATGCTATGACTGTAATGACATCATCCTGCCTCCCACAGAAGGCTTTTGCTTGAAGAGTTCAGCAAGAGAACAAAATTAGCAGGAAACGTCACTTTCACACACTCAGATGGAAATTTTTAACATCTCCAATACATGACAGTCCCCTAGATGGGAACATATATGTCACTATAACGTACCAATGATGTGCAAACACATCTTATGAGCAGGTGCTAAACTGAGTTCACTGATTAAAGATAGAAATTTGGGCCACACTGAGAACAAAGGGTTTCTCCTAGGTGTAGTTTCAAGCCAAGAAATAAGAATGATGTCTAAGATAAAACTTCTGGATGCTTTTGTGACAATGTGCAGAGGTGGTTTTCTATTGCCTCTGATCATTCTTTATTTCATTGATCACGCAGAAATCCTACTCTTTCCTTACTTTATGAAATGAAATAAAAATTCTCCACTGATTCAATAAGGTTTTAATTGTTCCGAAAATTTAAAAAAAATATGTTATTCTTGCCCTCTTTGAGGTTTTACTTCATAAAATTCAATTATGAAAACAGTATAAAACTATCCAGTCAATTCATTTTACTCAATTTGTCTCTAAATACTCTTTACCTTAAAATGTATTTCATGTTGCCAATATACTGAGAATAATAAAGAACAGGCAAAAGTATACATGGTCAATTACATATCTAGAGAGAATATTAATGTGAAGTTTCTATATGTAAGAGAAGGAAACAATTTTTTATTTGCCATGTGTAATCCTAAGGTTTTCTCTCTGTTCACAGTGCTATAGAGTGAGGTATTTTTATATTTGTGGGAATATAAGACAAATGGGCACTATAAAATGATCTAGTAAAAAAACAATATTATTGATAAGTGCATGTGAGAAGTAAATAGGAATATCAAAGATTAATAGCCTATACATCTGATTATTGTTCAAAGAATTGAATGTAAAGTCAAAATATTGTCGTGATCCAATCTCTCTTTCCTCCCAGCCCCACCAGACACACACATGTGCACACCACACACACAAATATATCAATATCCTCTTCCATTACTCTTCTCCATTTATTTGCTCTTCTCTATAGCCTTTGCCGTGTGTTCCTGTCTCCTTCCTTCAGCCTGGCAAAACATTTTTCTCAATTCTACTTGCTTTCAAATTCTCCTGCCTTTGTAACTCTTTGCTTAAATACCATTAACATTTGAAATTGTGGAAAATGTGTTACTATTTAAGCATTCAAGTTCATATCAAATACAGAAAATGGTGGGTAAAACTTTTTTACTTTTCCCCTTTAACAGAATCTTCATCTTCCTCCAAGTAGAGACATGAGAAAAGCCTTTTTCAAAAAGTTTCCTTCGATTTTGCCATGCCTCCTCCTCAGTGTCCTCTACCTCCAGGATCCTTCAGTTTCTTTTCTTAAACTTCACTTTAAATGTTAATCTATTCCATCTGGTTGTCTATATGTAGGTGTGTGTGTGTGTGTGTGTGTGTGTGTCTGTCTGTCTGTCTTTCTGTGTGTTTTCTTGTGATTAATGGGGTTTTAAGTTCTCTGGGTATTTTTTTTAAGGAGTCTTATGATGGGGGATGAAGGAGAGTAGCTATCTAGTAATATTCAATAACTCCTGAAACTGTTTTATGAGTAAGACTCGAGTGTGCCGTTTTTGGTCTTCCTCTTCCTCCTGTATAACTTTGCAGCATTTGAGCCTTTCTATTGACAAGGTTTCACTTTTATTGGCCTCTAGAACAAAATTCCCATTGTTTTTTTATCTTATAACATTAAAAATTCCTTCTCAGTCTGCTTAATGGAGCTTCTTTATAAAGAAGGGAGACTTATTCCTAAATATAGGCATAGCTGAAGGTATGTGTTTGGTTTTCATCTCACTTTGAATATATTCTTTGGGTCATCATACCTCTTCTGATTCATGTATATGTAGATGACTTCAAACTAGAACTGAGGAGATAATATCTACTAGAAAACTGGGTCTTGAAGGATGTATAGGAATTTCAGTGGACGATGGGAGAAAAAATAGTTAAGAAAAATGTTACTGGATACACACAAAAAAAATATAGAGAGATCAATCAGGATGGCAAATCCAGGACTGTCCACAGTGTACTAAAAGAAACATTTTTTCATGTCATGTGACTAACAGATGAATACTTATCTCATGTGATCTACTTTCTCAGTGCTTATTTTTCATTCCTTTCAATAACATTTGTTCCTATATAAATTTGATTGATAAATATATTTAGTTACCATTAAAGTTTAGACAGCCAGTTGGTGTGGCCCAGTGGTTGAGTGTCGACCCTTGAACCAAGAGGTTACTGGTTCTGTTTAATTCCCCATCAGGGCATATGCCCTGGTTGTGAGCTCAATCCCCAGTAGGGGGCATGCAGGAGGCAGCCAATTGATGTTTCTCTCATCAATGTTTCTATCTCTCTATCCCTCTCCCTTCCTCTCTCTCTAAAATCAATAAAAACATATCCTATACAATAAAAGGCTAATATGCAAATTGACTGAACAGGGGAACGACCAGTTATGATGTGCACTGACCACCAAGGGGCAGACACTTAACGCAGGAGCTGCCCCCTGGTGGTCAGTGTGCTCCCATAAGGAAAGCGCCACTCAGCCAGAAGCCCGGCTCCTGGCTGGTGAGCCCAGCAGCGGTGGCAGGAGCTTCTCCGGCCTCCGCAGCAGCGCTAAGGATGTCCCACTGATGGCTCCTGGACTGCGAGAGGGCACAGGCTGAGCTGAGGGACCGCCCCCCCCACACACACACACACACACCGAGTGCATGAAACCAGGCCTCTAATATATATATTAATCCTCACCCGAGGATATTTTTCCATTGATGTGAGAGAAACACATTGATTGGTTGCCTCCTGCATGAGCCTGACCAGGGCCTAAGCCAGGGAGAAGCCTGCAACCAAGGTATGTGCCCTTGACCTGAATGGAAGTTGGGACCCTTTGGTCTGCAGGCTGATGTTCTATCCCACTGAGCCAAACCAGCTAGGACAATAAAAACATTTAAAAAAAACAAACTTAGTCAGAACTCACCATTGTTCTCTGTGTTAATCTCTTCAAATGATTCAATTTCTGTCAAACAAGCAGACAAAAATATTCTCTCTTAAGAAGGGCTGGAAATTATGTTTTTTTGTGTGTTTTTTTTAATTTCTCACTTCATATTCCAGTCCTACTGTTTCTCCTTTTTAATATCTTTCACATCTAGAGATAAACAATTCTGAAGGTAACCTATTCTCAGAAATTACAAGTGAAGAAATTACTATGGCCTTCTACTATAGTTTGATATCAGGTATAGTGATTTCTTCCACTTTGTTCTTCTTTCTCAATTTTGCTCTTGCTATTTGGGATCTTTTGTGGTTTCATATACATTTTTGAAATATTTGTTCTCATTTTGTGAAATATACCATTGGTATCTTGAAAAGAATTGTGTTGAATCTATAGATTGCTTTGAGTAAATGGACATTTTAATAATATTAATTTTTCCAATTCATGAACATGATATATACTTCCACTTATTTGTATCTTCCTTGATGTCTTTCTTCAATGTCTTATAATTTTCTAAATACAGGTCTTTTGCATCACTGGTTAAATTTATTTATAGGTATTTTATTCTTTTTGAAGCAATTGTACTGGTATAAAAACAGACGTATGGAACAGAATAGAGAGTCCAGAATAAACCTACACATTTATAGTCAATTAATATTCAACAAAGTAGGCAAAAAAACCAACAATGGGTTTTTAATAGTCTATTCACTGAATAGTGCTTGGAAAGTTGAACAGATAAATGTAAAAAAGTGAAATTAGACCACCCTCTTATACCATACACAAAATTTTAAAAAGATTAAAGAAGCATCAAACCTCAGAGGGAAAGCAGGGAAGGGTGGGCATGGGGGAGGGGGTAAGAGTTCAACCAGGCCTCTAGTTATTTATAATAGCCAAGATTTGGAAGCAGCCCAGGTATCCATCAGTAGGTGAATGGGTATAACAGCTATGGTACATTTACACAATGGATTACTACTCAGTTAAAAAAAAGAAGAGAATTTTATCCTTTGGAGAAACATGGGTAGGCCTGGAGAACATTATGCTAAGTGAAATAAGCCAGCAGAGAAAGACAACTACCTTATGATTTCACTCATATGTGGAATCTTATGAACAAAATGAACTAACAATCAAAATATTAACAGACTCATAGAAAGCAGGCTGACAGCTGTCAGGTTGGGGAGGGTGGGAGAGAGGAGGGATTGAGCAAAAAATAAAAAGAAAAGAAAGAGAAAAAACTCATGGATATGAACAAAAGTGTGGTGATTGCTGAGGAATGGGAGGTGGAGGAGGGCATATGGGGATAAATGGAGATATTATAAAGCTTCTGTCATTAAAATGGTATGAAATCCATGCATGAAGAGACAGTGACATAACACAAAAAGAGGAACTATTTACAGTGACTTTGAAACTCAAGATTGTGACTGTGTATCCTTAGTTGGATATATTCTGAGGTTTAAAAAAAAAGAACATTGAAAAACTAACTAGCTATAAAGTTTGATATTGTAGTTCACATTGTTGTACTGCTACTATTTTACTGTTGTCTTTGTAGTAAGAGAAGAGGCAAATGAGGATTTACATAATTACCATTGAAAACCAGGAGTCTTGGCATGAGAAAAACAAGAAATAAGTGTAAGATCAATAAGGTTAGGTAAAAACCATATACTACTGATTTAAATTGAAACTTACAATAATTTTATTTAAAAAAATACACATTTCATAGCCTTGTTCTCTGAAACTATGTAAAATTGATGACTGACTGCACAGTAATGAGCACCCCTAGTAACCTTGTGTGGTCTCTAAATACCATTTCACACTACGGCAATAAATCCTCCTCAGAGAATGGGTGATTCTGAGTACTGAGTGGAAAACTTAAAATATCCTAGGACACCTTGACACATAAGAAAATTAGAAAGCACTCAAAGATACAGAAGTCAAAGAAACTTCCAATTGAGCAAAGATAGGATAATTTGAACATCAATAGAAAGAATTACTATAGATTGAAATACATTAGATATATTTTAATATATTAGTTCATAATAATTATTTTCTTTTTCATATTTTTATTGATTTTAGGGAGGAAATAAAAGGGAGAGATAGAAACATCAATGACGAGACAGATTCATTGATTGGCTGCCTCCTGCACACCCTCTTTTGGTGATCCAGCCCATGACCTGGGCATGTGCCCTGACTGGAAATTGAACCCAGATCTCCTGGTTCATAGGTCAATGTGCAACCACTGAGTCATACCAGCCAGGCCATAATAATTCTTTTAAAATAGAGAAAGAAACTCATTGGTAACTTTGAAAAAGACTAAGAAACCAACATAAATGGCAATAGACATTTACCCTGTATTTCCTATATGAACTATAAGTCAAGATAATCAAATTATTGATGGAACATTTCTATTTATAGTAGTATTTCAAATAATAAATGTAAATAAATGACTGAATTAGAATATCATCATTTTGTAGTTGTTATAATAAAACAGCGTTAAGTAAATATATTTACCTCCTGACATATTCACAAAACCAATAAACAACATTTGCAAAAAAGAATATAACTAAATATAATTAAGCTTTTAAATTTAAGTACCATTTTCTGGGAAATATAGGAGATAGAAGAACATTATAAATATTACCATAATTGTGCAATCAGCAAATATTGTCACTCTTTAAAAAATAAATGTCAATATTTTAAAAAGAGATGGAAGTTAAAGATTAAAAATATTCAGGAGTCCAGAAAATAAGAATATGGAGTGGCAGAAAGCAAATCAGAGGTTGCTTGGGGATGGGGCTGGGGCTGGGAACAGAGATTGATTCCAAAAGGATATGAGGTTTCTTTCTGAGGTAATGGCTATGTTTTACATTTAAATTGCATTGTGGTGTTGGTTGCACAACTCTGTAAACTTATTATCACTCATCGAATTGCACACTTAAAATGGCTGAATTTTATGATTGTAAATTATACCTCAATAAAACTCTTTTAAAAAGAATATATTCAAGAAACATTATCAACCAACTAGAGGCCCAATGCACAAAATGCGTGCATGGGTAAGGTCCCTAGGCCTGGCCAGCAATCGGGGCTGATCGGGACCTTCCAGCTGCAGGCCAGGGCCTTCCTTCCCCTAGCTGCTGGCTGCCGGCTGCCCGGCCAGGGCCTTCCTTCATTCCGCACTGCCCCCTGGTGGTCAGGCCACAGCGAGTGGTCGAACTCCCAGTCAGTCAAACTCCCGAGGGGACAATTTGCATATTAGCCTTTTATTATATAGGATTGCAATGAATGGAAATTATCTGGATACTGATTTACAGAAATTATTTTTTTTTAAATTCATATAAAAATTAGAGAACCTGGATCTGTTTTGTTCATCACATCAGATCCAGAGACATTGAAACATACAACAGACTGACATATATCAGAAGGAGAGAAGTGTACAGGAAGAGATTAAACAAAGAACTTATATGCATATATGCATAGCCCATGGACAAACAATAGGGCGGGGAAGGCCTGGGGGGGGGGTCAGGAGCAGGGTAGAGAGAGTCAGTGGAGAAAGGGGGAGGAGGAATAAAGGGGACATTTGTAATAGTTTCAACAATAAAGTTTAAAAAAAGAAAAAAAATAGAGACCCTTGACCACTGATTGTATACTTAAGATTGATAAGAAATTATTTTTTAGATATGTTAATGGTATTGTGGTTATGTTTTTTAAATGAATCTGTATCTGTTAGAAATTCATACTCAAATACTAAGTTAAATGTGTTGATGAATGGCTTTAAAAAACCTGGAGCTAAAGTAGGTAGGTACTAATGGAGATAAAATAAGATTGTTCATAAATTAATAATTTGAAGCTGAGTGGTGAAATGTTGGGGGTTCATTATGCTATTCTGTCCTCTTTTTTATTTTGTATTTTTTCATATTAAACAGTAAGAAAAAATCTTATTTTTTTCCTTTTCCCACATCAGGTTCTCATTTTCCTTTCCTAAAATATTGCCATAATAACTGGTCTCATCAACCTGAGTTTTCACCTTTAAGATTCATCCAGAACAGGCTCATTAGATTCATCATTTTAAAACCTTAAAATACAAATCTCTATAAGTAGCTACTTTGCTCAAAACTTATGATTCTCCACTTTCCTCCAAAATCAGTGATTATAAGTTTATTAAAAATAAACCATCATTAGTTTGGCTTAAAAAATACCTTACAATTTGTCAATTTGTTTCCATCCAACTTTCTGAATACTTTTTTTTCTTACTTATCATCATGAGTTGATGCTTTAGTGAAAATAGTGTTTGTCCACTTGTCCACTGTCTACTTGTCCTTAACACAGAGTAGGAATGCCACCTCCACCTTTGCTCTTACGATGCTCCCTGCCTGAATATTTGTCCTTTGTCTATGTTTATCTTAATTTGTTTCTTCCTCAAAGTCCTATTCAAGTCTCACCTACTCCATTTAGTTTTCCTAAAGACTTTTCAACTATGGTCAACTCTCTCTTATTTGAACTCCAGTAGCAATTGCTTTCCTATAACTCATTTTAGCACAACCTACTCTACAGCCTATTGTATTTTAATGCATGTACTCTACCTTTTGATGTCAGGGAC
>NW_005871070.1:9633399-9636215 GCF_000147115.1 Myotis lucifugus | reverse complement strand
ATCATGTGATATTTATCTTTCTCTGGCTGGCTTATTTCACTTACCATAATTCTCTCCAGTTCCATCCATGCTGTTGCGAATGGTAAGAACTCCTTTTTTACAGCAGCGTAGTATTCCATTGTGTAGATGTACCACTGGTTTTTAACCCACTCATCTACTGATGGACACTAAGGCTGTTTCCAAATCTTAGCTATGGTCAATTGTGCTGCTATGAACATAGGGGTGCATATATCCTTTCTGATTGGTGTTTCTAGTTTCTTGGGATATATTCCTAGAAGTGGGATCACTGGGTCAAATGGGAGTTCCATTTTTAGTTTTTTTGAGGAAACTCCATACTGGTCTCCACAGCGGCTACACCAGTCTGCATTCCCACCAGCAGTGCACGAGGGTTCCTTTTTCTCCACATCCTCGCCAGCACTTGTCGTTTGTTGATTTGTTGATAATAGTCATTCTGACAGGTGTGAGATGGTACCGCATTGTCGTTTTGATTTGCATTTCTCGGATGATTAGTGACTTTGAGCATGTTTTCATATGTCTCTTGGACTTTCTTCTGTCTTCTTTCAAAAAGTATCTATTTAGATCTATTGCCCATTTTTTATTGGATTTTTATCTTCCTTTTGTCAAGTTGTATGAGTTCCCTGTAAATGGAGATTAAACCCTTATTGGTGATAACATTTGCAAATATGTATCATTACTTTTTAAAACTTCATTTGGTAATAATTGTCAGGATCCCAAATTTCTTCTTTGAGATGACCTTGGGCCTAAAGACTTAAAGGTGAGTTAGAGAGTATTGACTCATAAAACTGAAAATTCAACTTCTCTATGGTCTTGGTAGCCTACTCTATGTTTCCATATATCTTAGGCTTGCCAATCAACATGGTTTAAAACTTACAAGCAAACACATACAAAAACAACAAAATGAAAGCCTCTCTTCAAAATTCTCCTTAGAGAACAAGTTACAAATGTCTGATATAGCATAGAGGTTTACAATCTGCCTTAAAATCCAGAACCAAATTTTGTTGTCAAATTTTGTTGTCATTATTTCAATAAATAGGTAGGTAGGTAGGTAGATAGATAGATAGATAGATAGATAGATAGAAATATATATTCTACTTTAGTTAAAATAGTCTAATTTTAAATAGCTTTGGAACCATTTCTCCTCTCTATTTCTATTAAATTAACGTCACTGAAGCCCAAAAGGATTTATCCTGCTTAAAGTTCTTCTATGACCAAAAAGTATGACCCAAGAATCTATTCTCTTCTCCATTACCTTGTACTGACTTTCCAAATCCTCTCTTGCCCATATATTTAAAAGGTCCCTTTTATCATATAATAAATTGTATTTTATGTATTGAAAAATAGTGGTACTTGGGCTGTGTATGGATTTTACATACACATTTACATACACTGAGTCGCCAGATTATTATGACCACCTGACGTTTGTAGGCAAATTAGCTATAATTTCGCGCTGAAGTTGCTAGAAGGCCAGACCATTATAAATAGGGAAACAGGTTGTTTACCATGACAGTAGAAGTGATTTTTCTTCTGAAGATCTGGGTAAACAACGCGATTTAACAGCCTTTGAATGTGGGATGGTTGTTGGCGCTCAGAGCCTTGGAGCGAGTATCAGCAAAACAGCCGAAGGCCTGTTCGAACACCTTTGCTGTCTGCAGTTACCAAGATAAAACGTCTCCAATTCGCACAGGAACACAAGGATTGGACAGTTGAGCATTGGAAAAAAGTCATGTGGTCCGATGAATCACGTTTCCAGTTGCATCATGCAGATGGCAGAGTGAGAATTTGGCAGAAACAGCATGAAAGCATGCACCCCACATGCATGAGTACAACCCTTCAAGCTGGTGGGGGCAGTGTTATGGTTTGAGGCATGTTTTCCTGGCATGATTTGGGCCCTTTAATTCGTGTGGAACAATGTCTGAATAGCACAACATACCTAAGTATCAATGCTGATCAAGTTCATCCTATCATGTTGATGGCATATCCCAATGGAGATGGCTTCTTCCAATAAGACAATGCGCCATGCCATGGTGCTCGTATTGTGCAGGAGTGGTTTCAAGAACATGAGGGAGACTTTACCTTGCTTAGGTAGCCCCCACAATCACCAGATCTCAATCCAATTTAGCATTTGTGGGAAGAAGTTAAAATAGCCATCAGGCAGCTGGTTCCACAACCATCAAATCTCACAGACTCACAGAACTGGACAGTGCTATTCATCAGGCATGGTGTCAGATTCCTCGAATCACCTTTCAACATCTCGTGGAGTCAATGCCAAGAAGAATCGCCACAGTATTGAAGGCAAAAGGTGGCCCAACGAAGTACTGATGGGGTGGTCATAATAATCTGGCCACTCCATCTATCTATATCTATATATATATATATATATATATATATATATATTCATAAATACATATATATATTTATATATACATATTCACACATATGTGATTATATGTATGATATATTAAGGTGAATAAAAGACTAGTAATTAGTTTATTTTTATTCCATGTTTCTCTGCTTCTGTCAATTGATTAATTTGTTCATTTAACCGAATGATTTCTGCCTACCAAAATGTGTTCATTACCTTTTCTCTCCAAATGATCTCTCTTCTTTTTTTCTGAGATTTCTCTCATATTTTCTCACCTTCTCCATATGCCAACTTAATTGTAGAATTTGATCCAATAATAAGCTCCATATGAAATGATTACATGGTTTTTGACAACTTTTGTGTTAAGAAAATGCATGAAATATAAAGAGAGATTAGTTTCTAATTGCTAACTGTTGTTTTATGATACTGAAAG
>NW_005871070.1:9613399-9628399 GCF_000147115.1 Myotis lucifugus | reverse complement strand
CCATTATAAGCAAGCATAAGTATATATGTGAATTCTTGACTAAGAAAATCTATAAAAGGTTTAAACAAGTAAAGGGCAGAAAGGTCAAAGATGCAGCAAGTATAGGGTCAGCTAGAAGCAACAACATGAACACCTTTAGTATTCTCTCCTCACTGTGCTTCATGTGTTGGCTTCAAAGTGTTTTACTGTAGACTTGCATCAATGGGAAAATGCTTGCATTTACTGAGATTGATATATAAAAATTTTGCCAGTGGAGAGGGAATGGTCTAATTTCTCCCTGCTCCCAGGTGCGGAGATCTTAGAGAAGGGCTGAAGTTGGTTTAGACCTGGCAAGTGTCAACCTCTGGAGCAGTCAACTATGGTCATTGCATAGGGTTTATATAAAAATATTGCACCTTCCACAGAAACTGTATGAGTAGAGTAAGACTGAGAAGCAAAGAAAAGGAAGGATTTCTAAAAGTAAAAGCATGCTGCTCCCAGATTAAATGGAGTGTTTGCAGAAAATAGTAGGCAACAGACACAAACATATACCCCAAAATAAACATGTTCAAATAAAACATGGCTTTATCTGAAAGAACACATGGGGGTGGAGGGAGGGCATCCAGGCATTTCAGAAGGCCTTGAGAATCAATAGGAAGACTGTTCAGCCACACTCTCCTTATCTCCTGTTTGCTTTTTTTCTTTCTATTTTAATTATTTACTGTCTGATGGCTGTTCTAAGCATGTTTGGTCCAGGTAGTCACAGATAAATGGTAGTAAATATTCTATAACTACTGGAGGCATAACTTAGAGACAGCTTGGCAGGGAATAGGGGGATATTTGAGAAAGTTCAGGAAGTAGGGTATAATTTTATGAGAAAAGGTATATATTACATACTGATATTTTAAAATAAGAAATTATTACTACTTGTTTTATTTATTTCCAAGCCCCAGGGGAAAGTATGTATTTTTATCTGATTATTTTCTTTCCTAAATTAACTGTACCCTTGGGATAACCATTCTTAGGGAAAACATGTAACTTAGTCATATTGATCCACAGCACTACAATGATCCATGGGTCACTGAACAATACAATCTGAGTGGTTACATTCTACGAATTCCGTAAGGAGTTCCATACCAGTAAAATAACAGTTCCTTTTAAGCCAATTGCCCAAAGGCTTTACCTTAAAGAGAACATTTTAACTAAGATGCGTTTGTCATGTACACTTATAGAATACAAATTCGTAGCATGAACAGCTTGTCTCATTGACTTAATACTGACAAACATTCATTTTGAAATTTGAAGAGGCAGTGGTGGTAGTTACAAGGAAATGAGAAGCTTCAAAGCTTCACATTTTCTTGGCATGACCTCTACCACAGCATCTGTTCTTGTCTTTTTTTTTTTTATTCTTGAGTAATACTAGGAAGTTGCTAGACCAGATGAACTTCCTATGACCTGTTTAGTAGACCCAAACAATTAGCAAATGGTTATTCAATCACTCCTAAGAGTAGATTTATGCTAGACAAGGAGAATATCATGACCTTTTGATTTATTTTATATAAGCATCCATATACACTTTTTCTTGCAGTGCCTGGCACATAGTGAAAGGAGAGGATGGTCGGAAGTAAGACAGTATAAGAATTAGAGATGATGTGCTATTATTCGCCATTGTCCTGAGTTTCATTCACTAGACAGCTTTCATACCTGGACGTAGAGGTGCTGACCCTGCAGACTCCATTTTTTTGATTCTTAGAAACAGTAAATATAAATGGTAGGTAAATCTTAGGAGTGGGTGTGACCATCTAGAGATGCGTATATAATTAGAAGAATAGAAGATGTTATCCTAGGTACGCCTGTATATAATGAGTGCATGATGAAAGATAGCCCATAAAAAAGGCTGAGTCTTTTAGGTAGCAAAAAAAAACCCAAGAGAAACCAGACTAAGAGAGAGTCACAGAACTGCCAGGAAGAGAAAATATCAAGGAGGAAGGAACCAACAGCATCAAATGATGTGAAGAGGATACTAGAAAGCATCTATTGAATTGTCAGGTTAGAAGTCAATGGTGGTATTATTGAGAGCATTTTCAGTGGAGTGGTGGGGGAAAACAAAACACAGTAAGTTAAAGAGAATAAGAGGTAGAAACGTTTAAACAATGAGTATAAACTATCCTGTAAAAAAAGCTTAGTTGTGGCAAAACTAAATCTAACAGCAATTTAGCATATTTTAATATGAACCAGAAATTCTATAAGCTTAAGAATACTTTGGAACTAAAAATCACCAATGATCTGATTAAGACTCCATACAATTGTTCCTGGAAACACAGAAAAGGAAATTGCTACTCTTCATCTCTCTCTCTCTCTCTCTCTCTCTCTCTCTCTCTCTCTCTCTCCAATCTAACAAAGGGAAATAAAGGGAAATTATGTATCTGATTTTTTCCCTTTTCCACCAGTCATTTACTGAGATTTTTTAAAAAAAATTCCCCATATCTCCATAGAAGAAATATTGTATCAGTAGACTGTGCTTAAATAATATAGATTATAGCAAAATAATCTGCCAATAACACATTCTGCCATTGCTTTCTTGCTTTTGGTCCTACCAAAATATTACAGACAGAACATATTCTATGTAAATACAAGGCCAATACTACATAACATTTTCAATTAAAAAAATATGTACCAGCCGAAACCGGCTTGGCTCAGTGGATAGAGCGTCGGCCTGCGGACTGAAAGGTCCCAGGTTCGATTCTGGTCAAGGGCATGTACCTTGGTTGCAGGCACATCCCCAGTGGGAGATGTGCAGGAGGCAGCTGATCGATGTTTCTCTCTCATCGATGTTTCTAACTCTCTATCTCTCTCCCTTCCTCTCTGTAAAAAATTAATAAAATATATTTAAAAAAAATGTACCCTTAGAAAACAGATTTTAATAATGTAAGGGCAAATTTGTTTATATTGAAATGTAAAATATTTTCCAGTTAGGTAATACTAGATTTTCATTGAGACTTATGGACTAAACAGTCCACCATTTCAAAGGAGTTTGCTTAGCAGGCTGACCCATAGATACAGAGAATAAACTGGCAGCTGTCAGAGAGGATGGGGGATGGGAAGCCTGGGTGAAATAGGTGAAGGAATTAAGCAAAAAAAACCAAAACAAAACAAACAAAAAACAACACAACAGCTTATAGACACTGATGACAGTATGGTGAGTACCAAAAGGAAAGAGGGGTGGGGGCATGTAGAAGAGGGTAAAGGGGGGATAAATGGTGATGGAAGGAGACTTGACTTAGGGTGGTGAACACGGAATACAATATGCAAATGATGTTTCATAGGATTGTACACTTGAATCCTACCTATATAATTCTAGTAGCCAATATAACCCCAATGACTTCAATTAAGAAAATTTTTTTTTAAATGGTGGAAAATCATAAATGACAGGTTCTCAATACTGATTGGATGGTAACATCTAAGGAACATTTTCAAGGTTACCATTTTATTTAGATGAATGGCAGGCCTTGACTGGCAGCCATAAGACAGCTTATGAACATGATTACAACAGAGTAGACATAGAGATTCAGTCATAATGTTCTCTTGGCTTAATAAAGTTAAGCACCACTTATAATCAGTACTTCACCTTCCTTCTCTCAATCAGATAGTATGTTGGTTGTTCTTTTTTTATAGCAGATATATGCATAGGTGTTCACTTATACTCACCTACTGTGTAGGTACTTGAATTCTCAAGCTTCTAGCTATAAAATAGTTATACAAAATTAAGTTCAAATTTTCATAAGCCAGTATTTGTCATCATTACTTAAGGTACCATAGCTTTGTACTTCCCAATATATATTTCTTAAAGTATTGGATCCTTTTAAATTGATTGAGAGAGAGAGAGAGAGAGAGAGAGGATTCTTTTTAATTAATTAGGAAAGAGAATGTGAGAGAGAAACATCAATCAGTGCTCTGCAGTGCCTGGCCCTGAATCAGGATTGAACCCACAACCTGGGTATGTGCCCTGACCAGGAATTGAACCCGCCAGCTTCTGGTGTATAGGACAATGAACCAACCAACTTAGCCACACCAGCCAGAGCTCCCATTATAACTTTATTTTAACTCTGCTTTATATGCATTGAAAACGCCCTCTGTGTTTCAATATATGTTAAAAATAATCACTGAAAAACCTGTGCCATATAACTTAAAAACAAGCCTCAGTCTTGAAAAATCACATAAAGGATTTATAAAATGTATAGACCATATATAACAATTTACAAATGACAGGTTTGATCACAATTTAATCAGTAATAATATACATAACTTAATTTTATTGATGAAAAGTTTGCTATTCTATTACTTAGTTAAGTAAACTATATTTAAAATATATATATAATATATATCATTGATTTTATATATTATAAAATCAATAATATTAGAGAGAGAGAGGAAGGCAGAGGGAGAGAGAAACATCAACTGAGCCGGACACCTGGGCATGAGTCACTGAATAGAACCAGTGACTTCTAGGTGTCTGGGACAACACTCAACCAACTGAGCCATACAGGCCAGGGCAGTAAGTAAACTATTTTAATTGAACATCTTTGGTTTGGGATCTTCAAAAAGTATAGAAGTATAAGTTTTAGATTTGCGCTTTGAGTTTTTCAAACACCGATTTCCTCTAAAGTTATTCTCATAAAACAGCTAACAATTATATACTTTAAGTTGAATAGAAAGTACAGTAATTTATCTTTAGGTTGGACTTGGATTTAGAATCTTAAAAGATGTTTATTAGTGTTTTAAGTAATGATGAAATACATTTGGAAAAAATATTTAGTTATTACATGAACCATTACTTATAGAGTATCAGCATAAAGCCCATTAAGCCTCCCACCCCTTTTTTTTCTTCATTACGTTTTTTATTCTTTCTATCCTCCTTCAACTTAACTATTCTCTCTTGGGAAGACAGATTGTCAAAACATCAAAGTAAGGTCTCCTTGGAATGCTTGTACTTCTGAAAGCTCAGTCTTCTCTACTATATCTTTAGCTCCCTTGTGTTTTTGGTTTAATCCAGTTATACATCAGGACTGAAAAGATATGTGATGGTGAAAATCTAGCTCAAGAGCCAAAATAATGGGTAGATAAATTGGGTGGCATAGATATTTGAGACGACAGGTAAGCACTTGAAATTACACAGGCTTTCTCATGACAGGGAAACTTATTTCTTCAACTTGACAATTGAACAAGATCTCTCCTATACACTTCAAAACACATTCCAAACCTGAGAATCACAGTAAAAAGGCACTGCCTTTTCTCCAGAGCTACAGGGAAATTTTGCAGGAGTAACAAAATGGAAGAAGGGGCACAGAGTTAGTGGAACATTAGACAAGAGATGAATTTACCTACTAACAAGGAGATTTAGAATGATCTTTGATTATTAGGTAGTGCATTTTTAGAAGAATGTTTGCTTATCTACAATGTTAGAAAGAAGAATTCCCTATTCATTCTTATCAGTAGAAAATGTTATAATCTAAACAAATAGCTTTAAGAAACTATGAATGGCTTGCACATTATATACAATTATAGAATAACAGCTCATGAAGATTTTGGAGTACTCATTACTTGTGAGGATCTTAATGTGGCTTATGTTGAGTATGGATGATTTTACTGAACAACTAAAACATGTAATAATTATGTTAATTATTGTGGCTTTGGATATCAGAAAGGAGGGTAACTGCTCTTAAGTGTAACTCTAATTTGGGGGAGATGAAGAAGTGAACTTAAAGCATCTCTAAGTGAAAAAAAAATAAAAGTAATCCAAATTGGAAAGAAAGAAGTAAAACTGTCATCATTTACAGATGACATGATACTACCATGATATATAGAGGTAACCCTAAAGACTTCACCAAAAACACTTTAGAATGAATAAATGGCTTCAATAAAGTAGAAAGATACAAAATTAATATTAAAAAATTGGTTGCATTTTTATACACCAAAAATGAACTAATAAAAAATAAACTAAGAAACAACCCATTTACAATGGCCTCAAAAAATACCTAGGAATAAATTTAACCAAAGCGGTAAAAGACCTTGGAAAACTATATGACAATGAAGAAAAAAATTGAAGAAGATAAAAATAAATAAAAGGCAGGGGAGGGTTGGGGGGGGGTGGGTAAGAGATCAACCGATGTATATATGCATAAAAGCATAACCAATGGACACAAGACACTGGCCCGGGGGGGGGGGGAGGGAAGGGGTGAGGGCATGTGACAGGGGGGTAGGGGAGGCTGGGGGGAGGTCATTGGGGTAAAAAGGAAACATATGTACTACCATTTGTAATATTTTAAACAATAAAAAAGGAAATGCCAAATAAATAAATAAATAAAAATAAATTTAAAAAATAAATGAAAGGAAATACCATATTCAAGGATAGACATCATTAAAATGTCATACTATCCAAAGCAATTCCTATCAAAATATTAATGGCATTTTTTACTGACTAGAACAAATAATTCTAAAGTTTATATGGAACCAAAAAAAGCCTCAAATAGCCAAAGCAATCTTAAAAAATAAGAGCAAATTTGAAAGTATCATGTTACATGATATCAAACTGTAATACAAAGGCTATAGTATGCAAAATAGCATTGTACTAGCATAAAAACAGATACATATTTCAATGAAACAGAATAAAAAGCCCAGAAATAAACCCATGCCTATATGGTCAATTAATCTATGATAAAGGAGGGAAGAATATAGAATGGAATGAAGACAGTCTCTTCAATAAGTGGTTTTGGAAAAACTGAATGACACATGCAAAAGAATGAAACTGGATCACTTTTTTATACCAAATACAAGAATAAACTCAAAATGGATTAAGGACTTAAATGTAAGACCTAAAACCATAAAATTTCTAGAAGAAAGCATAGTCAGTAAACTCTCTGACAATGTGCTTAGTAATATTTTTCTATGATATGTCTCCTTGGGCAAGGGAAACAAAGAAAAAAAATAAACAAAAGGGACTACATTAAATTTAAGAGTGCTTACATAGCAAAGGAAACCATCAACAAAACAAAGAGACAACCTACTGAATGGGAGAACTATTCACCAATGATACATCCAATAAGGAGTTAATATCCAAAATATAGAAGGAACTCATACAACTTAATGCCAAAAGAATAAACATTTTTCCAAAGAGGACATACAGGTGGCCAATAGACATATGAAAGCATGCTCAAACTCACTAATCATCAGGGAAGTGCAATTAAAACTACAATGAGATAGCACCTCACACCTGTCAGTAGCTATCATCAATAAATCAACAAACAAGTGTTGATGAGGATGTGAAGACTAGGGAAACCTCCTTCACTATTAGTGGGTTTATAAATTAGTGCAGCCACTATGGAAATCAGTATAGAGATTCCTAAGAAATAAAAATAAAAATACAGCTATCATATAACCCAGAAATTCTACTTATCGGTATTTATCCAGAGAAATATAAAACATTAATTTGAAAAAAAACATATGCAGGCCTATGTTCATTGCAGCATTATTTATAATAGCAAAATATGGAAGCAACTTAAGTGTCCATTGATAGACGAATGGAAAAAGAAGTGATACATACATACAATGGAATATTACTCAGCCATACAAAGGAGTAAAATCTTGCCATTTGTGGGCCTAAAAAGTATTATGCTAAGTGAAATAAGTCAGACAAGAAACTACAAATACCATATTATTTCACTTATATGTGGAATCTAAAGAAACAAAATAAACAAACAAAACAGAAACAAACTCATAATACAGAGAACATTCTGATGATTGCCAGATGGGAGGAAGGTTGGGAGGCTGAGTGAAAAAGGGGAAGGAAATAAGATGGTACAAATGGCCAGTTATAAGAACAGTAATGCAGATGTACTGTACAGCATGGGGAATAGAATCAGTAATATTGTAATAACTAGGTATGGTGTCAGATGGGTGCTAGACTTATATGGATGATCACTTTGTCACAAACCTAAAACTAATATAATATTGTATGTCAACTTCAATTGAAAAAAATTTAAGAAAATTTAATAAAGCATCTCTACATACATTGGCACATGATTCTGAACAACAGGAAATCCACTTGAGAGAGAGTCCATGACAGAATGAAAGAACAAACTTCAGTTCCATAGCAACTACTCACTCATATCACTGGGCCTGGAACAGAGGGTGCCAGGATATTTTTCAAGGAGGAAATACTTGCCTCTGATTTAATAAAGGGTTAGTAATTCTAAGTGATACATGTCTCCAGGATCAGGCAGAGCCTTCTAGAGTTTACCTATAGTTAGCTATCTATTATCTATACCTATAACTATCTATATGCCTATCTTAGAAATATAATTACACATGGGTCATTTGTTAACATCCATACTAGTATTTACCCAAGATCCATCTAATTTGGAAGACATCAAGCCTTTTTCACTCATATAGACCTCATTTTCAGAACAAAGAACAGTGGTTGCTACCATTTGTCCTTTGATCCCAACCTTCTCCAAATTCTACTCAAAGTCTTGGACTTTTTTTCAACCCAAACATAATTGGGTGGGGAGAAATTTTGCTAGTATTTTACAGTATTTCTAGAGGCCCGGTGCATGGATTTGTGCACTGGAGGAGTCCCTCATCCTGGCCTGTTGGGATCAGCCAAAACCAGCTCTCTGACACCCCCCGAGGGGTCCGGATTGCAAGAGGGCATAGGCCAGGCCGAGGGACCCCACTGGTGCAAGATCGGGGCCAGGGAGGGACTGCAGGAGGGCTCTACTTATCATTTACAGTGTCAATTGTATTAAAACACACTAAAATGAATGTACAGAATATACAAAATGATTCCATTTTGAGATTTCTTGCTTAAATTCAGCACAACAAATATTTATTGAGTATTTAATGTATTCAAAGTATGCATAAAATATGACCTCTCTTTTCAAAGACTTTATAAGCTGAGCATTATTTTTATTATTACCTTAAGTTACTTAAAATGAGTCACAAAATTTTGAAAAGCCTACCTCCATAATGTTCTTATCAACCTTTAAGTTTAGATTAACTTTAATTGCTGTTAACCATATTTACAGATGAGTGAACTGAAACAATGAGGGTCAAGTGAGTTTCTCCATGATTAATGAAGCAAGAAGTAGAACTCACTGTCTCCTCTTATGTTTAACCAAGAGCTCCAGAGATAGTAAATTATGAACCGTTTAAATTAAATGGAAGTGTTAAAACTTACTGGAGCAGTTTTGACACAGGTATTCTAGGTAATAAATGATGCCCAGAAGCAATTTTAGTTATGTATAGTATTTATTATACTCTAAGAATGGTATAGCTTGCCTTAAACAATGATTACAAAGTAGCAATAGTATCCATCAATGGATATATTTTCTTTTTGAATTTACCGACAAAAAAGGTGCAGATGGCACCCCAAATAAGAGCCTGGCTTGGACCAGTATCTTCTCTGTGAAAATGACTAATGTAACACTACACTTCTGCCAGAACTTCGTAAATAGACTGCCAAAAATTATCATATTATTATCAGCTAATGTTCCCAATTCTTCACTGTTTGTGTCACATATGTATCCTCTGAAATGCAGAACTCCTAACTAAAGAAGCACTAATGTCATTTTAAAACATGAACTGTATGTTTTTTTAAAAGTTTTAAGGACACTACACTTGTTCTACAGTAAACAGACATAAGTTAAAAAAAATGAGTGCAAAATAATAAAGGAGACTCAAAGTTTTGAAAGTTGTATATGTGAAGCCAAATTAGAAAACAAAGAACATTTTATCTAGGTTTCTATATAAACCAATAAACTTTGTTCTTTCATCTACTCTAGATATTTAGCTAACAGCCACCTACCAAACATCCAGCAATAACCATTTGCTCACATAGGGCCATTGATTTATCTCAATTTGTGAGGCTTTAATAAAGAGAATTTGGCCTAACCGGTTTGGCTCAGTGGATAGAGCATCAGCCTGCGGACTCAAGCGTCCCAGGTTCGATTCTGGTCAAGGGCATATACCTTGGTTGCGGGAACATCTCCAGTGGGGAGTGTGCAGGAGGCAGCTGATCGATGTTTCTCTCTCGTCGATGTTTCTAACTCTACCCCTCTCCCGTCCTCTCTGTAAAAAATCAATAAAATATATTTTTAAAAAAAGAAGTTGAATGGGATAGTGTAATGTACCTAGTTGCCATAATATACCCTATGACATTAAAATGAAAATAATATTATATAAGAGGTTGATTTTGTTATATATTACAAAGTGAGTATCTTTTAGCTTCTCATTAGTGCAACCAGGGACCCAAAAGTTAGTTGGTTTTTACATGAATAGACATATCTACATATGAAACATCAAGGAATTGGATAGTGACACACACATATGTATATATAGAATATTTTATACTACCAACTATAAAACAAAAAATTGGGATGTAGAACATCTTTGTATGTAAAATCTTTCAAGAGAAACTGTTATAGTTGGATAGAGAAAACTATAATTTGAAAAGTAGTCTTGTGGGATGGAGGAGGGCTGAATAGGTGAAACAGGATTTTGGGGCCAAAAAAATTCTGTATGATTCTGTAATGGGGCATATATGACACTGTAAATTTGTCAAACACATAGAACTTTGCAATACAAAGGTAAACTTTAATGTATGAAGTTTAAAAGAAAACATTTAGAAAGTCAGGGATCAATCACACCATGAATGTAAATAGTGACCAAAAAAATCTAACGATATTACACATATATGAAATAATCTCACTGAAGGAGGTAAAGGAAAAGTACTTTTCTAACTGGAAATGAGTGGACTCTGTAAGATTAAAGCAAAAGAAATTGTGCACAAGTTCTATAATCATAAAGTTGGTAAAGGCAAACAATTCTGCAACCACTATACATGTATACTGGAACTGAATAATTAAGTTGATGGTAGGGGTCAGATTTCTCATTATTTAAATGGGAAGTTATAGAAAAGCAAGACAAGGCTAGAATAATTCATATAGTCATGGATTAGAGTTGGAGACATCAATTTGAGCTTAATATAGATACAGATGAAGAGAGGTATACATATATATGTGTACACACACAAATATATATATATATATATATATATATATATATATATATATATATATAGGGAGAGAGAGAGAGAGAGAGAGAGAGAGAGATTAATTGATATAGATACACACACATGTTATTTTATATTTTCCCTTGCTCTGTCAGCTGAAAGTGCTCAAAAGCAATGACACCCCATTAGTAAAGAGTATAACTAGCACCAGATCTTGGCTTTTAATACCATTCTCCAATTAAATGAACCAGGGTTACTTAGAAAAATAGGACTGGGTAAGAAATACACAAAACAATGCTCAAGTATATTGTACTACCAGAGAATAAGGAAATGCTAAAATACACACACACACACACACACACACACACACACACACACACACGCACACACACTGATGGGGGTATGTCAAAAGAACATAGAAGCCAAATAAAATAATTCCAAATGGCCAAATTGGCACAACTTGAGCTACAACATAAATGCAATAGTATTGGATTATAGCCCAAAATATAAAATAAATATTCATGAGTCCATTCTGATATCTAAATAATCGAATAAATGAGAGATAAGAGACAAATCCCCCATGCAAAAGAATCTAAATGCATGATGTAGATACTTCATCCCCAAAGAGGTGGAGGGCAACTCTCCACTTCTTAATCATGAATTTCTCATTATAACTTTCTTCCACAGAATACAACATAAAGCAAACAGGGTTTTATTTTAAGTAACTATTCAGGGCAACACTACCTCATCCAGGGGATCTAGGTCAACATCAACAATAATAAATCATGTTGATATATGTGCCCTTAATATTTTATGATGAAAATGGCACTTACCTCTATGGTCTCCCTCCTAAAATCTCATAACTCCAGGTTAATCACAGTTAAATCATCAGACAAATCTCACCTAAGTGACATTCTACAAAATACCTCACCAGTACTCCTCAAAACTATCAAGGTCACCAAAAACAAAAAATGTCTGAAAACAGTCAAAGTTCAGAGTAGTCCAAGAAGACATGACAATTAAATATAAGGGTCCTGGAAAAGAAATGGGTATTAGGTAAAATATAAAGCAGTCTGTATAAAGTACAGGCCTTAGTTAGTACTGATGTATTCATATTGGTTCCTTAATTATTTCAAATACCATACTAATGTAAGATGCTAATAATTGTGTACAGTGGATAGGAGGTATGTGGGAAGTCTCTATACAGTGGGGCCTTGACTTACAAGTTTAATTCGTTCCATGACGGAGCTCGTAACTCAAATTACTCGTATGTCAAATTAACAGTGAACGAGTGAGACACGTGATGCTGGGCTGATGTTGTGGCGTTCACTGTGACGTTCACTGCGCCAACTAGCGGTGGGGTATCTGAAGCTGGCTCTTAACCCGAATTTTAGCTTGCAACTCAAAACAAAAAATCGGCCGAGAGACAGCTCGTATCTCGAAAAACTCGTTAGTCGGGACACTTGTAAGTCAAGGCCCCACTGTACTGTCTTTGCAACTTTTCTGTAAAAAAAAAGTCAATCGTAAAATAAAAGATTAATGAAAGACAAAGCGGTCTTGTTGATTAATTCAATTATGGATGAGATCAAAAGTGTTGTATTGTTATTGAGTATACTAAATGGAGGCTGTAATTTAATAGATCATAGCTCAGTAGAAAAGTTTTCTTTATTTGAACACTGACTTGAAACCCATGTTTAGTTAAGCAAGTGAGGGCTCTAACCAGAGTGTGAGCTGTCCCGGTGCCATGGGAGCAGATGGGAGTGAATGCACACAACTGGGAAACAAAACCCCGAACCAGTTGGAAATAATCATAGGATTCCTACTCCTGGATGTCCAAACTGTGACAGAATTGTTGTTTATTTTTTTATTTTAGCAGACTCGGTTTATTGAATTAATTTCAATAAAGGATGTTATAGGTGACAGTATAGTAATTAGAAAACAGTAAAAGCTTCTTACTGGTTTGGACTATGAATTATTTCTGTCTTTAATAGAAAATAATACGAGTTCCAGTTATTTTTAATTTTATGCACTCTGGCATCTCCATTAGCTCAATCATTTGAAGCGTTTAATTTCTAATATATAAGATGCTGAATCTATAGAAACAATTTATATATATACTGTTGTGATAAAACTAAAATGAATTTAAGGGAAAACCCTTCCAAAATTATCCTGTGGTATTATCAGGTACTGTAGTTATCTCAAGTCAGCTTCAGTCATCATGCTCTTTGAGTATTAGTCCATTTGTCTGTTTTATTATATAGCTTCGACATATCTATGTCCCTGAAAAAAATCTAAATGAGCTTATCATTACTTATATTTTATGGATAACAAGACCTTAAAAATACATCTTTTCCCAAAATAACCTTGCTGCATATCAAAATAATTACCTGCATGCATATTTTCATTTAAATTCTATTACTATTTCTAAATCACATATAGAGGTTTCTTTAATAATTGTCATCATATCTACAAATGCCAAATTCTACAGCAGTTGATACAGACACAATACCTATCAGATCCTTTTGAAGTGTTTTATGATAAAAGAAACAGATTTTTAAAAATAAACAGTTTTCTGAGGCCCAAGAAAAGTTTCCACAGGCCCACAAATATAGGTCCCAGGCTCCCAAAGACTTTCCTCCTTTTTTCCTCTATGTTTCATTTTACTGATAGAATTCCATATATGTTTCCCTCAGAAATATACCAATGATATCTTAAAGCAGAGAAGTGGAGTGATACAACACTATGAACTTTATGAGAAACAACAGAGTGGTTAAAAGTATGGGCTCTAGAACCATACTTCCTGGTCTGAATCTCAAATCCTTTACACACTAGCTGTGTGATGCTGAAGAAGTTGCTAAACCTCTCTTTGCTTCATTTTCTTTATCTGCAAAATGATACCTTGTGATAATTTAACAATATGTTTTCTTTTATTAATAAAGGTGGAAACTATTCTACAAGAACACAGTGCCTAACATTAAATAAGGTAAAGGTTTGTTGGATAAATGAATAAATGAAAGAATGAATCAGCATTAAGGAGAAAAAGAGTGAATGTGCACAATAAGAAATATGAGTAAAACCAGTGGAAAGTGTGAGTACGAAATGGAACTTTATCAATTATGTTGATACTGGAAACATATTTGCAATGTTGCCCAGTATTGGATCCAGTGGAACTAATTTGTCAACATTCTTCCTGAAGATGTATCTGAAATGTTAGCCATGTTGTTTTCTCAACTTATTTCCATTCAAGATGAAACTTCATCAGCTTCACACCTAATATAGGTGGTTCACAGGCTTTCAGCAAATTTAAGGTAATTTATGATTTCATCTTTCTCAAGTAATTTTCAATCAAGTAAAGTTATCCAACAAGACTGAAAGTTGCACATGGAAACATTTTATTTTAAGGTTTCATTAGTATGCATAAATTCACAGCTCCTCCCAATCTCTACCCATTTTTTTCAAGTAATTGAAAAAAAAAATGACTCAACATATGCGGATACCAGTTTTTAGGTTAGCAAATAGGGCATGGCATTTTAAATGTGGAACATTAACTGTGTTATAATTTAATTTCTAATAATGATCCTCTTTCCCAAATGAAAACAGCGTCTTGTGGTAAACATGAAAAGCTAGAGGGTGTCATAGGAAGCACATTATAGCATGAGGCAGATATCCGTTTTCCAGTCTCCTTATTCATTATCTGCAGCTAATGCAATTTACTTAATTCACTTGCCTCAGTTTCTTCATCCATAGAACAGGAATAAACATTATATACCTACAAAAAAGCAGAAGCTTAACCAATAACTTGCATTCACTTATTACCTACTAAGCTCCTACATGTGCAAGGTTCTGTTTTCTTCCTACTTCTTTCCTGGGAGAACCCCCCAAAAAACATTCCCCCCTCTTGTGGGGTTGAGAACAATGGCGGGGAAAAGATATGTGAGCATATTGGTAGTAGG
>NW_005871070.1:9605555-9613299 GCF_000147115.1 Myotis lucifugus | reverse complement strand
GCAGCATTCTTCTATATCTGATCCTCTTGGGCCTCAACCCCAACGTCCCATTTTAGACCTGAGCATGGGCTGCTGCTGAATCCATCTGACTTTGACTTAGCAGCTCTGACAAAATCTAGCTTACACTGCGTACTCCCATATGCATGGTCACGTGACGTTTGCTCTGAAGTCAATCATCCCATCTCAACTAGGTCCTAGGACATTGGGATTGAGCCCAAGAGGATCAGATATAGAAGAATGCTGCATGAGAAAGTAGTTATAACTCAGTGTCACTCACCATGATTGCACCAGTGTTCCTTTCCTTGTTCTTACCTTTGTGGGGTCTCCTACAAACAGCTAAAGGAGTAGGAAGAAAACAGAACTTGGCACATTGTAGGAGCTTAGTAGGTAAAGAGCTATTTTCTCAAAGAGTTTGTAATCTCTGCCACAGACGGCATGGCCTTGTTCTAGATTCCAGGAGCCCACATCGAATTCTCCCCCTGGGCCTTGCCATAATCTCTAGATTGCTGCTTTCCTGATACTGACACCTCCAACACCTTAGTCAGTTGCATCATATGGCCCAGTGGCGAGGCGGAGGCACTGCAGCCTGGGACTTACACTGAGCTATTTTCTCATCCAGCTCCACTTAAAGCTGCCGCCTTCCATGTCAGACACTATTGCACTAAAGCAGCATTCCTAGGGGTGAACTGTGTTGCATCCAGAAGCCAAAAAAGATTTCCCAGTTACTATGTTTTCTTTTTCATTATAAGGAATGCAAGATACAACTATTTATCTTTCATTTCAGAGGAGCTATCTCGGCACACTTCTGATCATTATACCCATGAATGTCGCAAAAGGGGCAGATCCCTGAAACTTCTTAACCCTCAGCATATAGGTGTCATGCCAAATTCCCCAGCATTCTATGACCTCTTGCTCATTCTGTCCAATTGGCCTAATGTCATTGCTGAAATGGGTCTCAGTTCTGTACGATATCCATGCAGTGCAGATCTCTTTGGACTATGTTATCACAGAAGGAGAAGATTTAACATATACTAGAGGCAACTGGGATATGCAAACTATTTTTTGATCTACTTTCTAACTGGTATGGAAAAGAATGAATTTTCCAAACCACTGGCTACATACCATGTACCTAAGACCTGAGTAATTGACTCTAACACTGACACCACATCAGCCAGAGCCACCATGAGCTAGACTGCTATTTGGTTACATCTGTAATAGTCTACATTACTCTCCAAGATGGGGCTTCTATAATCCCAAATATAAATAAGACAAATATGGTAAAATAAACAGAAATATAGTAAGGACTACCACAGTGTATCTTGTAGGCCTTTAACAGTGGCGCTAATTGCCTCTCACTCCCATTATGGTAGCTTAACACAAACCAATGACCCAGTGTGGGTTTTGTTCCAATTGCCAAATATACCAATTGCAATTATATACACTTGGTAACTTGGAGATGACCACTGAGTGGTCCACTGACTCAGGGACACACTGTGAACTGTTTCCTATCCAGAAATCCCTGAAGACTTGAATGCGAAACGAGGTGCCATGTTACTTCTAAGGTTGAAACACTGCCACCTGACTATTTATTCATGTTCCCGTCATCACAGACATGTTAATGAGCCCAGCTCTGTGTGACTGTCTACCCTGTAGTCAGTCTGGACTGAGGAGCAGAGGCCCACTGAAATTCTTAGTGATCTTGGTACCCTTCTCACTGATGTACTCCTGATGCCTTGGTTGAATGGTATTCCTGTGGGCCCCTCTATGGAACACAATCCTCTGGTGGGCCCTCTACTCTTGCATAAGATATCCATCCCAGGATGTCCAAGTCCTCAGACTCTTTATTCCTTCTTTTATCATCTTCCAAGGCAAATCAGGATTTCCACTTTGTTGAGTGTTGAACATAACTTTTCCCAGGCTTCTAAGGGACACTTCAGCAACAAGTTTACCCTATTTTCCTGGGCTTACTTTTAGGAATTCAATCCAATGTCCCAAGAACGTGTCCCCAAATCAATGAATTATTTCTATCCAGTCTTATATTCTGCCCCCCTTCATCCCTAACGTACTCTTCTAGCCCCTGCTGGTACATGCTAATGAATAATTGCAATTCTTTTGTCTCTTCCCTCCTGTATCACATCCAGCACATCCCCAGATGGATTATGCAGAGATCTTAATCCTAGTTAGCACCTTGGCAGCCAAGATGGAAGGTGAGAGCTGCTCCCGAGGGAGGTCCCTGCCAGCTTGTGACAGAAAGACTTCCCCAGCACCATCCAGCAGAGGGGAGTTCTGGCTGCACCTAGGGAAGGGACATGACTTTGGCAAGCCCAAAGAGTCAGTGGGTTCTATAGAATAGACATCATCAAGATAAATCAGCCAGATGCCCCATCCCATGTTATAAATTGTTAGATATTCCCTACCAGGGATCTAACCTTTCCATACCAGACCTCCTCGGCTGAGTATTCAAAATTCTCTGGAACTCTGTAACCCCAACAATCAATATATATCTGAGTAGCAGCCTCAGATATATTTATATATATATCTGCTTTTCCACTACAGAAGATAAGGGCCTTCTTTATAAAGTACCACGGTGACCCTTTGGTCACCATGCTTAGCCATTAACTGCTCTTAGTCTGTCATTATCTCTCTGTAGTGCATCTATATAACTTAGTGATAACTAGCCAGCTCTGTATCATTGGCACTTTTTTTTCACCATGTCTTTCAAATTCCCACGTTATTGCACCTGCCAGAACATTCCTCTCCTGGGACATTTCCTCAGATCATTACAGGTGAACCTTCTAACAATTGAGCTGCCACCTTGTGTCAGGGACTATTCATGCCCCATCTACCAACTAGAATAGCATTCTCTTCACCCACAAGTTGTAGGCAAGCCAGTTTCAAGTTGTCTGCCTATCGCAGTCACAACGGTTTTCTCAAACCACTCTCAGAACCATTTGTACTAGGCCAGAACTTCCAAGAAAGCAATGGTAAGGCAGGATTAGACACACAAGAAACACCTGTGAGGCATGGGAACGGAAGTAGAGGCGTCTGGGAAAGCCATCAGCCAGGGTTGCAGATCTGACCCTTTTGAAGGATGCTAGGAAGGGGAGAAGTGTGGTGGGAAAACTTCAGATTGCAGTGCAATTCTAAGGAAGCTTAGCAAGGTGATGAGTGTCCTGGAGACAAAGTCAGATTGTCCCAAGTCTCCAAACACTGGACCAGTCTTCCTGACTCCGCCCCATTCCTCAGCAGCAGGGAGCAGCCTGTGGGAGATGCAGCCTCAGGCAAACCTGGGGATGCATTTCGGAGCACACAGTTGAGGCTGTGGGTCAATGATGCTCTGCAGTCTGCTAGCTAAGAGGCGCCTTGCCATGGCTTCCACCACCGCCAGCGTTTCCTGAAGATGTAAAACATGCCGGTTACCATCCTAGGCATACAGTAGGCATCACCCCTTCAAGTCTATACAACATTGTGACATTGTGTATTTTTATTATTATTATTCTGTGTTTATAGACGAGGTAACTGAAGCTAAATGGCTTGTTCAAGTTTACACAGCAAGAAAGTGGTAAAAATGGATTCAACACAGATTTCTCTGATTGCACAGCTATATGGCTTTCACCACATCACATGTTCCCTGTTCTCAAAGGGCTTGGATTCTGCCTGGCACAGAGACATTGGAAAAGACACACAAAATAAAACGTAGGTGCTCCTGATACTGATCATTACAAAGTGTCTCTAGGGAAGACGGCTTCATTCTATCTGAGGGAGTCGGAGGGTGCTTTGGCTCACACCTAAAGGAGAACTAGGTATTTGTGCAGAGAGCAGAGGAATTCAGGGAAACAGGGGATAAGGCCTGCAGGAGTGTCACAGGCTGGCTCTAGCATGGACTTCAATGTTTCCACTACCTGAAGCACCAGCACTGTCCTGATCCCTCTCAAAGGACTGAAAAGGGAGGAAACTTGTACTCAGTCCAAACTCCTAGCATCGGGTCACCTTCTGCACCAGAAAAAGTTGTTTTTAAAAATCATAAAAAAAAAAATCATGCCTATGCCAAAAAGGGCAGAGAGGATGCTAATCACAGCAAAGAAGTCACAGACAGGGAGCAGTCCATTGAAGAGCAAGACCTCTGAAGCAGTGTAGCAGTCGTGGCCACTGCCATTCCTGGAGGTAAAAATAAAGCCAGCATTTGGAGACAATATGCAAAGAAGGCAACGTCATCTGGAGAAGTCAATGAATTCATCGTTGGTACTAAAATCTGTGGTGGAGGCAACAAAGACACATCACTGTCCACACATCACTGTGAGGTACACCCCCTGGTGCTAAAAATAAATCTCATTACCTGTGTAAGGAAGGAACAGCCCCGAGGAAAGAATTTGGGCTGCACAAATGGAGACTTTCCTCTTAGTACATCTAGAATCAATCTAATAAGTGTTAAGATTCTGGTTCCCAAATATCAGAATTCTAAATGGTTACTCCTATGACATGAGCCTGCATTCCCATCAAGCCATTCTTATAGAATTGTAACATGAATATATGGAGATGGATATATAAGTCCTATGAGGTACTGTTTGTAGCAGAAAATGGAAATAAATACTCATCCATATGAGAATTACTATGCTATGGAATATTAAAATGCACCAAGTGGGAAAAGTTATTTATGTGACCAATAAATACTTAGTGAGAAGGTCCCAGGGCCAAGGACCGTGTGAGGAGCGAGGGAACATAAGTGAAGAAGACTGGTGTGGCCCCTGCCCTTGCGGGGCTTGTACTATGAATAAGTACCAAGTAAGCAATGATATGTGAGGATGAAGAGGAAAATAGAATGCGGTGATAGAGAATAACGGGAGTGGGGTTGAAGAAAGAAACTGACTTTAATATTTGTTAAAGTGAGTGATAGAAATTTTTTGCGGTAATTTAAGGTAAAACTAAGGAATAAATAGAACAGGCATTGCAAAAAAAATAGCAGAATATTTTTTTCTGGTCAGAGAAATTGAAAGTAAAACCCTGGGCAAGATGCAAGAGGGAGAGGGGCTACCCATGAGGATCCCAAGTAGATGATATGGTGTATGATCCAGCTTATAAGTGGGTGGGTGGTCCTTTAATAGGTTTAGAGAAACTGTGTGAATTTTAATATAAGAAAACAAATAATTTGAGTGATCATGGAGTGGGTATATGTCTATTTGCTGGTCAGAAGATGAGGGAATTAATTCTAATCTACTACTTTCTGTTTTCCTTCATGAATTGTATGATAGTGACGGATGGACAGGTAGGTGTAAATGTATGAGTGAGGTGAAAGGTGAGAAAAAAAATAAGGCATAAAATAATTTTTTCAAAAAGTGGGAAATAGAATCCATTAAAAAATATGGCAGCATTTTCAAGGCACTGTTGAAAGTCCATAGATAATTGCATATAGTGTGGATATGCATATTAATTGCTCTTGCCATAATTAATATACTTATTTTCTTTGTTTAGCTTTCTAGTTGGCAAAACCTCCAGATTTAACACATGTGGGAAAAATAACTGTGGAAATGACAAATACAAAATAACTAAAAACATAATGAGATTTAAACAAGGATATATATATTATGAGCATCCATGTAAATAGTGCTAAATAGAATTACATTCAAATAATTAAGGTAACTAAAGTTGGAAATGAAATATGACTCATTTTAACATTATTTACCAAATGAAATAAACTAAAATGAATCTCTTCCTAAAATAACTTTTTAAAAAATGTTATCTTTTAAAGTGTCTCAGTTGTTTTTTTAAAACATATGGGCAGGTAGGGAATTTAAAATAAAAAGCAGAAGTCTTTGTGAAACTAAATATAGATATAGTAATGTGCCAAGCTTTAGCTGAAATTTCTCTATATATAACCTATAATGGGCCCAGTATTTACTTTTTTAAAGGTTTTATTTCTAAAGAACAAATAACATAGCTAATTAAAATGCCAATTAACAAGGTTTTTATGTTACCTTAATTATTACTTGCTTCATTTCTACACACATATATGATTGGGGCATCAGGAAAAAAAAGGCCACTCGACCATAAAATAAGGGACAAATCATGAAGTAGAAATCAAACATAATACTTCAAACCAAATAGAAACAAAAATTTGAACCAATGTTAAAATTCTAAATTCATTTAGGTTATTAAAATAACCTCTATCCCAGTAGTTCTCACACTTCAGGGTATATCAGAATTAAAGGTAAATTCCTGCTCTCCACTCCAGAGCTACTGAATCAGAATCTCTGGGGGGAGGCCCAGGAATCTGTCTTTTTTTAAAAGCTCCAAGGATGGTTTTGAAGTAGATGATTTTGACCACATGTTGAAAAAATATTGCTACTCAAATTCAAGTTACATTTTAGACTTATGACTTCAGTGCAAAAGAGTTAAAATAAAAATGACTTTAGTTACCCCATCGAACTTTTGATTCTTTCTAATGCTGTGCATTGGTTGTCCAATCAAGGTTTGGTAAAATTAATCTGCTGTCAAATGGTTAAATATCTGGGAAACAAAGATTCTAACCCCAACATCTCTTTATAAAGGTTCATCTTTGATTAGAGTGCCTGTAAATTTTTTACAAAAAGTAGTTTTTGCTCATTACATGGTTCATTTGAAATCTAGACTTGTAAAGGACCAGAAAAACAGGATTCTTGTGGCACCACTGCAAGTAGCTGTGTGGACTGAGAGTGATTTTAATGGAAGTTGTGTAATACTCATATGTTCCTGTCATGTTGAGTAAATTACAAAAGGTATGAGAAAGAACTATCCTTTGGTTGCTAAGGCTGGCACAAAAAGTGGTGAAACACTATAGCAAAGAAGCCAAAACACCCAGGGATAAGCTGAAATCATCTTTATCCATAGAGAAGCTGAGTCAGTCAGACCTTTCTGCCAAGGTATTTACAAATTCTAAGGGGAAACTGGATACCTGAATAAAAGATGCTACCAGTGGTCTGAATCCTGAGGCGATATGGGAAGCTTAGGAGCCTCCACTTGCCAAATACAAAGGATTGTAAGAAATACTATGAACAACTACATGCCAAAAAATGGGACAACCTGGGTGAAATGGATAAATTCCTAAAAACAAACAATCTTCCAAAATGAAATCAGGAAGAGTCAGAAAACCTAAACAGACCAATTACATCTAATGAAATCTAAGCAGTAATAATAATCTACACTAATAAAAGACAAACATGCAAAAATTGACCATACCTTTGCTATGCCTTAAGCCATGCCCACCAACCAATCAGAGTGACTATATACAAATTAACCCAACCAAGATGGCAGCCGGCAGCCACGGAGCTGGAGAAAGCAGGAAGCTTGGTTGCCCCAATGATGGAGGAAGCCAAGCTTCCTGCTTGCCGCAGCGGGCTCTGAGCTCCACTCAAAGCAACAAAGTTTCAATTATAGAAGGTAAATAAATCCCAGAATTAAAAAAAGAAAGAAAGGAGAGACTGGGAGCTTCCATCGCCAGGGGGGCTTGGCCAGCCTGAAAACGGCCCTCAGCCCCTCACCCAGACTGGCCAGGCACCCCAGTGGGGACCCCTCACCCTTAAGGGGGTGTGGCCAGCCTGAAAACAGCCATCAGCCCCTCACCCAGCTGGCCAGGCACCCCAATGGGGACCCCCACCCTGAAGGGGTGTGACAGACTGCAAACACCCATCAGCCCCTCCACCCAGGCTAGCAGGCACCCCAGCAAGATCCCCACCCCGATCTGGGACACCCATCAGGCAAACCAGCCGGC
>NW_005871070.1:9559765-9605455 GCF_000147115.1 Myotis lucifugus | reverse complement strand
GATGGCTGCCATTACAGTGGTGGTGGTGGGAGCCTCTTCCGCCTCCTCAGCAGAGCTTAAGGATGTCCGATTGCAGCTTAGGGCCGCTCCCCGCTGGGCAAGTGGACATCCCCTGAGGGCTGCCTGGCTGCCAGAGGAGATGTCTGACTGCCAGCTTAGGCCCGATCCCCCCACGGAGCGAGCCTAAGCCAGCAGGTGGACATCCTCTGAGGGGTCCCAGACTGCAAGAGGGCATAGGCAGGGCTGAGGGACGCCCCCCCCCCCCCCGGTGAGTGCACAAATTTTTGTGCACCGGGCCTCTAGTAATAAATAAAAAACTCCCAGCAAAATAAAGTTCTGGACTGATGGCTTCTTAGGTGAGTTTTACCAAATATTTAAGGAATTAACACCTATCCTTCTCAAACTATTTCAAAAAATTCAAGAGGAGGGAAGACTTCCAAGTCCTTTTTACAAGTCTAGTATTATCCTAATTCTAAAAACAGATAAAGACACTACAAAGAAAGGAAATCTATATAAATAAAAGCCTAAGTGACCATCACAACCGAACGGATGACCGAACAGGCTGCGTGGGGTGACCAGGCTGGCAGGGGGGTTAGTGAGGGACAACCAAATGACTGAGCAGCAGGCTGCAAAGATGGTGGTGCCCACAGCCAATAAGTAGGGAATATGCTAATTGACTGCCACGCCCTCAAAGATGGCAGTGCCCACAGCCATAAGATGGCTGGCAGGGGAGGGCAGTTGTGGGTAATCAGGCCAGCAGAGGAGGGCAGTTAGGGGTGACCAGGCCAGTAGGGGAGGGTAGTTATGGGCGACCGGGTCTGCAGGGGAGGGCAGTTGGGAGCGATCGAGCTGGCAGAGGAGCAGTTAGGGGTCAATCAGGCTGGCAGGGGAGTGGTTAGGGCCAATCAGGCAGGCAGGCAGGCGAGTGGTTGGGAGCCAGCAGTCCCAGATTGTGAGATGGCAGGGGAGTGGTTAGGGCCAATCAGGCAGGCAGGCAGGCGAGTGGTTGGGAGCCAGCAGTCCCAGATTGTGAGAGGGTGCAGGCTGGGCTGAGGGACAACCCCGCCCCCACTAATGCATGAATTTCATGCACTGGGCCTCTAGTTAATTATAAGCCAATATCTTGAACATAGATGCTAAAATCCTAAACAAAATATTATTAAACCAGATCCAGCAATACATTTAAAATATAATACACCACAATCAAGTGGCATTTATTCCAGTGATGCAATGTTGGTACAATCTTCGCAAATCGATGACTGTGACACATCACATAAACAAAATGAAAGATAAAAATCACATGATCATATCAATAGATGCAGAAAAAGCATTCGATGAAATATGACACCCATTCACGATAAAAAACTCTCAGAAAAGTAGGAATGGAGGGACCATACCTCAACATAATAAAGGTCATAAGATTTGGAAACAGCCCAAGTGCCCATAAATAAATGAGTGGATAAAAAAACTATTGGATATGTACACAATGGAATACTATGCAGCTGTAAAAACAAGGGATCTCTTTTCCTTTGAGACCTGGAGACAATTATTCTAAGTGAAATACGCCAATCTGAGAAAGACAAATATCACGTGATCTCACTTATTTGTGAAATCTAATGAATAAAATGAATTGACTAGGCATGGCAGCAGGCGGCAGTGGAGGTACTGCTGGCCCCAGTGGGCTTCTGGGTGGGCAGGGCTGCAGCTGCCTGGACCGCAGGGGCCGGTTGGGGGTCACCATGAGTTCGCGCAGGAACCGGTCTGCCACGGTGGCTGGGAGAGAGCGTGCTGCCCGCCTGGCTCAGTGCCGAGCTGCAGCTGGACTGCCCAGAGGCCCACGCTGTGCCATGGCCCTCAGTGTCCGGCTGCGCTTACTGCATCTCCATGTGGGCACTCGGGCACTATGACTCAGGCAGAGGGGCGCATGAGGCCGGGGTCCAGGTGCTGCTCAGGGCCCAGGGGTCATTGGGAGGTTATTAGATCATGAGAGTGATTAGCGCTCTTACAAGGAGAGGACAGAGCTGGCGCTCTCTCTTTCCACCATGTGAAGCTGTAACTAGAAAGCCGCAGTCTACAACCTGGAAGACAGATCTTACCAGAACCCAACTAGGCTGGCACTCTGACCTCAGACTTCCAGCTTCCAGAACTATGAGAAATAAATACGTTTATTAAACCACCAACAACAACAAAGAGAAAAGTCAGAGAAGAAAACAAATATTGCATTGTTTTGGTGGTAAAAATTCTTCAACCTGAAAGTTTCAGTAGTACGATGGAATCTGAACTAAGATTCGAAGTGTTATAAGATCATGGATATCAATAAAATGGAGGCAGTGAACATTTATCATTCAGTGTAAAATTTGCCAGTGAAAGGAACAAAACGTTTTAGATGGCAAAGGAAAATATTTCAAGTGAAACTATTTGCTTTTTTCTATCTTTTAAAAAGCTTTCCTTTCTTGAAGTGTATTTAAAGGTAGAAAATATGATGCCAAAAAGGAATAAGAGGCTGGATGTGACAGAACTGATAAGTGTGGGAGCAAATTTTTTGGAACTTATCTTTGCTTTGTGCATTTCCAAATTAAGATGTCTCTCTGCTTCACAGCACCTACTGAGGTTACCCCTACTTCTGCCTAAGCAGACATCCATGCTCAAATGCTTCCATCTTCCCTTCAATTTGCCAGTCAAGTTTTGGAATACCTGAGCTGAAGATTACTAACTAATTCATATTTTAAAATATAGATCAATTTTTAGTTACTATCAAGTTAGCATGTTATTTTTTAAATTGTATTTGTATTTTAAAGAACAGTCTTAGCACCAATCAGAAAGGATATATGCACCCCTATGTTCATAGCAGCATAATTTACAATACCTAAGATTTGGAAACAGTCTAAGTGCCCATCAGCAGATGAGTGGATTAAAAAACAGTGGTAAATCTACACAATGGAATACTATGCTGTGCTAAAAAAGAAGGAACTTTTACCATTTGAAACAGCATGGATGGCACTGAAGAGCCTTATGCTAAGCAAAATAAGTCAGTTGGAGAAAAATAAATATCACATGATCTCACTCATATGTGGGATATAATGATCAACATAATTTGATGAACAAGAATAGATCCAGAGCCCTAACTGGTTTGGCTCAGTGGATAGAGCGTTGGCCTGTGGACTGAAAGGTCCCAGGTTCGATTCTGGTCAAAGGCATGTACCTTAGTTGCGGGCACATCCCCAGTAGGGGGTGTGCAGGAGGCAGCTGATCGATGTTTCTCTCTCATCAATGTTTCTAACTCTCTTTCCCTCTCCCTTCCTGTCTGTAAAAAATCAATAAAATATATTTTAAAAAAAAGAATAGATCCAGAGACAAATGGTAGGGGGGGGCGGGGGTTAGAGAGCAACCAAAGGACTTGTATGCATGCACATTAGCATAACCAATGGACACAGACACTGGGGTGGTGGGGACTTGCCTGGGGTGGGAATGGCTGGGGGGAAGGGAGGTCAGTTGGGGAAAAAGGATACATATGTAAAACTTTAGACACACACACACACAAACACACAAACAAACAAACAAAAAAAACCAGTCTTAGTCTGAAGAAATGATTCTCTAATGAAAAATTTAAGCCCTGAGGTAATCAGGCCAGTTAAAAGGAAATATGTAGGATTAAAAGGCAGGAAGTCAGAGAGGACTTCCCAAAACAGTGCATAACAAATGAAATGCGCAACTTTTCATTCTATGAAACTCAGAGATCTCATTTATTTCACCTCTTTATAATCTATTTTTATGTCATCTATTTTCTATCTTATTACCTTGAAATTCCTAATATATTCAAGAATTTGGTTGCCACAAATTAAGAAATATGCAGTATTACAAGTCAACCTAAATATCTGCTAAGTTAGTAGAAAGAGAATTTAGAGATTTAAATTTTGTTATTTTATTTGAGTTAAAGAATATAAAATATTTTACCACCTCTTATGTAAAGAATTATAAACTTTTGCATACTTCTGTTAAAGTCCTATATGGAAGAAAGCAGCAGAAGAAAAGTAATGGTGGTTGATTGGATCTTCTGATTTTGTGTTATTGTATGTGCTTTACAATGCCTTGATCTTCCTTTGAGTTGACATTGAAGACATAAATTTTTTATAAAAAATTCAGAGTGTAGTTAGATAATTTTGAAATATCCCTAGCAAAATAAAATTGGTATCTACTTTGATATTTCAAACAAACCAGAAAACAATAAATTTTGAATCCTTACATATTGTATTACTTAAATGTTTATTTTCAAATATAACTCTGTTATTGGAATCCAAAATAATTTAGTCCATGAAAACTATTTGATTGATGGTTCTTATTTCCAGTTTTATCTAAGTATTTTATTCTGCTGCCTTGATTTTTAAAAATCTACTCTTTGTAACAATATCTGGCTATGACTGCACACATAAAAACTTTGCCACAGCTTTTCCTCAGTTCTGAATTCTTTCTCTTCAATTAAAATACAAGGGGAGAGGGAGGTAAGTGCTCCATTGGTTTCCTGGGCTTTCACAACACCACATATATTGTGTTAATCCCTTAAACCCAGCAAACTGTTGATGTATAAAAAACAATATTCTCCAAGGGCAAGAGGTCAAGTGGTGCAAAGATACTTAAAATGATGCAGAAGGCCCACGTCTCTACTCCAAAAAAATCACTTAACTGTTGTTTGCAATGTTCTGTTTTTGTGTGTAACTTTTCTTGGCAACAGATGCAGTATTTATAGTAAAGTCTAACACCGTTTATTAATGTTATACATTAGAGATATTTGCTACTCTAAAAATGATATGCTAAAATATGCCTAAGCATTTTCAAATAAAAGAAGACAAATGGACTGATGATTTATTAATTATATCTTATTGTTTTATAATAGAACATGATAAACCTTGAAAAAACTCAATGTAAATATATTGATTCCATTTAGCATCATTGTGCTAAACATTTACAATAAAGTTTCCAGAATCCGTTTCTATTTCATTTTTTTCTAAAACTGCAAGAGGTTTGTCTTCCTTTCTTTCTTTCCTTCTGCCCTTGTTTAAAAACAGTTGCTTTCCAGCAGTTCACAGGCAACAGGAGGACACAGCAATAGCCTGGATGTGCATGTGTCTACAGCAATGATGAACAACTTATTCATTGGTATCTTTCAATTAAATGCGATATGGAAAATTTGTTGCAGGCATAGTGCATCTTTCTTGTTATTTTTTGCAGGACAAACTAGATTGAAGTACTAGTCTCAAAGCTCTAATACAGTGGTTCCCAACGGAGGGAGGGGATTTGATTTTTAAGGGGGCAATTTGAGAATGAGTTATTAAAAGTGAATTTTTGCATTTTGTATGGTTCTAGGGGCCTAATAGACAATATATAAATGTATATTGTGACATATTTATGCATTTCAGTTCTCTATCATATGTTTTGAAACCTTATTTGCTATTTTTTATATCACTTCATATTATTATTTTTAAAAATAATTTCTTAGTGATTTCTTCCTCAGTACTTCAACTGTCCTTTCATTATTTTTCTCTTCCATGGATGCCATGTTCTTGGGAAGCTTGTTTAGACCAAGTTAATGGCCTTGTAGGTTTCCTGCACATGAATAGGAGTTCACTTTTTGAATAACAAGAATTCTATGGCCTGAGGGGGTGGGGGTACATCAGGATTTTAGAGATGCTTAGGTGGTGCATGACCAAAAAAAAAGGTTGGGAACCCTGCACCATTAAAACAGGTGCATTATTAAATGTATGCCAGTGATTCAGCCTGCCATAAAAAGCCATTGTTTCTTCCAACATTGTTTAGATAATATATTTTTGCTGTTGTTATTGATGTTGTTTTAATTTATCTTTATTGTTGAAAGTTATACAGATATACCCCCCCCCATTGACCCCTTCTAGTGTACCCTCTTCCCTCCAACCTCCCTCCAACCCAGGTCTTCACCACACTATTTTCTGTGTCCATGAGTTATGCATATGTGCATATATGTTCTTTGGTTAATCTCTTACCACCCACCCACCCCCACCTTCCCTCTGAGATTCATAAGTTTGTTCCATGTTTCTATGTCTCTATATATATTTTGTTCATCATTTTATTTTATTATTTATATTCCACATGAGTGAGATCATGTGATACTTACCTTTTTCTGACTGGCTTATTTTGCTTAGCATAATACTCTCCATGTCCCTCCATGCTGTCTCAAAGGGTAAGAGATCTAATTTTTTTACTGCTATACAATACTCCATAACGTAAACAGCATTTTATCCACTTATACTAGATAGGCTGTTTCCAAATCTTAACTACTATAAATTGCACTGCTATGAACATAGGGGTGCATACATTCTTTCTGATTGATGTTTCGAGTTTCTTAGGCTATATTCCTAGAAGTGGGATCACTGGGTCAAATGGCAGATCCATGGCCAAGAGACATATGAAAACATGCTCAAAGTCACTAATCATCAGAGAGATGCAAATTAAAATGACACTGAGGTATCACCTCACACCTGTCAAAATAGCTGCCATTAACAAATTAACAATGACATGTGCTGGCAAAGATGTGGAGAAAAGGGAACCCCCGTAGACAGTTGGTGGAAATGTAGACTAGTGCAGTCATGATGGAAAGCAGCATGAAGTCTCCAAAAAAAATTAAATAGGTAATATGTTTTTACTGATTGCATAATAACCCTTCTTCAACTTTGGAGAAGAGATACATGTGGGACTACCCAATAATTCAATAGCTGAGTGAGATATAGAGTCTGTGATTGTGGTCTCCATGCTAAAGGCACACGGAGCAGGAGATGCACATTTACACGAAAATGTGTATTTTCAAGGCCATAATCTCTTTGCAGACATGTTTATGTTTGTGTTCCTGAGAGTTCTGAAAACATTAAACAGGTACAACATCATCCGTAACATGAGAGACCAGTCTCTATTTCAATACCAAGGAAAAGAGAACAGAAAGAACGAAGAGGTTGGGGGGAGCAAGAGAGAAAATAGACTCAACTGTGTGTAAAAGTTTAGTATCAAAGTCAGTGTCTCACATAAGCAGAGAGAAGATAAACTCCTTAATTAATAGGGTGGCTAAATTAGGATCTCCACGTGAAAGACAATGAAAGTGGATTGATTCTTCACATTATATGTCAGGATAAATTCCAAAAGGATCAGAGAGCTTACGCTTAGAAAATAAAATAAAGCAAGACAAGTACTAGAATAACACAGAGTAACTTCTCTGTAACGTGTGTTTGGGAAAAACTTTCCTGACTATAATTCACTATCCATAAGGAATAAAGATGGAAATGACAAATCTTACTACATTTTAAGAATCTTTTTTCTAAAAAAAACAAAAACATAAACAAAGTAAAAGATAAACAAACTGGGGAAAATGGCAATTATATCACAGGCAAAGGGATAGTGTCTTAATATATGATTAACTTCTAAGAGCACCAAAAACCCTAAATGGTCTGTGGCTATGAGTAATGGCCAAACTTTCTTACAAACTATATTACAGCACAGTGTGTGCATGTGGTTCACCACGGCTGCACGAACTGCATCGCATCCCTCTCTTTTTCCCTGAATAAATCCTTTTTGGTGATGAAATACCTCGTCAGCTTTTGCTTAAGGTCAACAGGCTGCTGGAAAGATCCCCGTGAGGCCTGTAAACGGTGTAGGGAGGGAATGGCAGTCAGGAGGTGCTGGAAGAATGAACAGCTAAAAGTGAGGCGAGCCCTGGCTGGTGTGACTTAGTAGTTAGGGTACTGGCCTGCACACTGAAGGGTCTCGGGTTCAAGTCCCAGTCAAGGGCATGTAACTGGGTTTCAGATTTGATCCCAGATCATGGTAGGAGTGCAGGAGGCAACCAATTGGTGTGTGTCTCTCACATCAATGTTTCTCTCTCTCTCTCTCTCTCTCTCTCTCTCTCTCCCCCCCCCCCTACTTCCTCTTCCTCCCTTCCACTCTCTCTAAAAATCAATGGAAAAAATATTCTGGGGTTGGAATTAACAAATAAAAAACTACCATATTGCAAGACCATTTCTCACCTATCAGACTGAGTGCTATACAAAAGTTTGACAATATAACATATGTGAGGCTGTTGGGAGATAGGCATTCTAATACATTGAAGGTGGGAATGCAAAATAACATAACCCCTAAGGGGAGTAACTGGCAATATCTAACAAATTTTCATACATATATATTTCCCTTGAACCAATAATCCCACTTATAGGAAACTCCTCCAACATACACTGGTAAAATACACACAAGTTGATTTATTGTAGCACTCTTTGCAATAGCCAAACACCTGAAACAAAGTGTATGTCCATCAGACTGGGAATAAGCCATGTACATCTACACAATAGAGTACTTACAGCTATGAAAAGTAATAAGGAATATCTCTGCATACTACTATGGATTGATCTCCAAGATAAATAAAAAATATTAAGGTGAAAAACTGCATCTGTAGTATGCTACTATTTATCTAAGGAAGGAGATACATATAATATTATAAAAATCATATTATAATGTCATAGTAACAGAAAATTTATATTATAAAATTTGAAAATATATAGCTTGCAACAAGCATAAAATTAAAAATATAAAGGTTTCCCTAGAAGGAGAGGGAATACAGGGGAAAAACTAAACTGTTTTTGTCTTGTTTGTTCATTATTTTTTCATTTTTAAAAATTCTTTATTGTTTAAAGTATTACAGATAGTATTACATATGTCTCCTTTTTCCCCCATTGACCTCTCCCCAGCCACCCCCATCTCCCAGCACATGCCCTCACCCCCGTACTGTCTGTGTCCATTGGTTATGCTTATATGCATGCATACAAGTCCTTTGGTTGATCTCTTACTCCCCCAACATTTTTTAATATGTTTTGTTTTATAAATTTTAAATTTGACTTTAAACCCACCTTAACATTTTAAATAATTTTAAAGCAAAATAAATTTCAAAAATCATTTTCTAAAAGTTCAACGTAAAATCCATGTATCAAACTGATACCACAACCACACAACAAATAATTACTCCAAAGTAATTTATAATTCTACAAAGCATTCTTAAGTGGGATATATTGTAAAGGCAATATAAACTGCAAATATATATACATATAAATTTATTTTAGGTAGTGAGTGTCAATATTGTTATTCTGGGACTCTCACGTGTGTACTGTGAGATACAGCCAATGGGTAATTATACTGGTATCTTGGAAAAACTAGTATTTAAGCATGAAGAAAACAAAATCTATAGATATAAAGATCCAGGGTCCATAATGTCCACAAGGCAGGGTCTGATCTGCAGTCTCCATGGCAGCTGTTGATCAGCTGTTGCCTCTCTCTTTCTCTCCAGCGATTGCCAGCAGCCCTGCCTCTGTTTCTCTCTGGGCCTCAGCAGGGGCTGCTAATCAGCCTCGCCTCTTTGATCAGGCCCAGAGATAGGCCTGGAGATGCTGACTGGCATAGAAACCAACCAATCATAGCCAAATCTGGGTGAAGTGCCAGGAGCCAATGGCTGCCTTGGAGGCAGAGCTTTTGACACTGACTGGCATAGAAACCGACCAATCAGAACCTAATCTGGGTGAACAACGCAGGCAGAACCTAAGATGGGGCTGAGGAGGGTTTTTAAGGGCAACAGCTGTTTAGTGTAAGGTGTAAGAAAGCGGTTCAATTTTTTAATGACCACTTCGTCAGTATAGTGTATATGGCTGGCTATCAGTCCAGATATAGGGATTATGTGTTTTTGTCTGCCAAGAGAATCTCCTCCTGCTGAAAAAGCCCCCCCCACACACACACATTTAAGCAATCCTATCCTATATAATCTATCTATACTAATAAATCTATACTAATAAAAGGGTAATATGCTAATTAGACCGGGTCGACCAGCCATCTTCTGGATGTCCAACTTCCTTCCGGACAAAGCCATGGTGGTGGGGGCCGAGGCAGAGGCAGTTAGGGGCAATCAGGCTGGCAGGAGAGGGCAGTTGGGGGCAAGATCAGTCTGGCAAGGGAGGACAGTTAGGAGCGATGAGGCAGGCAGAGGCAGTTAGGGGTGATCATGCCAGCAGGGGAGGGCTGTTAGGGGTGATGAGGCAGGCAGAGGCAGTTAGGGGAGATCAGGCTGGCAGGGGAGGTCAGTTGGGGGTGAGATCAGGCAGGCAGAGTCAGTTGGAGGCGATCAGGCAGGAAGGCAGAGGGGTTAGGGGCGATCAGGCAGGCAGGCAGGTGAGAGGTTAGAAACCAGCAGTCCCAGATTGCGGTTGGACATCCCCCAAGTGGTCCCCGATTGGAGAGGGTGGAGGCTGGGCTGAGGGAACCCCCTCGTCCCTGTGCACGAATTCCATGCACCAGGTCAATGATGTTAAATAAAAACCCCACAGTCCTGAATATGAATTGCAATTACCAACAGAATTAATGATATATTATATACAATAAAGGGAATACATATGTATTTTCTACTCTCTTCTACCAACATGTCTTGAAATAGTGACCAATCTAGCAACAATGTTTAGCCTCTGGTCATTAATTTCTGACTAAAAGGAACCAAGTCTTCTTAGATAAATAGCTGATTCCAGGTCTAGGACAAAAAAAAAATGTATAATATGAATCTGGATCACCTATAATACCAAAAAGCATGTTACTATCAAAGTCCATCAGGGTTATCTTTAATGGACTAGGGAAGTACTATAAAGGCTACCACTGGCAAGACAGGACTATTTGAATATCTATAAGAATAATGACTGCTATGGATTAAAACACATGATATATGTTTAAATCTATTACTTTGTAAAGATTCTAAACACTGCCCCCCCCACCCCCCCCACACACACACATGACCCAACACCAACAAACAAAATCAAAACACCTTATTGGTCTCCTTTGAAGGACATTAATGAACTGACTTTTAAAAAAAAAAAACAACTGGTAAATAAAGAAAAAACATCAAGTATTTATCATGCTTCTATACCAAATGGAATTCAGAGTCAACAAATAGTTGGTGAGGGTAATTTTATCTTTATAGAATTATTTCAGTTAATAAATGAATAAGAAATTATGAAATTAAAATATCCCAATTTTATACATCCTAATGAAATCTGAATTTGAGAACTGATTACCCATTACTGAAACATTTAAAAAGTTAATGTTTTTTGTTAACTGTCTGCGTTTTCTCCCAGTTCCTGTCTCTGTTTTCTCCCATCATCTGTGCAAATCAACAACCCTAAATCACTAACCTGAAGGGCAGGTAGGTTCTTTCCCTGTTTGGAGTATGACTTTTCACCCATTTCTTCTAGTTTTTCCCCCCAAACATCATTTTCTCCCCTGTTCCCATTCTTCTTTTGCCAAGTGTATCAGCAATGCTAGCTTCCTTTGAAGCCCAGGATGCACAGGTGAAGAACACATCTAGCAGACACGAATAGATCTTGGCTAGATGAATCAGATAAGAAAATGAAACTAACAGCCTAAGAACTGGAAAAATAGAAACAAAGCTGTCATTATTGGCAGATGATATCATTGTCTACATTGAAAATCCAAAAGAAACTATGAACAAATTATTAAAAATAAGTTTAGCCCTAGCTGATTTGGCTCAGTGGATAGAGCATCAACCCAAGAACTGAAGGGTCCTGGGTTTTCTCAGGTCCAGGGCATCTATCTCAGCTGCAGGTTCAATCCCTGTCCTGGTTGGAGTGCATGCAGGAGGCAGCCAATTAGCATCTCTCACATAGATGTTTCTCTCTCTCTGTCCCTCCCTCTCCCTTCCACTCTCTCTAAGTATCAGTGGAAAAATATCCAGGTTGAGAATTAGCAAAAAAATAATAATAATAAGTTTAGCCAAGTGTCAGGATACAAGATAAATATGAAGAAATCAATTGCAATGTTGTACATAAAAACAAACTGATCATAATTTTTTTAAAATGCTACTTACAATAGCAACAAATGTATATATTAATCAAGAATAAAGATATAGATATTTAAATAATTTGTGGGGATAATTATAACATTTATTAAAAGATCATAATGAAGACCTAATAAATGGAAATATATACTATGTTTACAAATAAAAAAACTCAGTATCATAAAGATGTGAATTTCTTTATTTTTTCATTTTTAAATAATTTTTAATTACAGTTGACATATATTAGTATGTTAATTTCAGGTGTGCACCCCAGTGATTAGACATTACATTACATACTAAGTGAACATCCCAATAAACCTCACATCCATTTGTCATCATAGGTAGTTATGAAAATATTTACTATTTTTCCTGAGCTATACTTTACAACCTCATAACTATTCTGTAACAACCAATTTGTACTTCTTAATCCCTTCACCTTTTTCACCCTTTCCCCCTATTCCCATTCCCATCCAGCAACTGTCAAAACGTTCTCTGTATCTATAGTCTATTTCTAATTGAATCTAAAAGAGAAACAGATTCAATTCCTTTAATATCTGTAAATTCTATGTAACTCAAATAAAAATCTCAACAGATTTTGTTTTAAGAATTTAACATTACAATTTTGTTAAAAAAGCAAAATTCCAAGTATAGCCAAAGCATCTCTAAATAAGATTAATATGAAAAACTATTTCTCCCAGATATCAAGAATTATAATTTCAAGTATTTAAGACAGTATGATACTGAAACAGTGATAGACAAATAGATAAATAGAACCAAATTAGAGCCAATATATAAATACATGTTTACATATTAAATTTTAATAGGTGAAAGATGTTATTATAGAACATAGTGAATATGAATGAATGACAATTCCCTAAATGATGTTCAAATAATTGTTTATTTACATGAGGGGGAAATGAAACCCTACCTCATATCATACACACACAAAAACACTTCCAAGATTTCAACATGCAAAGGAAAACTTTAAAATTTTTATTTATTTATTTTTTATATATTTTTATTGATTTCAGAGAGCAAGGGAGAGGGAGAGAGAGATAGAAACATCAATGATGACAGAGAATCATTGATTGGTTGCCTTCTGCACACCCACTACTGGGGAGCCTGCAACCCAGGCATGGGTCCTTGACTGGAATCAAACCAGGGACCCCTCAATCCACAGACCGATGTACTATCCACTGAGCCAAACTGGCTAGGGCAGTGGTGGTTAAACTGCGGCTCGGCAAACCGAGGCTCGCGAGCCACATGCGGCTCTTTGGCCCCTTGAGCGTGGCTCTTCCACAAAATACCAGCTCTTCCACAAAATACCGACTTCTATGCATGGGCCACAAAGTTTCAATCACACTGTATGTGTGCGCCCGCACGTGATATTTTGTGGAAGAGCCACACTCAAGGGGCCAAAGAGCCATGGTTTGCCGACCACGGGGCTAGGGGAAAACTTTTAAATGAAAATATAGAAAAATTGTTTTATGACTTCAGAATAGGGATAAAAAGAAAAACTCAAAAATTCCTCACCATAAGGGCTAATACTGATATATACAACTAGAGGCCCGGTGCATGGATTTGTGCACCAGTGGGGTCCCTCAGCCTGGTCTGCAGGGATTAGGCCGAAACTGGCTCTCCGACATCCCCTGAGGGGTCCTGGATTGCAAGAGGGCAGTTCTCAGGTGATGCACCCTGGAATCGGGCTACCTCCTCTCTGGTTCTCAGCTGCCAAGTCACCGCAGCTTGGCAGCTCCTGCATTGAGTGTCTGCCCCTGGTGATCAGTGCACATCATAGCTACTGGTCAGATGGTTGGACGGTCGAATGGTAGGCCAGTTGGCCAGTCGCTTAGGCTTTTATATATATAAATTATATTGATAGTTTAAACTTCGGTTCATCAAGAGCCATTTTTTAAAAAATTAAAAAAATAACCATAAAATGGAAGAAAATAATTGCAACATTTGTACTTGACAAAAATATGTATCTCAAATATATAAGACTAGAGTCCCAATGCACAAAAATTCATGCAAGAGTAGACCTTCCTTCCCCTGGCTGCCAGCACCAGCTTCCCTCTGGCACCGGCTTCCCTCCGGGCTTTTCTCCTCTGGCCACCAGCAGGCACCTGGGACCCAGGCTGCTTTCCTCCTCCGGCCACCCACAGGCACCCAGGACCTGGGCTGGCTTCTCTCAGGCCACCCTCAGGTACCTGGGACCCGGGCTGGCTTCCCTCCCCTTGGGCTCCGGCTTCATCAAGAAGAATGTCCGGAAAAACGTCCAGAAGATGTCTGGTCTAATTAGCATATTACCCGTTTATTATTATAGATTCCTCTAAGACAGAAACAAAAGTATAAAAATATATGAACAGTTATTTTAGAAAAATATATGAACAGTTATGTATGGCCAATAACTCATGCAAAATAAAGAGTGTGCGACATCATTATTAATCAATACTCTGTCCACAATAAGATACTCTTTGAAACTTAGTTTCTCAAATATGAATTCTGGTAGTTCCTAACATTGAAGATGTCATTGACCAATAAAATTGATTTTTCTATATGCACTCTTATATACTATTGATAGTAATATAAAGTGGTAAACTACTTTGGGAACATGTTTGTATTACTCAGTAAAGTTGAACGTGTGCACGCAATAAAACAGCAATTCTGTTCCCAAACATAAGCCCTAGAGACACCTTGGGGCATGTGCACCAGAAGACATGTATAAGAATGTTCACAGCAAAATGTGTGATACTGGAAACAACCCAAATGCACAATGATAGAGAATGATAAATAAATGAGCAAATGCCATTTTACATATATGACATATATAAAATATATATGTCATTTCCCTAATATGTATATACTAGAGGCCCGGTGCACAAATTCGTGCACCAGTGGGGGTCCCTTGGCCTGGCCTGTGGGATTGGGCCAAAACCGGCTCTCCGACATCCCCTGAGGAGTCCCAGATTGCAAGAAGGTGCAGGCCAGGCCGAGGGACCTTACTGGTGCACAATCGGGACAAGAGAGGGATGTGGGAGGTTGGCCAGCCAGGGAGGGACTGCAGGAGGGCTCCAGGGCATGTATGTCCTAACCTACTCAGTCCCTAGCGACCGGACTCCAGCAGCAAGCTGACCTAGGGCGTCTACCCCCTGGTGGTCAGTGCACGTCATAGTAACTGGTCAACTGCCCTCTGGTGGTCAGTGCATGTCATAGCAAGCGGTTGAGCAGACTTAGCGTATCATTACCATATTACGCTTTGATTGGTTGAACAGCTGACCAGACAACCGGACACTTAGCATATAGGCTTTTATTATATAGGATTAGGGAAAATAAATAAATTAGATAACTACTTGGGAATATAGTTTGAATAAAAACATTCAGTAGTAAATAACCACTACATAGTGTACCATTTTAATAAAGCTCAAAAAAGAAGACTAAGTAGTGTTTATGGATGGATATATGAAGAATAAAACTAATTTTCAAAAGGAATAGTCATTCTTCGTGAGGAAGGCAAAAGGGAGATGGATAGGCTGAGCCAAAAGGCCACATTCACAATGTTCTAGATAGTACACTGAATAGTGGATTCACTGTGTACTCATCATGCTTTATAATTTACATACAGCTAGTGCAATACCATATGGGTCATTTAACAACAGCGATATGTTCTTAGAAATGTATCATTAAATGATTTTGTCTTGTGAAGTCATAAAATACACTTACACAAACCTAGATGGTATAGCCTACTACACACTTAGGCTACAAACTTGTTTAGCATATTACTGCGCTAACTACTATATACAATTGTAACACAATGGAAAGTATTTGTGTATCCATCATAGGGGAGTGGAGAGGAAGGAAAAAAGAGAGCAGGGTATGGCACACAAAATTTGATGGGGGTGGTGGAGTGGGAAGTTCCAGTTTTAAAGGTGAATTGATTTACAAAATATAGAGTTTGTATGACAATTTATTAATTTTTATCTCTTTTCGGCAGAAATAAGTACCTTTATGTTTACAAAAGAATGCCTATACAAGACTCTGAAAATCTACACTAATAAAAGAGAAACATGGTAATTAGCGTACGACCGCTACCCTTCCCATTGGCTAATCAGCATATCCTTATGCAAATTAACTGTCAGCCAAGATGGTGGCCGGCAGCCATGCACTGAAGCGAGCAGGGAGGCTTGCTTGCTCCAGTGACTGCGGACTCCAACGTTCCCCGCCTAACTTGCCGGCCTCTCAGCTGCAACTCTAAGCAACTATGTACTATGTTGCAAATAAGAAGCTAAACAAAACCCCAGAAACCGGCTTTCATTGTATCGATGTTTTCAGCAGCGAGGCCTCAGAGCTAAAGCTGGCCCAGAATAAAAAAAAAAAAAAGAAAATAAGGAGCGGTTGGGAGCTTCAGTCACTCGCCAGCCAGAAAACAGCCCTCAGCCCCTCACCCAGACTGGCCAGGCACCCCAGTGGGGACCCCCACCCTGATCCAGGACACCCTTCAGGGCAAACCAGCCAGCCCCCACCCGTGCACCAGGCCTCTAGTCTATATAGTAAAAGGGTAATATGCCTCCCGGCACTGGGATCAGCGGAGCAAAGAGGCTCCTGGCACCGGGATCAGCGTGACAGGGGGCAGCGCCCAAACCCCCTGATCGCCCAGAGGCTCTGTGTGTGACAGGGGGCGGGGCCACAACCTCCCTATCCACCCTGCTCTGTTCGTGACAGGGGAAGGCGCCCCAACCCCCTGATCAGCCCTGCTCTGTGCCTGATACGAGGGAGCTCCCCAATCCCCTGATTGCCCTGCGGCTCTGTGTTTGACAGGGTGCAGCACACCAACCCCCTGATAGGCCCTGCTCTGTGTGTGACAGGGTGCGGGCCCCCAACCCCCCCGACCCCCACTGGCCCTGCTCTGTGTGTGACAGGGTAGAGCCATAACCTCTCCATCGGCCCTGCCCCGAGTGTGACAGTGGCGGCGTCCCAACCCCCTGATCGGCCCTGCTCTGTGGGTGATAGAGGGTGGCACCCCAACCCCCCTCCACGGGCCTTGCTCTGTGTGTGACAGGGTAGAGCCATAACCTCCCCATTGGTCCTGCCCTGAGTGTGACAGGGTGCAGTGCCCCAACCCCCTGATCCGCCCTGCTCTGTGTGTGACAGGGGGCGGTGCCCCAACTCCCCTATCGTCCCTACTCTGTGAGTGACAGGGTACGGAGCCCCAACCCCCCTGATGGGCCCTGCTCTGTGAGTGACAGGGGGCAGCGCCCCAACCCCCTGATGGGCCCTGCTCTGTGAGTGACAGGGGGCAGCGCCCCAACCCCCTGATCGGCCCTGCTCTGTGAGTGACAGGGGGGAGCTCCCCAACCCCCTTATTGACCCTGCTCTGTGTGTGACGGGGTACGGAGCCCCAACCTCCCTGATGGGCCCTGCTCTGTGAGTTACAGGGGGCAGCGCCCCAACCCCCTGATCGGCCCTGCTCTGTGCGTGACAGGGGGTGGCGCTGCAACCTCCCCATCGACCCTGCCTTGAGTGTGACAGGGGGCAGTGCCCCAACCCCCCAATCAGCCGTACCCTGAGCGTGACTGAGGGTGGCATCGCAACCTCCCGATCCGCCCTGCTCTGTGCATGACGGGGTGGCGCCCCAACTCCCTAATCGGCCCTGCTCTGAGCCCGACCCAGGGGCTGCACCTAGGGATTGGGCCTGCCCTCTGCCACCCAGGAGCGGGCCTAAGTCAGCAGGTCATTATCTCCCGAGGGGTCCCAGACTGTGAGAGGGCACAGGCCGGGCTGGGGGACCCCCCCCTCCCCGAGTGCACAAATTTTTGTGCACCGGGCCTCTAGTCTATACTAATAAAAGCCTAGGTGGCTCTCGCGCCCTCGTGTCATCACAAGTTGGCCGCCACAATATGGCTGTTCCCATGTTGTCACAAGATGGCCACACAAGATGGCCGGCAGGGGAGGGTGGTAGTGGGTGAACAGGCCAGCAGGGGAGGGCAGTTGGGGGTGACCAGACCTGCAGGGGAGGTCAGTTAGGGGCCATCAGGCCAGGAGAGGAGGGCAGTTGGGGGCGATAGGGCTGGCAGGGGAGCAGTTAGGCATCAATCAGGCCAGCAGAAGTGTTTAGGGGCAATCAGGCAGGCAGTCAGGCGAATGGTTAGGAGCCAGCAGTCCTGGATTGTGAGAGGGATGTCCGACTGCTGGTTTAAGCCAGATCCGAGGGGTCCCAGATTGGAGAGGGTGCAGGCCAGGCTGAGGGACATCCCCCATGCACAAATATCATGCACTGGGCCTCTAGTTTTGTTAAAATATATTAAAAGTCAGACAGCAACAGAAAGAAGTATACATGAAATAACAGAAATTAAAAACAATATAAACCTGCTACCAGCACATTTGAAGTTTTTTGGTGTGTGTTTTTTTTTTCATATTCTCTTATACATTAATTATTTTCTGAAAGCTTGGTTTCATTTTAGTTTATCTTGTTCATTTCACATAGTTTGTAAATAGTCTACTTTGTGGTTAAAACTAATAACTCTCCTTATCATCAACCCAGCCTGGTTCCCTAAAGCATTTTGAAATTTCAAAGTTAATTGAGCTTCAGAGCAAATTTGTGCACAGAATTATAATTTGCAGAGGGAAATCTGCACCAGGCCTGGTGATGTCTCCCTGGAGACAAAGCATCAGGTAGCTTTGTCAATCAAGTCAAAGTCATCATGTTCCCTTCTAATTTACTATAGTTATTTATATGTTTACTTATGTCTTCAAGGGAGATTTGATTATGAATTATTTACTGTTGTGATTTACTTGTAATGCACCAATCACCACATCGAGACCAATTTAGGAATGATGTCTGCAAATTTCCAGATAAAGAATACTAAACAATTTATGGGATAAACTAATGACACCATGGAAAGAAGAAAAAGTGTGCTATGTGATATTCCTTCCTTGAAATCTTAGCAAAGTTTCAAAATTCTTCATTTTCTTCCACAAAGCTTTCTTTAATAATTATTCTTTATACTAATAGTTTCCTTCTTGGATAATGAAATATATCTTAGGTCATATATATGACTACTAGAGGCCCAGTGCACGACATTTGTGCACTCAGCAGAGGAAGTCCCCTCAGCCCAGCCTGCACCCTTTAGGAGCCCAGGGGGGATATCCCACTCACGGCTCCCCCAGGGAGAGGCCTAAGCTACAGTTGGACATCCGTAGTGCTTCGGCGGAGCCAGGAGAGGCTCCTGCAACTGCTGCTGGGCTCACTAGCCATGAGCTCGGCTTCTGGCTGAGTGGCGCTCCCCCTGTAGGAGCGCACTAACCACCAGGGGGAAGCTCCTGCATTGAGCATCTGCCCCCAGGTGGTCAGTACATGTCATAGCAACCGGTCGTTCTGCCATTCAGTCGATTTGTGTATTACCCTTTTATTATATAGGATATGCCATATATGTTTCCTTTATTTAAATTTCAAGTAATACTGTAAGGAGTGATTAATTTATCTATCCAATACTTGTCTATTATTTCATTAGAATGTTTTGAATTATTATTATTATTGCCAACTCTAGTTACTAGTTTTTAAATGTTTTAAAAAATATATTTTTATTGATTTCAGAGAGAAAGGGAGAGGGAGAGGGAGATATTTATATTTATAAACAAGGTTGGAAAGTTAGGTAGAGCCTAGAAAATTGGGGTCTTGTTAGAAATGATAAAGACTTTGGACTTTATTCGGAAGGTTCTGAGAATTGATTATAATTTGTTTAAAGAGGAGTGATATGATAAGGCTTATATTTTATAAAGATTACTCAGGTGGAAAGTCTGAGGTAGGACTGGAGTGAATAAAGGAGTCCAGGAGTAATGATGAAGCCTAAACTGAGACAGCACAGTGAACATTATAGTAAAAGATGTTACAGGAGCAGAATCAGATGTCATGGTGAATAATAGAAAGTAGACCATACATTGGAGAGTAGACCATACATTTATCCAAGATTGTTGGATAAAAACATGGTCAGTGAAGTGAGGGTGGATATAAAAAGAGTAGTTTGGGAAGGTGATAAATGAGTTAAGTTTGAACACTATGTGGAGATTAGGTATTTTCTGCATTCTGGAGGAGACTACATAGTAAGTTGGAGACAAAAGGGACAAGAACTTTAGGTAGATATGGCAATAGAAATATGAGCATTATTAGCATATTTAATTATAGTTGAAACATGGGTGAAATGTGCATGCACAGTGAGACAAAAAACAACAACAGGACAATTTCTAGAAAATACCACCATTAAAATGTAGATGGTAAAATACATTAGGTTTGGAGACTGGTTCAGTGGATTGAATAGAAGGATAAGGGAGCAGGGATATTGATACCAGCAAGAGTGATGTGCAAGTGGTCTAAATTGAATGAGGAAGGAAACAAACTTAGAATGGTGTGTTTTTCTTACATATGAAGGCAACATGTAGAATATAAGAAAAGTTCTAAATTGTTCTATTTGACCCAAGAATGAAATGAAAGGGACTAAAATTTGGAGTTGAAGATTTCACCTGAATTATGTAGAGAACCAAGTGCCATAGTTGCAGGTTAGCGTGACTGTCTTTATACTGTAGCCATATGTAGACCAAGAGGAGTATGTTTCTTGCCGCTAAAATTCTTGGCAATAATCATGAATATAGCAGATTGTATTTTCCAAAAATAGTCATAGCAGTACTTTCACTTCTACATGCTCTTCCAGTACCTTGCCGCTTCCCATCAAGAGGCAGTGTATTATACCCCCACCCTTGAGTGAGGGCAGGATTATACACAGTAATTGCCTCAAGGAATAAAATGCCGTAGAAGTGACTCAGTGATGTCTACAGCTGGGTCATGAAAGGTGACACTTACATACTCTCATTTAATATCTGTAACAACCTACAGAGGTAGGTTCTACATCATCTCCATTCCATATTGGAATCTCGAGACTCACAGGGCTTGGCTAACATACTCAGGATAGCATAGGTGTTAAGTGGCAGAGTCAGTATGACTTTATGTGTAGGACTTTCCTTCAAAGCTGTTTGTAGGTTGCAAGCCCAGACTGTAGCCAAATTGCCTCAGTTTGAATCACAGCTCACACTAAGATATCATCTCTGCTAAACACTTAAAACAATACTAACACTTAGTTCATTTAAAATGCAATGTATTGAAAATAATGAGTTTTGTAAAAATGGGGATATAAGTTTTAATGTATTGTTTTGGTAATTTTCATGTACAGTCACAAAAGCTAAACCTAATTAAGAAATATATGTGCATTATATATCTAAACGTGTAACATTATGTTTCAGTGTTGAAAGTTAAGTAATCCAGTTAAATGAGGTATACTTGATCTAATATAGTATACTCATTTTTTTAATTTATTGATATTAGAGACAGAGAAGAAGGGAGAAAGAGAGATTGATTTGTTGTTCCACTTATCTATGCATTTATTGGTTGCTTCTTGTATGTGCCCTTACCAGAGATAAACCCACAACCTTGGTGCATTGGAACAACGCTCTAACCAACGGAGTTACATAGCCAGGTCTATTGTAAACTCATTTTTAATTTAGTGATTTCTGTCCAAGTGTATAGCTCCCAAAGGCTGCCCAAGAAAGTCCTAATAGTGCTTTTTCTTGTTTTAAATTGTTTTTTTTTTTTGCTCAGACTCCAGCTAGTTACTGGGCTATAGGAATTTCCTTTTAGGACCACAGGATTCAATTCAAGTAACTACAGAATATCATAACCTTGGTCTGGATTAGTTTAATTATGGCAAAGGAGGGCTCCAAAGCAAAACATCATGATGCTCAAATTTCACAACAATATTTATTATTAGTGATACGGTTACTATTTTCCCTAAATCTTGAAATTGTTCATTTAATACACCTTTCCTATGGAAAACAATAGAAGAGAGGTAATGTGAGTTGAAGGGTCATAAAGTCATGAAAAGTACAGAAAATAAGTGGAGAATTGAAAGCAGGGGAGGGACACATTGGAATGAATAGTTTTGGAGTTTTTACTATCCTAGGCGACACCAAGTCCACTGTGTAGTCATTGGAGAGGTTGAATAGCATCTCTGGCGCTGAGAGTTAATAAGTTGTTATCTAGAGTTCAAAAGTGTTATATTCATGACAAGGAGTTTGGGACATCACTGTGGAGGGGGAAAAGGGTGAATCACTTGCCAGAGTTCTTCTTCATGACTATATGCATTTACAACGGCTGTTTCTTCTGCCTGGGATATCTTTATAACCACCCATTTGCCTGTCAAACTTCTATGCCTTTTTCAAGTACCAGCTCAAATCTCTAACACTCTATGAATCATTGCCTCTGAATCATGTGAAATTAATTCCTCCAACCTCTCTGATCTTATAGCATTTTATTCTCATCTTGATTGCATTTAACAGATTGAATTGTATATTTATTTTTACAAATACATCTCACGATTAGACTGCGAACTTCTCGGTGGTAACCACCAGGTCACATTCTCTTTTGTACGCTTCATAGCACATATAGTGCCTAAGATGTAGCCAGTTCACAATATTATGTTTATTAAGTTAAATATGGATAAATAAGCAAAGCCACCAAAGAAACACACAGGAAGTTATCATTAATTTTTACTCAACAGAGCAGAGAGAGTGTCACATAAAAGGAATCAGTCAAATCCGAACCTTTAAGAGCTATAGGTTTTCACTAATCACAGAACGTTACAAAGGGCAATCCAGGCTCAGCAAACCACTGAAGCAAAAGCTAGCACGTGAAGAGGCCAAGTGCATTCAGAAACGGTATGGATTCATCATTCATTAGTGCATTCATTCAACAGATATTTATTGATCACATCTCTATTCCATACATTGTACTAAGAACAGGAATTAAAAATAAAATAATAATACATTGTTGTTATTCTCAAGAATCCATAGTTTTAACAAGGGAAAACAAACATGAAAAGAGAAAAATCACTATACAGCATAGAAGTGTTATTGAGCCGTGGGGTAGCACAGAGAATGAGCCAGGCCGGGGGGCTTGGATGAGGCCACTGGTGGGTATGATGTTTCACTAAGTATTTCAAGATGAAGAATGGAGAAATAGACCTTCTTAAAAAATGAGGAATAGCATGTGCAAAGGTTTTTTAAGAACTGCATTACAGAGGATCCTGTGTTTCCAGGGAAGGAACTACAAATGTTATGTTGGAGACAATAGCAGGCCAATAAGAGATTTTAAAGTGAAAAGAGATGAGTCAAATTTATTTTAAGAGGACACAATGCTGCCGAGCCTGTGGGAGATGCACTAGAATGGAAGGCACTGGAGGCAGAGACGAGGTAAGAGGTTTGCAACAGTTCAAGCAAGAGATGAAGAGCAGGTACACATGGAGAGGAAAGAAAAGATATTCAAGAGACTTCGACATGGGAAACAAAGAATTTATCCTGAAAAGTGATGTCAGAAGTAATTAAAGATGTTGAAGAGAGATAGAGATAGAGAGAGAGAGAGAGAGAGAGAGAGAGAGAGAGAGAGAGAGAGAAAATGACTTGATTTGATGGGCATTTTTGATGTTTCTTGTAGCAATGTGAGCCGGGTTAGGAAGACAAGAGACCACAGGCAGAAAGATCGGTTAGGAACTCATTACCAAGGCCTAGGGAAGGGATGTTGAGGGCTCAAACTAGAACTATGGAAGGGGAAATTGAAAGAAATCAAAGGAGAAATAATGGAACAGAGATGTGAAAGTTAAAGGAGATGGTTCCTTCATTTACTTATTTATTCATTTGACAGGTTTTCAGAGATCATGCACTTTGCCTCCTACTGAGAATTTAAGAGTCAACAAAATAACATTCCTGCAAATGGCTCGGTGTAGAGAGAGAGAATTTCAGTGGGCAATTATATACAGAGCTGATAAATGTTATATTGTAAAAGTAGAAAATGTTGTGGAAATATGCATAACACTAGAGGTGGTGATGTTTAGGCTACAACCTCAAGTACGAGTAGACATTAGCCAGGCCACATCATCCAGGGAAAGAGAATTCTGTATGGAAGGAATAGCATGCGGTGGAGGCCTTACTGGATTGAACAATTGTTTGTAAAGCTGAGAGGAAGGTAAGGAAATGGAGAATACAAATGGAATTAGCTTGTTTAAGAAGTTTAGCTCTTAAAGAGATGGGTTTTATTGGGAGGTCAATGTGTGGTCTTGTTTTCTTTTTAGTTTTAATTTACATACAAGAAAATACACAGATTGTAAGTGTACAGTTCAAATACTTTTGAACAACTAGACACCCATGTAACCAACACCTCATCTACTGTATAAAACATTTTCAGGTTAATCCTCGAAGGAAACCAGTTATCATTTATCTCACCACAGCTTAGTTTTGCTTGTCCTAAACTTTTATATGAATGGAAGCAAACAGTGTCCGGCTTTGTTCAGTCAGATAATAATCTTGAAATTTATCCATCTGTGTTGTGTATCACTAGTTTGTTGCGTTTTTCTCTCTGAGTAGTATTCCATTGTATGGATACATCATGCATTGCCTACCTACTCATCTGTTGATGAACATTTGATCACTTTTGAACAAGTCTTTTTATGGACATACATTTTAATTTTTCTAGGGCTTCTGGATCATAGGCTACATGTATGTTTGATTTTATATCAAAAATGTCGAAGTGTTTTCAAAGTGGTTGTATCATTTTAGTTTCTCACTAACCGTTGATGAGAGTTTTAGTTTTCCACATCCTTTCTAGCAGTTGACATTTTCAGACTCTTTAAATTTCAGTAATTCTAGAGTGAGTTTTTATTTGAGGTTTTAGTTTGTAATTTCCTGATGACTAATAAACTCAAGCATTTTTCATGGGCTTATTGATAATTTACATATGTTTCTTGTGAAGTGTTTGTTCTAGAGTTTTTGTGTTTTAAGATAGAAGAGGTGAGAATGGTTAGATCCATAAAAATACACATCAGTTGTAAGAGAGAAGTTGAAAATACACAAGAGAAAGAAATTAAAATAGTAAGCACTTGATGGGAAAGAGTGTGTCCAAAGTTTATAACCTATGTTGCAAGTATTGGATAAGTGATGCATTTGCTTTCCTAATTTTGTTGGATAGGGGCTCAGGAATATTTGGTCTTTACTACTGATAGTATAACTTTGAAAACATCTAGAAAGTATTGGATAATAGCTTATTATTATCCCAAATCACTTTTTCTACTACAGATTAGCCTCTCCTGATTTTGAAATGCCATGAAATTTTGTATGTGCTCCCATGAGATACAGGTGTCCTGCATTTGAAGGAGGCCATAGTGCATATACGAAAACATGGTATAAATGAGATTATCTAGTTTATGTGATTAAAATCAAATCAAGTTACTGACTCCTCTGAATATTAAAAAAGTTTGTTTCTAAAGACTATATGAAGAAAATAAATGTAACTGATGTTTAGTCAGGCTATATAAAATATTTCTCAAAAGCAGGTAAGAGGATTACCTATACTGCAAGGGTAAGAGAATAAAAATGTCAGTCTTTGAGTTTAATGATAATCTACACCTGCATTTTGCCATTTTAAATAAGCTAGTTACTAATAAACATTTCAAATGAGTAATATATTTTAAGTAGAAATTGACAATATAGGGTTTTGAGTTTTAAATTCTGTGCCTGGTTTTAATGACAATATATTTTATATGTAATCTAATCCATAAATGGTAGTGGTAAACAAAATAGAAGTGACGGATTGTGCCAGTTGGAGTTTACTTTTCTTGACATGTTGATTTGCCTCAACTACTCACCCACAACCTATCATATAATCAATGCTCAAGTGTTAGTTGAGGTGTTATTTTCAGCTATATGCAGTGGACCACAGAAAAATAAAGTTTCACAAGTACAAAGTTCGACTGCTTTCTCATTCCCTTCCTTCTGTTGCAAAGATTATACCCAAAATCAAATGAATAAAGAGAAAAATTATAGTCTGTATTTTAAGGTTGTTCAAGTTTTTTCTGTTTCTGACAGTTTGGCTTTCTTTTGTCATTTTCTCACTTAAATGTTGTAAACTCAGAAAGTGCTAAGCTAAGATTCTTTATGTAGTGTTACACATGCCATAAGACAATATTATTTTACCATGTCAAAGTTGTTTGCACCATTTGGAGCACATCTATCATCAAAACTCAATTAAATGGAGTCTTTCTATCTTCAACTAAAACAAACTGTTTACTTAGATTTGCTCAGTGTTTACTTCGCAAGAGGTAGAAGACCCAAATAGCACAGCAACATAGGTGTCTGGGGATATACCAGGGGTCAAAAAATTTAACCCAAAGAAGGAGCCTTCTTCTCTGGTTGCAACAAGAGACTTTCTTTTTCTCTTGCCAAGTAAATGGCAGCATTATAATGTTATTCATACCTCACTGGGGTCCTAACAATTCCTCTATTCACACTGAAAAGGGATATATTCTCTTTGTTGCAAAGTATTAAATTTGTCCCTAGAGATTAGTGTGTAGGCAGTTTTCAAGGATGAAACAGGATTAGATAAGGTTTCTTTACTGAGAAAGAGTTCTGTAACAGTACAGCAGAAAACTACCTTGTATTACTTGTATTGGAAAAAAATTCCATTTGTTTTAAACACTTCCAATCACAAGTCAAATTTATTAAATTGTAAATTGACAAAATGTTTTCTTAAGGGGGTTTTGTAAAAATGAAGTAAGTTACAAATAGAAAAAAGTTGACACTTGCCTTAATGGAATTTGAAATTTTTATCTTTGAAATTGCTCTATTTCATTTATAATTTAAATATCTTTACTAGAAAGAGGTAATATAGAAATATAGGAATTATAGTTATCTGCTTAAAGATTCAGAATGTTTCTACATTTCTTAGGGGGGGTTAAAACCATGTTGTGTATCTGCTGAACTGAAACAATATTTGTTAAGTTTTAAACTGTCAAAAGTATTTTGAGTGCAGTTCTAGAATACATCAGTGGTTCATTTGGGTTCCACTTACTTGTTTATAGTTAATGACGTACACCATAGGAAGACATGAGTATCATTACCAAGTTTTCAAGAGAAAGATGTTTTATTCAAAAAAGAAAAAAAGTAGACTGTAAAATACACTCTTTCTCTAAGTTATATGATTTGGAGGTTACAGACCTTCCCTGATTATTGGTAAAGTAACTATAGGATTGCACAATAAAAGTATTTGTGTTGGGTTTTTATAAACTGTACATGGTAAAGCAGAGCCTGGGTAAGGCTTTCTAAGCTATAGTATTTTCTTCTCCTTTGAATTTTATATCATTCGACAACTCACGCTTTTGTTGAACGTTATGAACCACAGGGGAAGAGTTTCATTAAATGAAATGAAAAGATTTGCAATTAGGATCCCCGATTTTGGTTAGCGTTAAAAAAATCTCAAGGCTAAAAGATTGTGTGTCTGGCATGTGTACAGATTTTAAAGCTTAAAAAACACCAACAATAACAAAAAAAACCTAAATGGAAATATAAGTTTTCTGCTAACAAAGTGAAAAAAATAGAAAATAAAAACCCTTCCTTCTTGGTGGCACCTTGTCATCTGAAAAGCAGGAAACCTTCCGCATACACTTCCCTTTCCCACATCGCTGCCAGGTTATCCATCTTCCGTGGCACAGCTCTGCTTATGTCAGCTCCTGCTTACAAACGCTTTGTGGTTTCCCACTGTCTCCAGAACAAAATGCAGACTTTTTGGGCTTGATAGTCAAAGCCCTCTACCATCCTTCTCTACACTTCCCATCCCCACTTTTCGGAGTTAATTTTGTACCAGGCTCATTGACACCCCCTACCTAGACTCCTCCACACTGTATTCTTAGCAATCCCCATATGCATCACTATGCTTTGTGGCTTTCATAGTATTATTGCCTATGCTCTTCTCGCTCCCTAATCACCCTCTAAGTTTTTGCTTTGTCAGTTTCACCTTTCACCTGCTAGTACCTTAGGGCGGTAAATATTTGCTGGTCGGCTTCTGATAGCTATCACTTTGTTGGTCTACACTATGAAGACATTCTGATGTAACAGCCCTTCCCTGCACGGAAACTTTGAGTCACTTGAAGGTGGCTTGGGTAACGGCAGGCCAGGAAAATCCCTGTGCTTGCAGGCTGCTGCTTGCTCAATGGCTCTGCAATGTTTTTGATGTTTCTCCTGATTCCCACTTATCCGTTCTAGTTCAAAATGGAAAGAAATGTGTTCATGCTTTTTACAAATATGATTGACATGGAAAAACTACGTGTGCAGTAGTTACACAAAAACAAGCATCTGGGTGTCTACAAACACTCACATATTGGACTAAAAAACCGGTTTTGGCTGTATCCTGATTTTGAGGTCATGCAAATGGAATCCTGTGGGCTAGTGGTATTAAAAGACAGACGCTAAAAGAAGGTCTATCAATTTCTAACATTTTTATGATTATCTACCATTTTTGTATATATCTTCCTTAAATTATATTTTGAATATTCTGTATTTAAATTGGACTCTATTTCTATGAAAGTAACTGCAACTAATTTGAGAACTTTTGGAAAAAGACAACTAACATGAATGAACAAAAAGAACTGATATTGGATGGCATGGAAGAGAGAAAGATAAGATTTGAATAAATGAACACAGTTTTCAGAGAGTTGTTTTCCCACACTCACAGGACAATATTCACTGTGACAAGGTGGGCCTGGGAATGGGGCTGGCAGATGGGATTGTTTGCTTCTTGTTGATGATGCTGTTGCTTTTTGCTCCAAATTTACTTTAGGACTTCGAGAACCATGGAACAATAAGAGATAAAGTCCTAGCTTGCTGGCACTTTCAAGTGTTACTTAGACTTGATAGTTTCCACCCAATTATACCTTTGAAAAGAAAACTATGCTCAAGTAATATAAGAAATATCTGTCAGGGCTTCAGGGCTCTGAGAACCAAATATACAATGTCTCCTATTTCAGTCAGTGGCCATGAACCGTAACCTTACAGATGAGGAAATATGTACCCCAAACCCTCGCCCAAGTTAATAGACTCTGTTTATGGTAAATCAAGATGATATTCCAGGTAGTTCCACTCCTTGTCTGATCTTTTTATCTCAGATATAATTAAAATCCTCTTTGATAAGGCCAGATGAAAGATTAGATTTTGTATGATACATATTTTTATGTAGTTCAGCATGATTTAGTTTTTCAAAAATATTTTTGGTCAGATTAAAGATGGTTCCTACAGCCATGCTATATGAAATTTGTGTATAAAATCAGTTGATCCATCACGTGGATTTAAGAGTGTAGCACCAGATTTGAAAATAACAAGTTGAGAATACAGTATAGAGAGAAGATCATATATGACCACATAAAAAGTTTTATCATCCAGAGGCCTTTAAATGGCAGGCACTATTGATTTTTTAAAAATATGTTTTTATTGATTTCAGGGAGAGGATGGGAGAAAGAGAAAGGAACAGAAACATCAATGAAAAGAACAGCTTATCGGCTGCCTCCTGCACATCCCCTAGTAGGGGAGCAAGCCTGCAACCCAGGCATGTGCCTTGAATGGGAATTGAACTGTGACCTCCTGGTTCATAGGGCAATGCTCAACCATTGAGCCACACCAGCCAGAGGGGACTATTGATTTTTAATCATAATAGTAGTTGGGTGTTTCCAATGTGCCATACATTGTGCTCCTTAAATACACAAACACATTTCTTCACCTCAGTGATACAATGCTGGGCATTCTTATCCCAATTAGGCAGATGAATAAACAAAGACTCAGAAAATTTAAGTGATGTATCCAAATGCACACAAATAGTAATTAGTAGAATTGAGGTTTTAATCCAGATATTTTTACTTAAAATTCAAATTCTTTACTGCTTAAAACTACTAATACTGTCCATCGGTGTGGCTTGGTGGTTGAGCATAGACTTATAACCAGGAGGTCAGGGTTCAATTCCCCACCAGGGCACATGCCAGGGTTGCTGGCTCAATCCCATTGAGGCATGCAGGAGATGGCAGATCAATGATTCTCTCTCACCATTGATGTTTCTATCTCTCTCCCCCTTCCTCTCTGAGGACAATAAAAATGTGTTTAAATAAAAAACAACTAATACTTCTTTAAAATACAATAGCTGGCATATATTGAAAATTTTCAGTATAGTATCAGAATATTAAACACTACATTTGATATCTCATTCAACCTTCATAACAACTATTAGAAGGTAGGTATTATGATCTCCATTTTCCTGTGAGGATAAAAAACTTAAAAAGGTTTTAAAATGTCCTTAAGATTACTTGATTAGGAAGAAGTAAAAGTAGGTTGTTGCCTGCTTCATCCACTTCTCTATCCTGTTCCCCATGATGTCCTTCTCTCCATGAGCGCATGGCTGTTCTGGGAGATTAGTCAGGAGAGGATAAGCAATGTGTCAGCAGATGAAGGCAGAAGTTCTGTGCCTTTCAACATCAGAGGGGTACTTCTAGCTCATACTTTCTGTCCATTGGAGCTGCGGCTCTGTTTGGAATGTGCATAACAGGAGTCAGGTGACAGGACAACCACCATCCAGACCTGGTCTCATTGGCAAAGGAGGAAAAAAAAGATGGAAACAGAAATACATTGGCTTCTGCCTGGAGGTTTTATGGCCACCCCTGGTCTTTTGGGGTTGGGAGTGGGTGGGTAAGGTGGCACAGGGTTCAATAATCTTGACATGGTGATGGGCTCCCTAGATACAAAAATCAGACTATTTGGGGAATAGTTGAACTGTTATCTGTGGTAGTACTACCAGGAGGTGCATATCCATACATAAGATGACAGGATACAACTGTGTTGTCTTGATTAGTGTTTCTTCAGACAGCCTTAGCTCTTAGACATTGGGGTTGGGGGTGGGGAAGGGAGATTCACAAGCCAGTAGAACAGCTTTCATGAGTGAAGAAACATTACCATGTTACCATGTGATGATAACATTCTTCACTGGTACATAACTTATAGCTTAAGAATTTCTTCTGCTAAGGGTAGGGAACATATTTATAAGACTATATTGAGTGAAGAAAATAGCTATTGTCACATTTGGCTGGCAAGAGGTATATTTGAATAAACACCTTAAATGGCTTCAAAGATATATCAATAAATATAGATGTCTACTGCACTGTTTAGAATAGAGAAAAAGTAGAAACAACCAGTAACACAATATGGGTTAAATGAATTATTTTGAATCTATTAATAGATTTCTATTCACAATGATTAAAATGTAATAATACAGAAACTGCTAGTGATATAGTAGAAAAAACAGGTTACAAATTAATATTGTATGATCTTTTTTTCAGAAGATGTACATATTTTTATTTTAAAAAAGGTATATATTAGGAAAATAATCAAAATGTTCAAAGTTATCATTGGGTAAGAATTTTCAGAGATTTTTTATGAAAGAGTTTGGGACAAGGGGCTTGTCTAAATTGCAACATGGAATACTTAATACATTTAAGAAATAAATTAATAAACAACTATCAATTAAAATAACACATTTTAATTAAGTGATGTCCAGAAAACACAAAATAAAACTACATCTTTAATCATGTAGAAAACAAAACACTAAATTGGGATAACTCAGTGATCTGTCAGGTCAGGGAACAGTGATCATTCTGAATCATTGTTGACCACTTTCCACTCCATATTCAATTCACATTCTACTTTCTCCTTAGACTCACCTTCTGCACAAAACCTCACATGGCCCTAGACTCCCACTACCCAGAGCTCCCTGCGTGTTTCTTTCTCCCACTAAACTGTCAAGTACTTAGTGGCAGGGATGCCAGCTCCTTCCTCTTGGTGTCCTCTAGCTAATATTCCTGGTTCCAGACTTCTCCATGGCCGTCTGTCCTCCACGTTACTGGCAGAGTTCCTTTGACGTAATGCAAATTAAAATGATGTAATGTCTTTTGGAAATTCTTTATTTTCTTACCAGTTAGCTTATTCTAAATTTTGCTGTAGGAACAGATACCCCTAAATCTCAGGGGTTCTCAAAAACATGGGTTTATTTCTTCCTCGTGCTACAAATCACCCCTGGTTTTTATTCCAGAGTTTGTAAAGGAACAGCAACCATGTCTATCACATTGAGGAAAGAGTAATGGGCATGCTCATGCCTTAGGTCTTACAGTTTCTGCTTAGATGTGATGTCAATCATTTGGGTTCACAGGTCATTGGAAAATCAAGTCCTGTGGCCAGGCCTGAGTCAGTACTCAGTGACTGATATAATCCTGTCTCGCTGGGGACTGCAGATAATTGAAAATAATAATAGTAAATGGTCCCCTTTGCATTTTCATATACTTTTCACAGCTACTAATAGTTGAAATTAGGAAAACTGAGTAGGAGTTGCTAATGTTTACTTCCTCATAGAATGACTATTTGTTTGTAAGAAACCTAATATAACTCTACAATCTAGTTTTGACAAAATTCAAATAAAAAAGGATCTAAAGCTTCTGTTCAGGTCCATGTGACTTGGCAAAATTGAACTTGGGTCACATAATTAGCAAGAGGATACTTTAAAAATTAACATAGAAGCTCTGGAACATTCTAACTTTCCAAGAAATAGACGTGATTATTTCTTAGGGTACATCAGACCTATTTCTAGAGAGATACTAAAGAGCCATATAAGCTAGTAATGGCTGATGGCACAATCTAAATTTTCTAATGCAAAAGAGTTGTATACAGGGTGTCCCCCCCCAAAAAAGGTATACATACATTAACAGCTGATAGCTCAATTTTGAAAATGAAATGTATTCTAATAAACATTACCTTTATAATTATTTAAAATGTATGTATATTTTTGGGGACACCCTATAGATGTATTCTCTTTCTCAATGGAGTCCAGGAAGAGTCTATAAAATGCTCATCTAGTTTCTTAGGTTTTTTGTTGTTATTGTTGTTTTACCTTTGGCTGTATTGGTTCCCCTCAATAGCCAGAATATTCCCAACAATTAAGGTATTTCTTAAAAATGCCGCAAAGCTGAAAATCTGCTGATTGTGTCCCTTGATTTTCTAGTGAGTCTAATAGCTACTGACTAAATGTTAAGCCAGAAAACTTCATAACTCATCTTCACTAGATAACTATTCCAGTAAACTTTCCTAATGTACAACAACAAAAAGACTTGTTGAATTATTTAAAAACTAAGTGTGGGACATTTTTAAGAGTTCAATCTTACTTCATTCAACAGTAATTGGATCTAGGTTTAAGCTAGAAGACATCTTTGGAAACGTCTTTTAAAGAATGGATAAAAATTATTTGTAATTACGTATCAATTGCTTGCTTATGTAGATGCTGCCAAAGTATTTAAGAGTGCTTGAGAACAGTTTTTCTTAAATATATTTATTTTACAGCTTTATTTACATTTACTTGCCTGGCAAAACCTTTTATCAAGAACAGCGATTTTCAAACTTTTTCATCTCATGATGCACATAAACTAATCACTAAAATTCTGCGGCACACATATATATATATATATATATATATATATATATATATTGCTGATCTGATAAAAAAATTGGTATAGTTTTGATTCATTCACACTGGACGGCTATTTTGTGTTGGCTGTTGTGGTTTTTCTATTTGACAATATAAGGGAGAAAAGGTCCGTGTCCCTGACTAAATAGTCTGGTATTGCACATTTTAAAAATTCTTTTTGCACACTGGTTGAAAATCACGGATCTAAAGATATGAGAGACACAACTGGTTTTCATGTAATTGAAAAAAATACAAGCAGAGCTGTTATTTTGTGTCACACATACAAAGAAAAAATTTTTTAGGAATATGAACATTATAAAAAGAATCTGCCCTGGCTGGGTGGCTCAGTTGGTTAGAGCGTTGTCCCACATACCAAAAGGTCGTGGGTTCAATGCCCCAGTCAGGGTATATAACCAAGTTGTAAGTACATACAAGGCAAATGATTGGTGTTTTGCTCTCACATCGATGTTTTTCCCTCTCTTTCTCCATTTTTCTCTATGAAATAAAAATGAAAACATATCTTTGGGTGAGGATTAAAAATAAATATATACATACATACATACATGCATAAATAAATAATCCAATTTAAGATATGCTGCTTAGATGTAAAAAATGTATTTCTGTGTTCTTTGGTAAAATATTTGCAAAGAATGAAGATCTATATTAACATATTTAGAGAGAATACATATATGTATGGATATATAGAGATACAGTTATATATAGTTATATGTATAGTTGCAAATATATGTAAATATATCTGTATGTGTTGATTTAAATATAGATATATAGTTATAGACCTATATATAAGTGGATTTATATTTATTTTTCTTATAGTTAAGCATTAAAGCTTGATCACTTCTCATTTCCTGGAAAGGTTGTACAATGTATAAATGCATAGTTTGGGAGAGAAGTAAAATACAGGGTACATAGTGCTCTGAAATCACTAGGTAGACCAGAGAGCTAAACTGTCCTTTAAGGGAAATGCCACAGAGAAAATCCAGCCTCTGAAAGCTAACTGTAGCCTTGATTATGCTCAGCAAAGTTGCTCACTGTTAGAATGTATATTTACAAAATACCCAAAATTGGTCACAGCATCACATGTTGACAGTTTTATTTGTATGTTAGAGATAAAAGCAGTCGGCGCTCTCCCTATAAGCGACACTATATTCTAAGCTTATGAGCCCACAATGTCTGTCTCTCACACGGTGATGACATGGGAGTGTGCTGCCACATTACTTCGTGCGATTTCCTGTTCTATACAAAACAAAGAGAGTGCTTTTAATAGTCCCGATATCATACTTCCATGTTTCAATGGAAATCTTAAAACTGAAGGCAGGCTGCAATTCTAATTCAAGGTACAAAATGCTTTATCATTTCTGTTGAAAACAATTAAAGTAATACTTAAAGCATTAAGGTTAATCTGGAGCTTTGTTTTCATTTCTATTTTGGTTGTAAAAGTATGTCAGTTATAAGTATACCAAACTCATATGTGTTTGCTAATTTGGTTCAATGGATGCTGCTGCTTAGAATGATCACTTTGAATTGAAATATGCTAACCAGCACTTCAAGTTTTAAAACAGCAGTGTTTTTTAAGCAAGGTGAACACATGATAACAGTCATTCCATAGCTGTAAATTTCTTAATAGTTGTATGTTACAAACAATATCGAGTACAAGTCAAACTTTTTATATTTTTTTGCATTTAACCTGAACTGGGTTACTGTATAATTTCAACATATGACATCCCATTTCAAAAGTTATTTTCCATAGGCAGTTATTTATACTTTTAGGCATTTTAATTTCCTGAATTAAAGGACGCAATGTAGGTAAAGATATTCCTATATTTTCAAGTTCTCTTTTGATTGGTAAGGGACAGTGCAGGCCCATCTGTTTTGCAGCAAAGAAAGCCCCAAACCATCTGTGTAGAACCACATGCCAGCTAAAACACAGAGATATGCACAGTTTTTTTGTTATGAAAAATTTTGCAGTATTTTTTTCTGTATTAGTGTGAATAAATTAGCAACAACTAAATTAAAGAAATCTTTAGAGAACGTATTAACTTTCTAGTGCCTACAGTAAATTATATCCACTTAGAAATTATGAGAGTTGCATTGTCCCCATATGAATTTTCCCTTACTATTCTGAATTTGATACTGAAATCACTCGTCTGCAAAGTAAAATTGCTTCATTGTTGGTAATGTAAGTTCATGTTTATAAAATTGTTTTGATTGAGCAGTTCTTTGACTTTCAAACAGAAAATAATTATTGTTTTTTGTTTAGCTACAAATACTAGCACAGCAAAATGAATTGTATAGTTATAATCAATACATTTTGATTATTTTATTACTTGAACAATATCTGCTTAGTGTAGCACATCAGAATGTTTTATGGCATATTTTGGAGAAGTTTTTGTTTTTCCATTGAAATATCTCTGCTAAAGTATTTTTTAGATTCTATCCCAGTAATTGAATATATAAATTAACTGCTAGTTTCCAGGAGTCAGTAAGAATATTGAATAATAGCTTAAATGTTAATTATTTTTTGTAATTCTAAGGCTCTGAAGAATATATTAATATTTTAAAAATACTTCTAGATTTAAAATATTTCACAGAGCACTTAATAATAAGGCTTTTGCCTACCAAATAAAGTTGGCTATCTGAGCTGGGAGTTTTTTGTTGTTGTTTCCCCCCCCCCCCGCCCCCCCAAAAAAATCAGTAAAATATGTGCAGGTCAACAATCTCTTTAAAAAGTCACAAAAACCATTTCCTGATCTCACTAGTCTTCTTTCTTTATCTTGCATTAGCTTTTATGTGATTGCTATTTGATGACTTAGAAAATAACAAATAACAGAAATATGTGAACGTATGTCAACTCCTTAATGCAAAGTAAGTATTAATGAAATATGTCACTCTTTGAGAGACCTTTTCTATTATGTTTTACAATGGTGTTGAAAGTGCTTATTATCTGTTTGAAAAACATTAAAAGCTTTAAATTCAAGCAGCTCATTTTTCATTTTGTTAATTGCATAACATACTAATGTTGCACTAGGTTGTTTTTTTCAGTGGTATAATGATGCAACAATATTTACATACCAACTCTGGTTTTCCTTTAATGGTTTCTATAACAAGATCATAATTTCCTTTAGCGTAATCACTGGCAGATTTATTTGGCGTCCCATCTTCGCTCCGCTCTGGCTTTGGGGGCCTGGGAGAGAGCACACACTACTTCCTCTCCCTTTTGCCATTAAGTACACTCCGCTCAAGTGGAGTTGCTGCAGGACTGGTTACACTCCTGCCAAACATTCACAGTTAGAAAGCTTTTAGGACCAAGAATCAGTAGAAATCAACTGATTCCTCTAAACTCTGCCCAAAATCTAACAAATGGATTTGCCCACCATCATTTTATTGCACAGTAAAGACGTGAATATGTGAAAGTGGGTGGTTGGAGGAAAATGTCATTTTAACTAGTTTCCATAGATTCATAGGAGAGGTGACATTATAAAAAGGAACATTATGGTGTTAAGGTTTTTCAAATCTGAGTGCTGACTCTGAAAACCGTGATTTCAAACCAGACCTACATCATACTGCCTGAGAAGTCCTTGCGACCTGCCTTCCACCTGCCATGAGCAAGAGATGTTCAATAACACCGCGCAGCACTATAAATCCCTAGTCTAAATTTTCTATTTTCCCACATAGAACAATAACAAGGCCTTAGGATTTGTCTGGCTACTTTGCCCAATATGCCTTGGAAGCAGCTGAAAACATCGTAATATGACATTCCAAATTTAGCTCCATTTGTCCTGCATAGAGAAACAAATCAAAAAACAAAAAAACAATTTCAAGCTGTCTCCTAAGCTGAGCTGATTTCAGAGAAAAATACCATTAATCGGAGCACTACAGATTGGTGCGACTTGCTCTTTGGATGACATTGCATGACATAACTTTCCAAGCCTCTCATTATGTTTCAGAGGTAGTTTGTTAAATGTCTAGATTCGTTTTTGATAAGTAGTGAGTGGCCTGTTCTAAACCACAGGAAGGCAAAGTGTTGAAAAGAGAGACTTCGCACATGATGGAGTTGGGTAAAGCTATGATTTTCTGCTTGGCTGGAACACAGTCCATGTATGATTCAGTTACAAGGTTAATCAATCTGAACTAAATATAAACGGGTATGCATCAAAGATATACATAAAACGGGATCCTTCATGTCCCAGACGAGCATGTATTCATATGTTCTCACAGTGGTGACTCAGGCTAATTTCATTCCCTTCATGAGATCTCTAATGGTTACCTTGTGTGTTGTTAATTCATTCTGCTTGAGGAAAAGTTACGCATATGTATCAAAACCTATGGCATGGGCCTTGCAAAAAATCCTTAGCGTAATAAAGACTGACATAATTATTATTGCAAGCAATAAATGAAACATTTGATATTTTATTAAAATGTCCTGATAATAATTGAAACTCAGAGCAGGGTTTATTTCAATTAACTTGGGGAGCAAAATAAATATTTAACTTTACTTAACTTACTTAGCATTCACAATTAAGGTCTATAATTTAAATGAGATGTAATTCGTTTCCTCTCTTGAGTGGTACCATGCTCGACACAGCGTGGGCCAGAGTTTTGTTTTACTTTACTCATTCAAGGGCCCTCTGGTTTTGAAGGTCTCTCTTTTTTCTTTACTTAATCTGTTCAAAAAGAGTCAAACAACTGCTCCAGTACCTGCGTAGTCAAGACTTTATTCTATTTCATAATGTATGTCTGCTTATTAAAGTTTTCAAGACATCCTAGACTTAGGCAAACAGTGTCCAAATGTACCATATTTAGCTTCTATCTCAAAATCTCCCGAGCTGTCAATTTAGGTGTTAAAGAGACCATTTGTAAAGCTTGGCTGGGAATTGCCATTATTGACTGGAATGTGTGTTTATCATTACATTCAATGATGAAAGTGGAACATGTAGCATATGAATAAATGTCAGCAGATGTTTCTTTTAAATGGCCTGATTTCAACCTCCTGTTGTTTGTCTTGAATACAAATATTAAAAAAAGGGAAAAAAGGCAGAATTTTTTTATGACATAAGTGCAAGGGTAGTTAGATTTTTTTTGAAAAACAACAAAATAATGGCTAGAATATCAGCCTGAGAGAGGAAAGTAGAATTAAGAGTTGGTTGGCTGTGTTTGACTACTGTTGTGGGCTTTTAAATAGATTTAGCAAAAGGAGAGATTTGCAGTGTGTGGTTATAACAAAATTTAATCTCACCGATTTTTGCGCTTAACAGCTGTTATTAATGATTTTTTAAAATAGCTGAATTTGATTACTGCACGGAGGGTGTTCAACTTGGGTAAGGGTCTTTAAAAGTCTTTCTCTCCTTTTTGGAGACATTGAGTGGAAATACTCAGTAGCAAATAGACATTGTTTTCTAACAACTCTTACTTTGAAAGATAGACATCAAACATAGAAAGTGTATTTTACATATTTTAGTGAGGAAAAGGCAACATAAACTCACTGTATACAAATGAAACAGACATGGTAGATGGAAAGACACAGGCTCGTCCTTTGTTCACGTCCACAGCGATTTCTGTGAATGTACTATATTTAGTGGAACCCCTGTGGTGCTTTGGGGGCTGTAAATATTTGGGTGTCATTTGAAGAGGTGTAAAATGACTGGAGACAAATTCTGGGTGGGCTGTAAGAGCAGGAAATGTTACTTGAAAAATCAGGCACTCATATTAAATTTCCAGCATGAGTGGTCTAAAATACTCCAGAGAAAATCTTCCAATAGAATATATCTTATAATAAAATTGTTCAGAATTGGTCGCCATTTCCACTTTATTTAAATGATAATCATTTGTACTTCAGATCGTGAGAAGCACTAGAGGCTACTGCTTACATCTGTCAAAAACACAGAACTTTCAAAACCAGAGAACTTATGAGCAAAATATGGTTCAAGCTTCCAAAAGGGCAATGACTCGAGGCCGGCTTCGCATCCCTGGCTTTCGCTTTGGTAGCAGGATTGTCTGTAGCCACTGGCAGTGTGGGCACAGATATTGCATACACAATTAGTCATTTTCTTTTAATTTTGAGAGTGTAAATGCCTAATTGCTTGTGCAATTAAAGGAAGCACACAGTTGCTGCCTGTGAAATAGAAGGCTAGGGTGGAATGTAAATTAAAACCATTAGTGTAATTTTCTGACTTGTATAACAACAAATTATATATGTTTTTCCTATATGTTTAGGATTTCTAGAGTATTGATCAAAAAGCTAGCCTTGAAAATGGGCTACGCTCTCACAGAATGCTTAATTAACTGAAGACAAAGAACACGGTGACAGTCGTGCTAATCAAAATGTCGAATTTAATATTTAACAATCAAGCTGTTAATCAATTTTTTCAAAAGGAATAAAATGCTCTGTGTGTTTACTGAAGCTTTCTTTGGAAATAATGCCGTATTTATTTTGATAACCCCCTGAAATTCAAAATTGAACCTAAATCTGCTTTTTCATTCGTTGGCACATACACACCATTCATCCTACAGGTCAGAAACAGCAAAACTACACTTACTTCCATTTCTGTCACTTAGACTGAAAACATGCCCCAGCCAGTACTCCATTCCCACCAGACACTTTCAATACCAAACCACCACCTTTCATCACTACACACACTTAACACATTCCTTCAGTTCAGCACTTTGCATAACCTCTTTCCATCACAAAATAAATTGTCCTTCCCCTTCTAAAGAACCCTCGGTCAGGCCACAGCCACCTTCCTTCACATTCTTCCCCAGATTTGTTTTCTTTTAACTTTTTTGACATTTTTTTTTCTGTCTTTGTTTGTTGCTTCTTAATCTGGGCACACATACATACCTACTCCCACACTAATATGTCTACGACACCTATTCCCGGACTCATCCTCATCTACAAAACTACTGGACATTCGAAATATGAAATGCCTATTAATTAACTCTGCTCCATCTAACTATGCTTAACCAGGACCAAAATTAGGCTCTGAGGCTCTATGATGATGAAAAGGGATGACTAACAGCTGAAGAGATCTTTAGATGATTATAACGTAAAAGGACCTGAGAAATGCCGGGATTTGGTTCTACCTCATTCGTGACATGAGGAAATGGGACACTGAGACACAGGGGGCCTGCGCTGTGTTCGGCACAGAAAGGTCAGTAATACCTTCGGTCACTCTGCCGCTTGTCACGTGCCAGAGTATGAATTTACCCCCACACCCAGGTTCTTCCACACATCAGGGGCCAAAGGGTAGGTCACACAACCTTTCTGAACTGCTGTTTGCTGTCCCAAGTGTCCCAAGCCAGCCCCAACTGTGGGAGAGGCACCACCGGCCTTCCTGCACGGTGCATTCTAAGTGGAAGGCACGGAATAGACGTTGATTAGGACTCCACTGAATTAATATTGGCTGACAAGAAATTGCGCTTAATCCACACAGAGAAAATACAACTGTTACAATGTGGAGCCTAGTAATAAACTTTTGGAAATAATACATCTCATATATTAAGATTAGGTAAAAACAACAGGTGTTCTATGATGATATGTTGCCTTCATTCTCATTGAATTGTGTTTATCTGCCAACAATAATTAATGTCATTTTTTATTTTTAATAAGCCTAAACGGCCTGAAAATGATGATGTTTTCAGGGAAATTGATTCAATAGAAAATTTAAGGATTTGATGACGTGTATTCCTTTTACATTAAGAAGAATGGCGGCTAGTTAAAATACGAGGATTGCCAAGTTCTTAAAGTTTGCTTTCTCACTGAAGCTGTCTAGCATCTTCCACAATGCGTTTTTGAAAATGATCATTTGTGGGGGACACTGGATTAAACAACATTAAGAACATTTTATTGTTCAAACACTAACAGACATTTTGCTAATGTCATTTTGTGACTCTAGAAGATTGGGGGTTGAGGAACAGGGCATAGTACACAGCAATTTCCAATGCATTTCACGATATTTTCTTTAGAATATTTCATTGAACTCGTGTTCTGGGAAAAACTTTGTACCTGATCTAGTTTAATGCTCAGGTACTCTCATTGAGTAATAAAAAGGTAAAGCAGCCTACTAGTGTGTCACCCTTAAAAAGGAGAAAGAGCAAAGGGCTTGACAACTTAAGCCTAAATTGTGTTGTGGTGTAATGTGTGTTTGTGTTGTTGTTTTTTCACTTTTCTGTGGTAATCTCAGTAGTCATCATGGTTCTCACATTAAGATTTTTTTTTTTTACTTTTTCAACTTTTCACTTGGTGTGCTGTTAGAAATAGTTTACAGCTTCTTAGATTTCAGGTCTCAACTAAGTCAGGTAGCAGGAATTACATAGAAGCTTGAGAGCAGAAGAGTTGAAGGTGCAGTGAGCAGCAGGGAAGACTGTGTCGGGGAAGGTGATCCCCATATGATATAACATGATTTAAGAGCATGAAACATCCGTTGGCTCCAAAATCTCTCCTTACCCAGGGCTCCGGCAATTCTCATTACATGGGAGGGGTGCAGGGGAAAGGAAATAGATGAGAAAAGATCTAAAATGTATTAGCATCGTCCATGTACAAGGCACTATACCAAGATTATTTATTTCCCAAACACTTTGGAAGGTAGGTAATGTCATTCTTATTTTCCAAAAGAAAAAGTGATACATAGTTTTTAGGAAAGACTAGTCAAAAGGACATGTTTCTCTTCAGGGTCCCCCCTCCTGAGCACGTTGGGGAAGAGCAGCCCAAATAATAGTTATGAAGAACCAGGGTGAGGGAGGACAGGTATTAAAAAAATGCACAGCCTTATACAGAGTTTATTATAATCACTGAAACCAGGTAGCAGTAAGAGTTCTTTAGTCCATCGGTAAATTCTCATTGATATTAAAGATAGGGTTTTAATAGTAAGAGATACTCAATATTTTCAACAAATAAAGGAACAGATGCTAAGAGTTTCAAAGTAGCCTCAAGTCTCAACATTGGCCAACTCAGGTAGAGTTAAGTCTGAAATTATAAAGACAATTCTTGATACCTGTTATTGATGCTTTAACACATTTCAAATTCAACTCTTAAAGGGATCTTCAGTTCAATGCACTCATGTGTTTTGTTGAGTTTTATTCCTTTGTTCCTAATATAAACAACCAATTAAGAAAATTAAGAGTTTCTGTGGGCAGGATACTCCAGAGGTTTCTTGTTCTCTCACTAGCTCAACATTTCGGTTTTCATACATTCTTAAAAACAATGCTTTTGTGTTGTTGCATGTGTTTGTAAAAGTTGTTATCAGAAACAAAAACTTATTTTGTTTAAGAGCTTTTAAAATGATTAATCACATAAAAGAAAGAAAATAGTTTTTTCTCAGACATGTATAATATTTAATTAGAACACCATTTGATACTCATTTTGACATTTAGATATAAGTCTTTACTATTTATAAGACTAAAGATGCTAAATTTATGTTTTCTACTTTATTAAAATGACTATAAAAGAAAACTATACTAATAATTTTAAATTCTACAAAATAAAGCAACAGCTATATTAAAATTTTACTCTTCCAACATTATTATCTGACTCATTATCTTTACATGCTAACATTGCCAGAGTTAAATCACAATCTATCAAATATAGAAACAGAATGATACAACATGGGACGAGCCAGATATGATCAGATAACTTTTAATCTATGCAGTTGTGAATCTCATATTAATGAGGGAATCCACATTAGTGACAGGAGGTATCTTACAGATGGATGGTGGTGAAAAAAAATATCAAAAATCCGATCTCAAATGAAAGTAGCAGCAATGCAAATGAGTGCAAAGTGTAACTTTTGTTCATAAAAATAAATAAATAAAAGTCAAATCGCACAGATTTAGACTTGTGTTGAATCCAAGCTCAGTTTCTTTGAGAGCCTCAATCACTCAACTTTCTGAGAATATAATGAAAACTGTCCTAGACAAGTGTCTTATTCTAAATGGTGCTTTCCCAATCCCTCCACCTTGACTGTATGCTTACATACCTTTCAATGATTAACACGTGAAGAGCTCCAATCTAAAGGCCTACTTTTTAAAGAAAAATATTTGGAAAATAAAGTTCAATGCCCAAAGAGTTAAAATATTCTGTGTTAATACCAGCCCTCAACAGAAAATTTTCACTGAGGAAATGAGAATTTTGTAGCATTTGGGAGCAAAGGAAAAGAATATTTCCTCCCAAACATTTCCAGCTTAGAATATTTAGTGAGCAAACTGGAATTCTCAAAATTTGGGGGGGAAAAGAGAAAGAGAAAACATTTTGGCTGATAAAATGCTCCTGAATAAAATATTATCTGAAACAAATGTTTAATTCAGAAAACACCTGCCAATGTAGATGTGCCCTTCAATAAATATGGCATCTCTATCCTCATTTAACATGTTTCTTAGCAATGAAATGTTGGCATTAAATTTTAACATAAGTGCAGTATAAAACAAGGATATAGCTATATCCTGTGGACATGGTGTTACAACAGCTAGGCCAGACATTTTCAATGTTTTGAAGTCACAACATTTTTATATTAACACCACATAGAGATCATAGTTAAGGAGCCAGGTGTTTAATGAGATAAACAAGAGAATAGTAAGATACCACAGTAATACTGGTCTGTTGTTGGTAACCCATATAAAAGTAATCATCTGAAAATAAGGCTTACTATAATATTAAGACAGTCAAGTTTGAGGATAAAGGCTGTGAGCAGTATAATATTTCCATTTTCATTTTTGTGGTTTGATTCCTGGATCATGCAAAATATCTTCAAAACTTCTTATCTACAAGTGGCAACACATATACTACTTGTTTTTTAATGCAATCTTGAATGCCCTTGAGACAAATGCATCTTTTAGAATAGAGGTAATAAAATAATTTATAGATCTGAATGAAAACGGATTTTCATTTTTATGGATTTGTAAGTTATGTCCCTTCTAAAAACTTATTATATAAAATAAGAATCTGTAATTTCTAATAAAAACACCTAATGGGCATCATACTTGCAAACCATGAAAATTGGCAAACACTATACAATCTTATTTTGAAGAATAATGTAAAAAAGTCCTAAAACTAAGAAATTGCAATTGTCAAAATAAGTAAAATCAGATGCTACTTTTGTCAAAAGAAAATTCAAGGCAAAAGAATATCTTAATTACTATGATACTGATAATATGTAGCAGGTTTGAATTGATTTCCAGAAGAAAAATCTTTACAACTTATTAAAATATATATGATATATATATATGTATATATATATGTTTATAATCAGAAAGCTGTCATTTAAAGACTCATGCAAATGCTTGATAAAAAGGGATGTTTTTCTTTGAAAAAAAATATAATACAACACTACTACGATTTTATTCAAAAGCTATTATAATGAGGTATTTTGCTTAATATATATTTAAAGCTTTCCATTTAAAACGTTTATCTTATTATATATCAGTTAATCTCAGTGATTTATAACCTTTTTCATAGCATGGCACACATAAATTAATTACTAAAATTCTGTAGCACACCAAAAAACATATTTTTTTGCCAACCTGACAAGAAATATAGGTATAATTTTGATTTATTCCCACAGGACCGCTATTGTTGTGTTGGCTGTTGTCATTTTTTTGACAATCTAAAGAAAAATAGGCTAGTGCCTCTGACTACATAATCAAGCACACCAATGAAAATCACTGGTTTATCTGATCAAATATTTGATAATACCTATGGCCTTAAAATGATGAGATACAGGTCAGACAAAACTACAGGGGAGAATGGAAAGGAGAAGGAAAAATGGAATTAAACATCCCTGAGAATGAAGATACTAAGATACAGAGGAAAGACGAACCATGAATTTGATGGAGTGTGAAAGATGGACCTTTGGTGCATACAGTGATTGTGCAAAAAGGAAGTGGGTGCTGACCATAACAGTTTGAAAAATATTTCATATAATACAGGGTTTTACTAATGTTTTGCTTTAGAGTAAGGGACTACAGAATTTACCTCACTTCTGAAATGTTTTAGATTAATGTTTATATCAATTCTTAACTAATTGAAAGCTATGATTCTGAAAACTCATTCTAACAAAATTCAGTGTTTTTTATATTGCTGAATGGATTTCTTGAACTTTATCCAAGAAAATTTAATTAGTGAGACTATTTGAAAACACCTACATAAGCTTGTACCCAAGAACCAAATATTTTGATAATCTTATACCCTAAGAACCAACTATTGTGATGCCCTGAGGGATGTTTTTCCTCTTATTTTGTTATCACTTTGTAATTAAAGTGCCATACACCAAAACTATAACATTAATATCTCAAAATATAACTATGTTCCTAAGTATATAATACATATCTTTTAAATAATAAGTGGAAATTATCTGAATGTAAATTTATTATATATATATGTGTG
>NW_005871070.1:9534078-9559665 GCF_000147115.1 Myotis lucifugus | reverse complement strand
ACTCAAGAAAGGGTACTCAAAAAAGTTATTGGAGCTTCTTATAATATTAAGCAACACACAGTTTTGAATGATTTAATTTTTTAATTGTTAACATATAAAATTTCACTCAATAGTAGTTAATCTCATCATTTCCAAAAGAAGAAATATATAGGGAATTACTTTCACTTCCAGATACCATGGAATAGCTTGTAGTAGATCAAGGCTTTTGCTGAGAAAAATTAGGAAAAGTTGGATAACATCCAAACTACATAAGGTTTAAGGAATTGGAGAGTTTCTGAGACAGCCAAGATTTGAAGTGCAAGTTTCTGAAGAAAAAGTATGTTGTGGATGCTTCTTTTCCTCTCATGAAATGTATCAATTCTTGGCTTAGGTCAAGCTTAGAAGTCAGGTGGAGGCCAGCTGCTATCCCCTAAGAAGTAAAAAATGAGTTTTGTGCTATCAAGGCAGGCAGGAATTTGAGGGGCTTAGAACCCCCCCCAAAAAAGAAGAATCTGTTCACAGAAGTCACCAATAAAGTTTCATTGATCATTGGGTTAAGAACAGGTAGAAAGCAAACATAAAGCAAGAAAGAGTATTGGCATTCTAATTGCCCTTGGAAGATTCTCAGATGGAAAGCCAGGAAAGCTCTATGTCTTTGGAAAAGGATGAATAAGAAGACCAAGACTTAAAAGGAGAGAAAATCTGCCTTCAGTCAGCTCAATTCATCATTAGATTGATATGTTCTGTCCTTTTGCTGCCTGCCATAGGATGGAATGAATCTCTCTAGAATGAGATAACATAAGTCAGTTTCTATAATCAAACACAATGTCTGTCTAGGATTCTGTTTTTATAAATTACAGTCTTATTGGAGGAAAAGTATTAAAATAAGTAGACAATAGAAACAGACCATAGGTGACACAAATATTAGAGATATCACACATGGATTTTAAGATAAATTCATTAATATACTCAAAAAACAAAACAAGCCAGATGACTTTATCATACAACTGCAATATATCAAAAATCAAAGACAAATTCTAGATCTAAAAATTGTAGTAACTTAAATACATAGTATTTCAAAAAATAGTCTTAACAGTCATTTAGAAAGAGCTCAAGAAGGTCTTACAGAGCTGAAAGCTAGGTCATTAGAAAATATCCAGACTAAAGAATGGAGAATAAAACAAATGGAAAGTATTAAAAATGATCATAAGATATATGTGAGTTAGGGCAAAAACTATCTAACATTCATGCAATAAGAGTTCTTTGAAGAGGGCAGAAAAAAATGTGGCAAACACAATATTGTAAAGTTTACAATCAAGAATTTTTCAATGCTGCAAGAACAAATGCAGTATGTCTTACAAACCCAAAACAGATAAGTACATAAAAAAAATTACACAAAGAAAATCACACTAAATTTGTTCACCATAAAAGAGGCAACAACCATAGAGAAGTAGTTTAATCTTAACAGTACCAGGGGGTGAAACAATCACTACTTTCAAAGAAGTAAAATAAACAATGGAAGTTGGAGGATAACAAAATATCTTTAAAGTGCTGAAAAGAAAAAAAAGCCTTCTAAATTAGAATTTTATACCCAAATGTAATAACCTTCCAACAAAATTAAGCTTAGATAAATATACAAAAACTAAGATTATTCATTGTAGTAGATTCAAATTAAGAAAATAGCAAGATATCTTTTAACAGAACGAATCTAGAACAGAGATACAGTGAGAAATAAAAATAATGAAAAATGTGTTTATACATCAATATTGATATTAAATCTACAAAGATAAATAATATAGCTTATGCTTTAAAATATAGTTCAAATTTAATGTGTGAAAACAATAATACAAAAGTGAAGAAATGGTTAAATAAAGTGTTCTGTCTGTATACCTTGCATTGTCTGGGAAGTAGTAAAATTACAAATTAAAAATAGATTGTCATAAAATAAGAATGAGTTATAATCTCTAATCAATTGAAAATATGTAGTGAAGTATAATTAGTAAACTAGCCAGATTTCAGAGAGGGGGGCATGGATTGGTAAAATTTTGATTTGTGTAAAGTCAAAAAGAAAGAAAAGTAACATAAAGCTGACGCTTTATGCACTGAGCCAAACTGGGTAGGGCTATCCCTACTTTTTTTTTATTTTGTTTTATTGCTTAAAGTATTACAAAGAGTATTACATATGTCTCCTTTTTTTTCTCCCCTTGACCTTCCCCTGACCTCCCCTACCCCCCAGTGTCTTGTGTCCATTGGTTATGCTTATATGCATGCATACAAGTCCTTCAGTTGATCTCTTATCCCCACTTTTGATTTATATGGGTTATTTCCAATTTTGGGCTTCTAGTATGTCATTCATCTTCTAGTATGTTTCTTGGTCATGTAAGTATACTTTTCTGTTAACTTTATACCTATGAGTGGAAATGCTGTGTAATAAGGTTTGTTCAGCTGTGGTAGATTTGACCGAACACTATTTCGAAGTTGTGTCATTTCATGTTTGCACCAGAAATGTCTAATGTTTTCTATTTTCACCAGCGTTTGATGTTATCACTTTTTAATTTTAGGTTTTGGGTGGGTATGTAGTGATATCTCATTGTAATTTTAACTTGCACTCCGTTGGCAACTAGTAAGGCTTGGCTATTTTTCCTGTTATATGGACCTTTGAATATTGTCTTTTCTGAAGTATCTGTTGCCCATTTTTCTTTTGTGTTATCCTTTTTTCTTATAGTTTTTAGTACTTGGCATATTCTGCATATATCTCCTTTGTGAGATAAATGCTTTGCAAACAACTTTTCCAGCCTATAGTTTGCCTTTTTCACTTTCTTAACATTGTCTTTGGATTAACATAATCTCATAATTTTAATGTAGTTTTACCTGCTATGGTTAGTGCACTTGGGCCCTGTTAGAGATACCTTTAGTTACCCTAAAAGTGTGACAATATATTCTTATTTTTTGGGGAAAGCTTATTGTTTACCTTTTATTTTCCATTTAAGGATGACCTGAATTGATTTTGCTATGTGCTGAGGGATAGAAATCTGTTATAATTTTTTTCTTACGTATATGAGATTGGCCCAACACCATCTATTAAAAAGACAGTTTTTTCAATATGACAGTGTAATGTCACCTTTGTCATAAATTACATGTGACACTACTGTGTGTCTGTGTAGTTTCAGATTCTCCTTTAAGTTCCTTTATGCACTATACTGTTTTTGTTATGCTTTCAACTAAGTCTGAATTTCTAGTAATGTATATCCTTTGATTTTGTTCTTTTTCAAGATAATCTTGGTTATTATTATCCCTTTGCATTTAAAATTATCTTTCTGACTTTAACATTTAAAAATATTTCCTAGGCCCTGTCCAGTGTGGTTCATTTGGTTGGGCGTCATCCTATGCTCTGAAAGGTTGCTGCTCCGATTCCTGGTCAGGGCACATGCCTGGGTTGTGGGCTTGATCCAGTAGATGGGGTGTGCAGGAGGCAGATGATTGATGTTGTGCTCTCATAGTAATGTATCTCCCCTCTCTCACCCTCCTATCCTTTCTCTCTAAAAATCAATTTCAAAATCTTTTATTTATTTATTGATTGATTAAGTTATTACATATGTGTCCTTATCCCCACTTTACCCCCCCCCCCACTCATGCCTTCACCCCCCTGTTGTCTGTGTCCATTAGTTAGGCCTATATGCTTGCATGTAAATCCTTTGGTTGATCTCTCCCCTTCCCCTCACCCTCCCCTACCTTCCCACTGAGGTTTGACAGTTTGATCAATGCTTCTCTGTCTCTGGATCTGTTTATGTTCATCAGTTTATGTTGTTCATTATATTCCATAAATGAGTGAGATCATGTGATATTTATCTTTCTCTGACTGGCTTATTTCACTTAGCATAATGCTTTCCAGTTCCATCCATGCTGTTGCAAATGGTAAGAACTCCTTCTTTTTTACCGCAGCATAGTATTCCATTGTATAGATGTAACAGTTTTTTTTGTTTGTTTTTTAATATATTTTATTGATTTTTTACAGAGAGGAAGGGAGAGGGATAGAGAGCTAGAAACATCGATGAGAGAGAAACATCGATCAGCTGCCTCCCGCACACTCCCCACTAGGGACATGCCCACAACCAAGGTACATACCCCTGACCGGAATCGAACCCGGGACCTTTGAGTCCGCAGGCCAACGCTCTACCCACTGAGCCAAATAGGTCAGGGCTGTAACACAGTTTTTTAATCCACTCATCTACTGATGGGCACTTAGGCTGTTTCCAAATCTTAGCTATGGTGAATTGTGCTGCTATGAACATAGGGGTGCATATATCCTTTCTAATTGGTGTTTCTAACAACAATGCGGTACCATCTCACACCTGTCAGAATGGCTATCATCAACAAATCAACAAACGACAAGTGCTGGTGAGGATGTGGAGAAAAAGGAACCCTCGTGCACTGCTGGTGGGAATGCAGACTGGTGCAGCCTCTGTCAAAAATCTTAAAAAAATAAATATATGTACTAGATTTTTTATTGGAAATCCATTAAATCTATATTTATATAATTTTTTTTGAAAAATGCTGTTTTCAACATTGTATTCTGTTCATAAATATGGTAAACCTTTTCATTTGTAGTTTTTATAATCTTAATTTTTCTCAATAATACTTTATGGGTAGAGGTCTTATACATATAATAGAGGCCTGTTGCATGAAGAGATTCGTGCAATAGGCCTTCCTTTCCCCTGGCTGCTGGCACTGGTTTTCCTCCGGCACCCGGCACCCAGGCCTTCGCTCTGGCCGGGCTCCAGCCGGAGCCGGTCCAGCGGCCATGAGGCTTTCGCTGCTCCGCTGGCCCCGGGGCTGTCAGGCTTCACTCCACCGCTTGGAGCCTATGTATGCAAATTAACCGCCATCTTTGTTAGGTTAATTTGCATACTCTCCTGATTGGCTGGTTAGCTTAGCGAAGGTACAGTCAATTTACATGTTTGTCTATTATTAGGTAAGATTGTTAATTTTATTCTTTGGCTTTTTTTTGGATTCTATTGCAAGTTGTATGTGCATTTTTTAAATTTCATTTTCTAATTATTTGTTGATAGTGTATAGAAATATAATTTATTTTTTATATGGACCATTTACCCAGTTCCCTTGCTAAATTTATTTACAAATACCAATTGTTTTACTGTAGAAGCCTTTGTAGTTTATAAATACACAGTTATGCCCTGGCTGGTTTGGCTTAGTGGATAGAGCATTAACCTGTGGTCCAAAGAGTCCCAGTTTTGGGGTGTTGGGGGTCTATCAGGGCCCAGATCAGGCTGGTTGGCAGCCGCAGTGCATGTCATAGCCACCGGTCTTTCCAGTCGTTCTGGTCGTTCCAACATTCTGGTCGCTGGGCTTTTATATATATAGATTTGTACTACAGCAGGGGTACAACAAAGAACATACCATATGTTATTGTTTATATAAAAGTCAACAACAAAATTAATTGGAAGAAATGGGAATCAAAATAGTGATTTCTTTTTGACATCATGACAAGATGGGACAAAGGGGGACTCATATGCTAATAATGTTCTATTCCTTAAAATCATTGAGAAGTAGATGTATATGTTTTCCTTGCTCAAATATTCAATAAGACATACATTTACATTTGTGCACTTTTGAATATGGGTTTTACATCAATGAAAATTTACTTAACACAAAACAAATAATTCCATGGTAATGAAAATAGGCTTCAGAAGAAGTTTTAGCCTTGTCTTCTCATGTGCTTTACTAACTTGCTATACCAATAAAGAAATTGTTCCATAGCTTTAGGTTCTATATTGGCTTCATGAAGAGTTTGGTCTTCAATTTTACTTATGGCAAGAGAAGTTGAGACCTTCAGTGTATAAATACCTCCACAGTAATTAATCCAAAGGAAAGCACTATAAAATAAATCACAATAGAGTGCTATGTCTTAGTTTTATGTACTTTCACTTCCCTCCCCTAAAATCTCAAGACTAATTATATTGAGAAGTAATTATCTTATTGTGTCCTGGCTACAGACATATGAAGTAAGCAGGGGGTGATACTATTATCCTATCTCACAAGTGAGACAGAATGAACCAAAAACACAGCCAAAACCCATTTGGATTTTTACTAAAAGAGGAAAACTATTTCCAGATGTTGGCTATTGTAAATAACGCTGTAGTGAACATTCAAATTACTGTTTCAAGATTCTTAGAACGTATTCCCAGAAGCGGGATCACTGGGTCATGAGGCAGTTCCATTTATAGTTTTTGAGGAAACTCCATACTGTTTTCCACAGTGGCTGCACCAGTCTTCATTCCCACCTACAGTGCAAGAGGGTCCCCTTTTCTCCACATCCTCGCCAGCACTTGTTGTTTGTTGATTTATTGATGATTGATGGTAGCCATTCTGACAGGTGTGAGGTGATATCTCATTGTGGTTTTAATTTGCATCTCTCTGATGATTAGTGGCTTTTAGCAGTTTCTCATATGTCTATTGGCCATCTGTATGTCCTCTTTGGAGAAGTGTCTATCAAGAGATGAATAGATACAAAAGCTGTGGTACATTTACACAATGGAATACTACTCAGCCATAAAAAGGAAATCTTACATTTTGTGACAGCATGGATGGACCTGGAGATTGTTATGCTAAGTGAAATAAAACAGTCAGAGATGGATAAATGCCATACTATCTCACTTATATATGAAATCTGGTGAACAAAATAAATTGGCAAACAAAATAGAAACAGAGGCATGGATACATGGAACAGAGAAGTGTCCCCTGATCCAGAATTCTGACAGCTGCATCAGTGGAAGAGAGAGGTAGACTGCTTCTTGTTCTTAAAGGAACTGAAGATGATTACTAGTACATCTATACTGAACTGCCACGTAATAGGTCTGTAAATATTAACGATGCCTCAGAAGACCTAGTGGGTGTCCTGATAATAGAACACCTCATTCTCCGCAAAGCAAAAGAGTTGAGACATTTCTTACATGATTGATTGGACTAACTGGTCTTACCTCAGAATCACATCAGTCTATCTGTTTATGTTTCAGGTTACTCTAGGGATCAACTTCTATAGTGCATAGTTAGTTCTAGAAATATGCTTCTAGCTTCTAAAATTCTCTAGATTGTCTCAAATTGGTTTATAATGCCTTGAACTCAAGAAAGGGGCTCTCCATTCTCTAAAAGCTCTATAATCCAAATAATTAAAGCAATCATTTATTTCCCATCAATTATAGGTACCAAACCCTGAGTGGAAATGTGGTTTAGTTCAATGTGATAGCTGTGATAAAATCTATGTTAAGAAACTTAACCAAATTTATTTATTCTAATTTCAACTTCAGTATGTTCTTCCAGGGATTTTCTAAATTGTATGATGTTAGCAAAGGGCATCAGTAGTGAGACATGAATTATAAATGTGAGCATGCAAGCTCTGAGCTTGAGAATTTCCACTACCTAGTCTTCTTGGTTCTATTTCCCCATCTATACCTCTCTACTGCCCATGCTATATGATCCCTAAGTAGATCTCCTTAAAACTAATGTTGTTGATAGTCTTAGAGAAGCAATATCTTCTGGTATATTTTTGGAATTGAGTTCAAAATTATAGCTGAAGATCGTGATGAAGTAACTTTTCTCATTTCATCATCATTTCCTATCATGGTTATCCCTGTTTGCATTGTTTAATTTTAGGGTCATTGACTATTTTGTTCAACTGGAGGAAAATCTTCATTTATACACGCACACCACATTTTTCCAGGATATAAATAGTTATAGGGGTACACATTTATTAAAAGTAAATAGTACATTTACTACTTAACTAATCAATACTATCATTTTGAAATACTAGATTTCCACCCAGGGAATAAGCTCCAAGATGAATAAAAATGCTCATGTGACATCTTACCTAAATCCTAAGGGAATTTACTAGTTATTCTGTATTTGGCAATTATGAGATTTCAATATTGTGGAAAGTATTAGTTTCTGGATTTGCAACTATAAAAATGACTAGGACTGAGAATAAATATTTCTAGTCTCAAGTTCTTGTACTTTAAATTTTCACTCACAAAAAGTATTGCTGCAAATAATATTCATGAGCAACCAAACAGCGTAACAGGTTTCCCCCACTATCTGAAAGTAGAGTGTCCCTATGAACCCTTTTGTAAGTCTAAAGGGCTGAAGACACAGAGCAATTACTTTAGGACACATCTTGTTAGCACCTGCGCAGAATAAACTGAGATAAAGCACAGGTGCCCACAGATATAGTGCAAAGCCCTGGGGCTTGCGGCTGAGTGTAGTTCCTAGGAGAGGACATTGGAGGCACCACGCTCTCTTCTTGGGGTGCACCTGTCTCTACAAAGGCTGGCTGCAAAATAAACACTGAGTGCTGATTACACTTTTCCTTTTTTTCCCCTAAAAGTGAAAATCCTCTTCAGATGTCGTTGGTAGTGAAGACATGCACTGATGTAAGCCTTTCATAAAAGTGAAGTTGCGTAAAGCGAACTTTCGAAAAGCGGGGCATACTTGTATATAGTCCTTCATCCCATAAATTTTTTTACAGCATACCAATAATGATAGAATCACTTTATATACCCAAAATATTTTTTATAAAGAAGTATCATAACCGACCTGAAGAATAAAATTACTTATTTATTTTGATCCTAAAAAAATTAAATGACCTTTGAAAGATATTTCAGAATAGCACAAGACCAATTTAAAGTACTAGAGTAAGTTGAATTTTGTCACCCAAATTTCTTATTGGATTTCAACTCGCTTCTTGTTTACTGAGATATTGTGATTTTTTTATACTGTGGACCTTGAATATTAATTTTCATTTAAAAATTTTAAAGAGTTGATGTTCTGAATTATAAGTAACATAAACTATGTGGGTATTTAAAATTGAAGAGAGCTGAGAAGAGTTGCTTTTAGAAAGAGCAAAGAGGACAAGTGAACAATTTAAAAATGGAATGAATGGAATTTAAAAATGCAAATGAGTGAATCATATTTTTCCAGAAGCCAGATGTCCACTTGCTTCCATGTTACAAATCAGTAGAAAGGCTTATTTGTAAGGCAAGGTTTACACAGTGAAAACAAAATGATGTATTTAGAAAAACAGTCTATTGATCCATCTGGGTTCAATGTCTATGTAAGAAAGAAGAAAAAAAGATGGCATTTTGGTTAACTTCACTTCAATTATCAAGATCAGAGTTGTTAATCTTCCTTCAAAAAGCCCGTCAATGTGCACTAGTTTGTATGCTGCATTTCTTTGTGTGTACTCCCTTAGCATTCTCTGTGAAGGGTAGCCACAGCTTTTATAAAGTACCATATTTCCCAAAAGGTTAAGAACTACTGCTCTTCTAGTCCAAATGACTACATTTTAAAATCATATTATCTGCAATTATTTTACATAGATATTAACTAAAGACACAAGTATGAGGTCTTAAAAAATCAAACATCCTGCAAGTAAAATTTTTCTTGAAGAGCCCAATTTCATGATTTGATCAGAAACTAACACCCTTTGGAAATGGGAAAGGTTAGACATTACAAGTGCACTTGATTATAAATAATTATTGTAAAGATTATCATTTTCCTCATAAATGATAACACAAAAAGTCACATACCGCAGGTAAAAAGAAATGTTAAAATTATATCATTACTTTAAGTATTCATACATGTATTTGTCTGAGGGCTTGTATATTTGCATTAACATGGTCAGATATTTATCAAGTCCACCAAAAATGTAAATAAACTAAGAATTGAGAAATTTACTTTTAACTATACAAAACCATGTGAAGTCACTGAATTTCACAGTACCATATCACTTAAAAGTTTATAAATGGGAGGGTCATAAGGAGAACAGAAATATATGCATCCCAAGGGTGATTAAAATCATTCAAAGTTATTCAAAATACAGGTGTCTCTAAAACATGTACTAGTATGCATACACTTTGAATAATTACAAAGTCAGTGTTTATTAAAATACATTTCATTTTCAAAATTGAGCTATCAGCTGTTAACGTGTATACATTTTGGGGAACACCCTGTATATACTACAGATTTTATTCCTCTTATTTTAAATTTGAATGTTCTGTTAGAAATGTCTACTCCAAATCCCTTCATGTATTACCATTACTGTCATTTCACTTCTCTATTTTTTTAAATGTCTACACAGGAGAGAAGGCATAGAAAGTTATCAATTACTGAGGAAGTATAGGTTGAAGGCAGCCAACAGGTATCAGTAAGGTTCTTTCACACCACACCCATATAATCCATCAATGACTATTATCTGATCAAAATTAAGTATATTTTTCAGCTCATCTCACTAGATTTAGTTCAACTTTTTCCTTACATGAATAGACCTTGTCTAACTAAGTAGAATTTTTAAACTGGGGGATGGTGGGGGTCAGGGCTGGTCCAGATAACACAACCTGAATAGTGTACTGTTTCTAAGATCCTTTTATTTATTTTTTTGGAGAGGTTAGATGAATCCTTTTTAACCTTCTATACACAATTTATCAGAATCAGAGAAATATAATGCATTAAATACAGAATTTAATTTTTAAAAGTCCAATGTAAGATAGTTATAGAAGCTACTTAAAAGAAACCCATATTTCACCTAATCTTTTGCAGTAACTAGGACAGGCATTTCACCAGAGAACAGGAGCTCAATAAATACTTCTCTCAGTGAGACAGTAGTATTTGTTCACATAATACACAAGAATAAATATTAATTATTGGCCTTTGTTGGTAAGGAATCAAATCTATTTGCTCAGAAGATAAACTTGACTTTACCATTTGATCCTACTATTTTCTGAAATCACCAAGCCATGCCATATGACTTGGACTCATAATGTAGGAAGTCACCTAAGGCCTTGCCTCTCACATGTGGTCTTCAGCTGGGCAGCATCAGGCATCACCTGAAATACAAATTCTCCCACGCATGCCAGGCCTTCTGAATCAGTATCTTCAGTTTGACAAGACCCCCAGGTGAGTCATATACAGGTTAAATTTGAGAAGAACTGGTCTAGATTAGTGGTTCCTAAAGTGTGATCCTCAACCAGCAGCACCAATATCTCCTGTGAGCTTGTAAAAAATGAAAATTCATCAGTTCAATCCCAGGCCTACTGAACCACCTACATGTTCTCCAGGTGGTTCTTATGCACATTATAGTCATTATAGTTTGGGAATCACTGGCCTAAATCATTAAATTCTGATTTTGTTTAAAATATTTTCTATGTACCGAGCTCTCCTGCTACCTGTTTCTTTTGCACACTCGCTAGAATGAGAGTCCTTCTAACACATTGTATACTAGAGAAAGAAAAGAAATGCTTGTATATTTAGCTGTTTTTGGAAAACCCTAGAATCCCCTATAATGTTTAAAATAATTTAAGCGTAGGTTTTTCTATTTGGATTTGGTAATATGCCAATTTATTCCTGTTATCTCAAAAGATATCATAAAATTATCATAATCACATTTACTTATGTTTACATTTTCATACATACACACACACACATATAAAGCATTAAAAAAAATAGAGGTATTGAATGGGTAAAAAGTAGTCATGATAATAATCACACATTTACATTTAGTAGTTATGGTTTTCCCCTTTCCTTTCCTATGTAAAAGAAGACAAGAAAGAAAACCTAATATCAAACCAAATTGGTAGAAGCAGAATTTCACAATAATGTGTATTTTAAAAGCCACACACACACACACACACACACACACACACAATGTTTTAAAGCCAAAGGCTGCTAAACTGCACAAATTAACTCAGCCCTCATGTGTCAATCTTTGATCTATTAGCAAGAAATTGAAGTGGTCCCACTTTTACCATCAATCCAGTTCAACAATCACCTCCTCTATGAAGCCTTCCAGGCTTTCTGAGGCAAAGCTAGAAGCTTCTCCTTTAACCTCTCATAGAAATGGTGGCATTCATTTGTCATAGCCCTTGATAAAACTGTATTGTTAATTTTGGTTATTGCCTCATTAACCATACTATGAATATTTTAAAGGTTTGGAACTTTATCTTAATAGTCTCTGAAAAACTGGTAGCAAGTATTGTCAGGCCTTTTAGTCAATACTCAGATATATTTGAACAAACAAATGAGCAAATGAATTAAACTATCAGAATAGAATATACCCTTTTAGAGCATAAGAATTCAAACAACAATGGAAACATCAAGTATCAGAAAAAATATGAAATAATATCTCATTCCTTCTTATGATAAATGTCAAAATCTTGTTTTGTACCCATGTAAGCCTTAAATAGTTAAATGACTTGCTCAAATTTATGTAGCATGCTATTGAAAAACCAGAGAAATATCTTCTTGGTTTTTCCATTGCCCAACACTGCCACTTGAAAGACTGTGAATGTGCCTTTCACACTTAAATAATTATGGAAATTATGTTGCATTTCACCTTTGCCATCACCTTAGTTCATTATAATTTTAGAACTCTAAAAAATATTTTCATTCTGTGCCATCATTTTTTAAGCCTCACAATTCTTACTATTTCAAATAGATTTTTTGTCTGTTTTAGGGTATCTTTGAAACATTTCCATTTTCATTTCACCTTAAAAGGCCTCTTCCTCTTTCAATACCTGTGCTTGAATCCCCTTTCTGTTAAAGAAGTTGCTCACACACACCAGGGAGAGAGCAGACAACTTAACATTGCTTAGGAAGACTTCCTTCCCATGCTTGAGTCCCTGACAAGCACGTGTAATGTTGGATGACCTTTTGCTCCAGACTACTCAGCCTATTGTATAGTGGCTTCCTTTTCTTTGATGTAGCAAAGAAGAGTTCAGGCCTCAAGTCTTTGAAGTGGAGCAGTAGAAATTTGCCAAATAAAAAATCCCAAAGATCTTTGGAGGCAGAGAATCAACATCGTTAAGAGTACCATACCCTTACCCCCAAATTACCTACCTCCACGCTTTAGCTTTCCAGATATATTTTAGTTGTAGAAGCTATTCGTCACATTTGAAGAAAGGTAGATAGACAGGGGTACAGGGGAAAGACAAATGTGCTTACAGTAAAGAAAAGAATGCATTAAATGCATCCTTGTGGATATAATTAACCATTAATTTGACTATACACTTATTTGTTTGGTTTCTTAGTGAGAATGTTTGAATAATCCTCCTGTACAGGTGATAAATATCAGTTCAGGAAACATCATTCTTGGGACTGGGAATGTGTTTCAGGGCAAATATATTAAAAAATGCACTCATTGAGCTAAAAGAAATGGATTGAGTGCATTCAGTGTGTACAAACTGAATATGTAAGATAGCTGAGATGCTGCAAGGGGAAGTGTATTATTTCTGTATGTCCTGCCCCAACTACGTATACGTCAAGATCACTGCATAGATGTCATTTCAAAATCATAACTTCTTAACCATGTAGAGGGAGGTATGAAAAAATGAATATTGAAAGATGTCTTAAACGCCAGTGCTAGCAAATATTGATTTACGGTAAATTCCCAACAAAACAAGTCTGAAATGAAGACATTAATTTTAGAATTTAATTAGCTAAAATATCTAATTCATTCAAATATGGCAAAGCAAAATCCAAAAATAAGAGATCTAGAATATAAAATCCTGTGAATCTTTGAGTCCGTGAAATGTGATAATGATTATTCAGTTTCTTGCCCAAAATGAAACAATGACACTATAACATTGGAGGAAAACAAGTTTCTGTAACATTGGGAATGGCACTGCCACTGCAAGCTCTGACTATTTTTTGGCTTGAAATGTTGACATTCACTTACTCCTATCCTGCTAGTTATAAAAATACTGTAAGAAGAAAAACATAATAAAAAATAAATAATGAAAGTGCTTTGTGTGTTAAACTCAAATCAGATTGAATTTGTGAATAGAAATTTTGTAATTTGTATTTGTTAAGGAAATGTGATCTGGTCACAAACAATGAATGGCCTGGAGGTCAGAGCCAGCTGTGAGTTTCAAAACTAAACCTTGGAGAATTTTAATGTCAAATTTATTATTGTATATGATTTTATACTAGTACTATAATCCACTTTAATAACAGCACATGTTTTTTATTATCTTGTGAATTCTCAACCCCCTCCTCCATGGAAATCAGATTTCAGAAATTCTTACGCAGTCCAAACCCCCCAACATTATAATCTTTGACTCAGCCCAGAAATACATTTTAATTCTGTTCAAGTAAAATATCTCTCCTAAATGCTCTCATGTATCAAATCACTGTATTCATCCCTATGTATTATTTCTGCCATAAAAATATCTCTGTGCTTTCAGAAATCATTACAAAATCATTGAGATGTCTATCTGAAAATCAGTGGTAGTTTTGGTGACATATTTATTCTAATTCTCAAAAGCCAGTCATTCCTAAGTGTGGAGCTATGTCTTTTCCTGGTGGTTAAGTTCAGGGTTTGCTAATCAGAGAGCAATGGCTTCAAGGCTGCTGCAGCAGTATGCTTACCTAAACTGGAGCACAAACTAGGTCCATGGCCAGAAGCACGCATTTACCCATAAAAACTGAGACATTATATTGCCCAGTAATCAACTAGTACAGGCAGCTGTTCATAGATGTGTCTCTGTTTCATTCACTAAAAAAGTAGAGCCATATATTTTAGGGCCTTACTTCTTCCCCCTCCAAAGAACAAGTCACAAAACAAATCAGAGAAGGGATCCAGAAAACACAGGAGCTGTATCTTCAGCCCACATAAACTTATTATATAATTGTACACTTGTAAGAATTATAGTAATGAAGCAGTATAGCACCTAAATAAGCATTTCATTTGAGAATGAAGAAATGTAGAACCTTATTCAAAAATAAGACTTTGGAAGCCATTGTTTGTTTTCTGACGTCAAAGTTCATGAACGAGATTATAAATAGCATGTACTTTAACATTCACATTCTTAGCTTTCAAAATAATATTACATATAGGATACAGTGCATTTATTCAGTTACTCTTTACAGCAGGATAAATATCTATTCATGTCATCTACATATCTGCCTATAACTAAAAGCCTATGGTAAGCCCCCCCTCCCCATAACTGTATTTGCTATCAAAGAACTTGTAAGTATACCATAGCTATATTTACATATGTACAACTTGAGGTACATGGGAAAAAGCAAGTAATCAAGAGCTTCAATTTGGTGTCTTAAGAATTGTCCTCTATTCTTATTATCCTGCAATTGTGCTCAGAGCTTGAGAATTTAAAATGGAAAAAAAAACCCTCATACTAGCAATCACCATTTTTCCTGTAATCAAGTCAATCTGTCCTTTCATATTCTCTCACTGGATTGCTTTTCTCTGTTTATTGTTGTTGCTAAACAAGGTGAGAGTTTAGGCGACATTTTTTTCAATGATGATTTCCTTTGCAATAACAAGATCTTAAATGCAGTCTCTCTTTTTACTCCTGCTATGTGCTATCAAATTCATCTTTGTATGGGAGGCACAAACGAAAATGAGTAAATTGCCCTTAGTAGGTAGTACTCTTTTCCAGACACTAGGAAGTAAATTGTCAAAGAGTTACACAGGGTTTTAGCTGCATGATTCCCATTGACGTTAATGGGAGTTGCAAGGAAAACACCCCATGCAAAGCTTAGAAAAGTAGGGGTTAGTTTTCTGTATGGTCTCCACTGTATTTTGTACCTTCTAGCCTTTGAACATTCTCTCTTCTCATACCTCTCTGTTCTCCTCTTTCTTTGCATGTTATCCCTAAAATGATATAAATCTTAGGCCTTTTTACTTAACCATCTGCATACATAATCAACTTACTCCACCCCAAATCACACAGTTAAACACCTTTTCCAAACCCCCATCCCAAACCATCCATTAATGTCCAGCTTATGTGGTTAGCTAGAGAAACTATATTTTTTTATATTTTTAGAAATATTGTTATACTATTAGCTGCATATTTTTGAAATGTGCTGTATTTCAAATGATATCAAAATTGCCTAAATTATATTACTTCCTACTTCCTAAAAATGCTTATTAGTATTATCACTTTCAATATTTTTAACTCAAGTAGTTTTAGTGTCTCCTAAAAGTTCCAATAGAGCACAAATATATAAGCCACTGGGAAACACACCAGGCCTGCAAGGCAGTTATCATAGCCACTTAAGCAGCAGTTAGCTAAAGTGATTCATAGGACAACAGTGAACAACATAATAGATACCATGATGTTAGATTCTGGCAAAATAGGTACAAGATTCCACCGTGTCTGGGGAATGAAGGACACCCTTGTCTGTGTGGTGGAAACAGCAAGACCACAATAGCCTGATGTCACTCTTATATTATACACTGCAACACACACACACACACACACACACACACACACACACACACACCCTATGGGATTGTTCTAATTCTCTAGCAAGTTTTGATTGTGGAGAGAGCCAAACTAGACTAGCTTTGAGCTAGATTTGTATGAGTGTTTGGTTCTGTATAGAATGCACAAAAGGCCCAATCTCTGTGACTACCACCTTTTTCATTACCGGGGCTTTAATTACAAAGTAAGATGCCAAGTAATTGGCAAGGAGAACACGACTTGCTTATTTATCAAATACCTCTATCCTATGCCCCTGGCTTCTCTCCTTTACTGCACTTTTATAATAAATTACCAGGGTAGCAGTATAAAGAGTAAAGCGCCTTTCCTTTGCACATTTATCACCCAACTTACCTTGAATTCTTTGTCTTATTTCAAATCATACCAGTGAAAGAGGATTTGCACTCAGTGACATATTAACCAACACACCCATACGCCAAGCACAGAAAGCCTAAAACAAAGAGTAACTTCTGCTAAAAGCATGTGATTTACGATGGAAAATCGTCCCGGTTCACTCTTGCACCAATGGATTCATTATTTCTATGACACACTGTGGGAATGTGTCATAAAATACCAGCCACATTGAGCAAACACCCTGAAATCTCAGCACACAGGGTACCTCACAAACACACAGGACATGTTTTTTTCTCAATTTGTTGTCTTATTTGCCCCCAGTTATTATCAATTACTACTGTTCGATCTCTATGTTGATCATGACAAAAGATATGTTTTTCATAAAATAACACATTTGAGCATAACGAGAACCTTGGTTCTCATCTTCCCGTTGCCGAATAGCACGTCTCGTGCTGTACAGGCGCAGTTGGCTGTCCAGGGACCCTGATGCCAAATTGCGGAGGATATTCTTGTCGCAGTGACAAATTGCTTGCTGGTGGGCTGTGCAGAGTGTTGTTCTGGCAGCATCGGAGTTGTCTACGTGTCTGTCACTTGGTTAGGCGGCTTTAATGCTAGGTGATTTCACCCTCCCCCACCCTCTTTCCTTTCTCCTCAATGCATTTTCCAGACTTACCTTGGCTTCCCAGTGAAGGGGGCTTTGCATTCACTTGACAGGGAGCCTATGGAGATGCCTCCCAAGCCCTCCGTACAGGTATCTGTAGGGTGAGAGGAGGATTTTGTTCACAGTGCCATACTTGTTTTCCATACAAACCTACAGGCTGCCATTACAGCCACCCACATCCCGGTTGGCAACGCACTTATGCAGTGAGCGCCTTAATGAGTCCAGACAAAACGGCACAGCATTCTTGACACACAGGAATATCGTGCATTTTAATGGTATTGCAGGGTAATTTATTTCTTTAGTCTGTAAAATGTTGATGGTCAATGTGATTTGTGAACATTTCAGCAAAGATATTATTCTGCTTTTGATTTGATACTCATTTTTAAAACTAAAAATATGTATATGTCTTTTATTAGTTCTTTATAGTAGGTATATTTCTTCGGTGAGGATCTGCTTTTAAAAAAAGCAGAAATGTAAACAAGTAGACAATTGTCAGTAAACAAATTAGCTTGTAAACATACTGTAGGCAATTCCAACAATGTCTGTTGACTACCTAGGAAGGTATATAATTTAAAGCCTCCAGATAATTTGTGGGTAAAGTCTAACCAGCTGACATTTTGAGATAAATAATAAATAATACTCCTATTTCATTACAGAGTTTATAATTAAGTATAAACATAAAGGCATTTAAAAAACTATAACCACAGGAGATGCAGTATTGTAAGATTATTTTGTGAAACTGAAAAGGATAGTGGAATGAATACAAAAGATGTAGGAGGACTTTTTTTATGCTATGGGATGACAGTAGTTTTTTTTTTCCATAAAACATATTCTGCAACCGTGGTGTATTACTTAAGACTTGAGATGTATAAAAGAAGCTAATGGGTTTTTCACAAAGGATAATATACAATGGAATAATTCTAAAAGGAAATGAACAGGCTTTTAATCTTGTGGAAAAAATGTTTGTTTTTGCTTCTCTTATATATACATGTATTTGCTAGTTTTATTGTTAAAATTGTAGCCCTGAATTAAGTAGACTATAATGTTCTTCTAAATACTTTAAAGATATTAGATAATATTTTTTTTCAAAAAGATAGATACATGGATAGGTAGATGGAGAGATAGACAGACCAAAGGTTTCACTTAGGTTCATTAGAAATAGTAATAATAAAGCTGTAAGTAGTAGAACTGGAAGAAAGACTAAAAGATATTTTAACAGTTTCAACTCTCAGGACACACAGGTAAAATTTTCAACCCAAAGAGATGTTTAAATCAGTTTGTTTCCATCATGACTGCTGATAGGACTTTAGTCAGTCCTCTGAACCACGTGGGTATTTCCAAACTAAGCTTATAAATGATCTTTCCCAGACACTTTGTGTTTTGTTTTATTCTTTATTCTCTAAAACCTAACAGCACAAATGTCCCTGTTCTCATCACTTAGGAGCATCCAGTATGATACTATTGATCCTAAAATTGCTGGGGTTTTCTGAGAATGCACTGTTGGTTCTGCACTGTTGTCACTGAAGTGGTTAAATCTTTGTTTGTTTGTTTTATTCTGAATGGCTCTTAATGGATTAAGCTGTAGGCTTTCACCAAAGCAGTAACTGATTGTTAAAGTAGCAGGGAATAAACTAACCACAGGGTGTGTGTGTGTGTGCGTGTGTGTGTGTGCATGTGCTGCCAGAGCAAAGTAAATGATGATCTTTAAGTTCTAAAACGAAGTTAGCATAAATATATGTTAAATAAAATATTTCTCACTATTTATATTTAATAGGTCTATCCACTGTAAATTGCCATGAATTATGTTAACCAATACCTATAATGGCATATCTCTATTTAATCAAGAATAATTGAATTAAACTATATAATGACCCACAACTGTGAAGTGGATAATATTAAATATTAATTACAGTTGCAAATCACATTTTACTATGAAATTAGCATGCCATTGTGTTTTCATCCATTGTGCTTTTCATAATTTTACCAATAATATTCAAAATGGTAATTCCAACTTATATAGACCTTTAAAGCTATCACTGGGACTTTAAATAAATATGTACTCATCTTCAGAATATTAAGCTGCAGTTCTGGACTACTATAATTAGTTTTCAGTTTGAGTGTGATATTAAGTAGAGGATTAATGACTTGACAAGCAAAGATATACCCGTATTTGGAGAAACAGATGGAAATGCATGAACTTATATGAGTGTTTTACACAGTGCCAGCTCCTTTCGAAGAGGAAGCCCTTATTCAAGGTCTCATTACCAATGCACAGGGAATCCAAGAGCGAAATACTCAACTCAAAAAGTGAAATTCTATCTTACCACTCTCTTAATAGGTGTGATGGACAAACCACTACAGATTGGGCCAGACTGGCTCCAGTCACCCATCCAGTCTCCAAGAAAGGCACACACTGCCACTCTTGAGAACACATGTAATAGAGGGTGACTCTCAGGGTATGACAAACTCTTCTTGGATTTGTTGGGAATAGATTTTTTTCCCAATGGTCAAATCATGAAAGCCTAGAAGAAACTAACTATATACAATGCAATGGTCTCTGCTTCCGCTTCAAATAACCTCAGATCTACTCATCAAAGTCCACAGGCATGACGGTCCATTGGCAAATTTTCAGCATGGCTGTTTCAGAGAGATACAACATAGCATCTGGGCCTCTCTGACTGTTCTACTTAGAATCCTGCATGTTGGAAGTACACCATGTTAGAAGGGAACAGGTTATTTTAAACATGAAACTAAAAGCTCTCCATTATACCTCTGGCTTCTCTTGGACATAGATATCATATTTCATGCTCGCACATTTAAGTGCAAATGAACAGTTTGTTGTACCTCTTAGTAGGTTAGCTTAATTCACTAAATCATATGCAAAAGAACAGCAAAAAGTTCTCTTTCTCATAAATTTTGCACACAAAAGATCTGAAACCTTGGAGGAAGTTTCTAATTTCCATCTCATATTTGTAATAAATGCAATGAATTGAATTGAAAGGGGGCTATATTAAAGGGAATGCATAAGCTTCAAAATGAGAGTGCTTTTATCGTATATAGAGAATGATTGATTCTGTTATAATGCCAGTGCGGTCTTTGTAATTTTCAAAATTCCATTCAAACTGCTGATATTCTGATGACAAAACCAACTGCCACTGTAACTCCAGAGCCTAACATTAAGAGAAGGGATTCAATGAGTGCAATAATAAAGAAGGCAATTTTTCCCCTTGCATGTAATATTCTAAAATTAAGGTGGGGACGTTTAATAAAACCCACGTGAATACTCTTAGGGAACAACTAATTTGCTAATTGTGTGACACCCAAAAAGCCAAATGTAGTTAATATTTATATAAGAAAAAAATGATGCATTTCTAAGAGCAAGGCCGCTGTGTCATAATCTTTTCCTGAGGCATTGTACCAAAATAACAAGGGCGGGGGGAGGGGAGAGGAGGTTATAAAGTAAAAGGGCTTGTTTTTTTTTCCTTCTTTCTTTTTTAAGATCTGGGGTACCTCTGACTGACCTAATGTATTTTATTTGTGACACCTTTTCAAAAGCAAAACAAACAAACTGTGTCTCCAGAGGCTATCAAGCCTCTGTTTTGAAGTGCGCCTCTTGTTCTTACTGTATTTTCCAATAATCCCTCATTTCACTTTCTCCACTATTATTTCATCTTCCCTACTCACATAGTCCTGGTCCATATCTTCTTGCACTAACCCTCCTCAAGTGTCCCGGCCTTCTCTTGACACTCCTTTGTCACTTAGGGAAGAGGAGGGGCCCTGGAGAAAGGCTTGGCCCAAGACACACCCCCAACCTTCTTCCCTGTTTATCCCACCACCTGCAAATGAGGAGGAAACTTTTCAGGGTTTGAATGAAAGCCTCGGCCTCTCCTATAGACAGGGATGCACGATGCGGAAACAGTGTTTGTTAACCAGGCTGAACCACTGAAAAGATCACACACGACAGGGTAGCTTAGAAGCTCTGAGGAATTTAGGCCATACCAGGTTAACTAAATGAGAAGCCAATAGATCAAGTGAACTTTCCTGACCCCCAGACATCCAAAAGCCCAAGTTTACACAGGACCTTAAAAGAACTGGGTTGGGAAGACTTTTTTTTTTTTTCATGAGGATGAAAGGGTGTTTGGCACATTGGCAGTCCTCCATCTGAGAGCAAAATATGTTTGCAATTTTGAAATAAGAAACAAAACCATCCAGACTGACTGTCAACAAATCGATTTCAATGGCCGTTTGTGCTTTGGATACTACATTAGAAAAATGAGCCCAATTTGGAAGTATTCAAAAAGATTATTCCCCAGGTTTTCATTGCATTGTTACTCAGAGTAGAATAGAGGAACATGATTGGAAGTAAAATATAAAAGAATGAGGTTAAAAATTAGAATTGTAGTTCAAATCTAACATACTGACTGGTCCCTCCATGTACAATATAGCTCCTATAGAAAAGCTTGGGTAAAGGTAAAAAGGTTTATAAAATGTGTAGGATTTTTGAATCATAGAAATGATGTGCACATACAGGCTCCAGTGGCTTAAAAATTTTAATAAGAACACTCCTTTCACTAAATTGAACTGTGAAATAGACGAGGAATAAATTTCAAAGGATATTTATTAATATGTTTTATTGCCTGGCTTTGCCTTCTCATTTTATCCTCAACATTTTGAATGAAAATGTTTTCCTCCCTCCAAGAGGTTCAAAGAGCTTAACCATTTATTTTTATGTATATTCAGAATATTTGAAATGCTAGAAATAGATAAGCATTTTCAAATATCTCAGTAGTAATATTACTCCTTCACATTTGCCAGTGCATGGGGGTGTGTATACCAGTTATTAAATGAATACAATCTCAGTGTGGTCGGTGTGGGGGGTAGAGGGAGATAGGTGTGGGAGAGGGTATATGGGGAGGGGGATTAAATTAAATTAACTTTGGAAAATAAATTATTATAATCTGCCATTATGTGTAATTGAGAGTATTTTTGATTGTGTTAATTTTAATAGAGGGTAAATTTAATTATAATAAGTCAGGAGATAGGTAGATGACAGGGAGATCATATAGATGGATATGGATATGAATATGAATATAGATATATAGGTAGGATTTCAGTAGAAGTCAAGGGAATCAATTTGGCATGTAACTATTTTATGCCCTTAGATGAGTGATACAGGTCTTGTTTCCCTTTCGATCAACTGATAATATAATTGTTATCAATTTTTAATAAAAATTATTTATCAAAAAATTATGTTTGAAGGGTCATACATAAACACCAACTTTTAGCATAAAAGGATGCCCCAAATTTCCTCAAAACTTCCTCAAGAAGCAAGAAACTGTCCAGGGATAAATGCCCTATGGCAGATTAGACCCATGTTCTAAATTCCTTCAGAAGAAAGCTTTAATCACACTTTCATCTCTTAAATGCTTCACTGTTTCTGCAGCTCTTCCAGTGGCACCCAGAGCATTGCCCAGACCTATAGATGTTCTGCAACATAGGTGCTCACTGACTCACTGTTATTAAAAGGGAAATAATACCAAGCCTAGGTTTCATTGCTACCAATTCCATTATTTTTCCTTGAAGAGCCACAATCGCTAACTCATTTTGAGTGACTCCAATTCATTCTGAAGTGTCACACACAGACATTTAAACTCTCATTTCAAAAATAAATGCTGACCCAACTCCCAATACCACCCATCCACCCTACCCCTCACATATTGCTTCCCACTTTTTCCATAAGGGATATGATTGAAAGAAAAAGATAATTATATTTTGAAATTTAGCCGCTTAAAAAAGATCACTGCCATAGATGGCAATGAGACTAGTCAAATGATTTATGGCAGTGGGCAGAGGATTTTTTTTGGCTGAACAATTTTGCACACACACAAAAATCAACTGGGGTTGGATACATAGAAACTAACAGAGCACCATATTCAAAGCACCTACTATGTGTCAGGCAACAGGCATAAATTAATCAGGATGAAGAATTGTAGAAAGTCTGAGAGAAGTCGATATTTTTTGTCTTCGCCTTCTATATAAATTGCCTTAATCTATTTGAAGTTAAGACATCTTTGATAAAAGGATGTTAGGCATTTTGTACTATTCGACTTTGATAATGTACTTAGAAAAGAATGCCTGGCACATAGTAGAAACTTAAATATTTGTTGAATGAGTGAATGGTTATAAGTACTTTTCAAAGGCAAAATAAATCATCTGCCACTTCTAATGTATTTGGAAAGACATCAATAAATGGCTATTGTAAGGAAGATTGCAGATGCTAGTTAAGATAATCTAACTGTGTAGTAGTTTATTTATTCTACTATAGAATTTTGTTCGGAACCCCTGGGGGAAAAACTTTTGTTGTGATTACTTCTAGGCTGGCAGTCAGGGACTCTCCTCCAGAACAAAATCACAAACCAAGCCCATGTCCCTTCTTCATGTCCCTGCCATTTAACCATCCAGTTGTTAACACATTTTAAAATCTGACAGGTTATTTCACTTCCAAAATGATACTAAGAGTCACACATGTCAGAACGCTGCTTGATAAGTTGTGTTCGTTTCAAATGTGGCATGCGAGCACTGAATCCTCACTCTTCACATCCTGCAAAGGGTATCAATAATTATGCCAAATCTATCCAACAGTTGATTGAGGTGTTTTCAGTTTGATATGGGTGTCAAAAAGCGAACATTAACTTTCTACTTTATTCAGATCTTTGCCTGATATGTTGAATGAAAAAAATAATCCATTCATACATCTCAGATTAATCTCAAACACTGGAAATTAGGAAAAGGTATCTCAGATTCCACATACATTTTTTTTTTGTGGTTACAGAGGTGACTTTACCACCTGGCATCCTGTCCCTCTTTATTGTACCCAATTATATCTGTCCTATGTGAAAGGTCTAAGAAGGATACAGATTTACATACGAAGAAATAGTCTTTTTAACCCCAATTCCTAATCTATTTGAAAATATTAATTCTTCTTTAGTTATAAAGTAAATGTTAAAAGGATATTTTCTGCAATCTCTTCTCTTTCAGCCTGTCCTGAGTTAATCTTACATGTTTCTACTGGATCATGAGTGGCTGAACTCCAACCTGAGAAAATTATGCAATGGAAATTCTTTACTTGGGCTTCCCACATTTATTCGCGACATCCCAGTTTGTAGCTGTATTTATCCTGGGGCAACAGAAATAACCAATGAAGAAAATAGGAGCAGTATAGTTTTGTATTTACAGTGATCTCGTGAGGCACCAAGGCAGTAATCCAGGAAGACTCAATGTATTCCTAACCAGATCAATGTGAACCTAGCACATGAACTGAGAAAAAAGAATAGACTCTAATAAATAATACACCATCATTGGAATGGAGAACTTCATGCTATATATTAACTGTATTAAGGGAGAAGTTTAAAAAGGGTTAGCCTTAATTTTATTTTATGATCATGAAGCTCTTCAGTAAATATGTTATCGATTAGATATTGTAGATAAATTGATCTCTGGTATCCACATATTTTTTCAAATGCTAACATTTAGCGACCTGATTAAGAACAAGTAGTTTGTAATTATGTATGTTCCCACATCTAGAATTTTTCCACAGTAAAAAATAAAAAAATCCTCTGCCCATGGGTGACAGTTGCCTGAGGTTAAATTGTAAACATAAGTTCATCGTCATCTTTTAATTTCGTGGCCATAAGCATTTGACCCAAGAGGTGTTGAGAGCTCACAAGGGCAGAGTGAAATGGAGTGACATTTGGAGCCCAAGTCTTGACCTTAAAGATGTAAAATGAATTGCCTACTCAAGGGGATATTGTGATAGTCAGGTATGCAAAAATGAGCAATAGGAATGTGAAAGAAAGAGAGGAAGAGAGATTGGGAAGGGTGGATAAGGAAAAGCATTTTAGAGACCGATTTGGCATAAGTATTTGCTGTATCTTTTATAATTGTTTACTTTTATTTAATTTGTTTCTACCATGGTGTACTTTAAAAAAATTGCAGATAGAAGAGTTAGGCTTCTGACTTGTAATGAATTGCTGTGAAATTTGATTACATACATTACTCCAACCCTGGGGAGGGGAAAAACAATTATAGTTCATTATATGCATCTCAAGTTGTTTATTCCTTGCCATGCCCAAGGATAGTTTAAGGACGTGTTTCTGCCAAGAGCTTCCCCCCGCCCCAAATAATTTCACAACAGAGTAAAAACACATGGACTTTATATGAAATAAAAATAGAAGTGATATAAGGGTTGTATTTTTATAGCTGTATTTGAGTACATTTCAAATGAATGTTTGTTAAACAGGGGGAAAA
>NW_005871070.1:9464078-9531578 GCF_000147115.1 Myotis lucifugus | reverse complement strand
CATCATTGTACCACCCCCTGCTTGCCACTACATTTAGACTATGAGACATGTCAACTGCCTGTCACAATTACAATAGACACAGCAAACCGGAATTTTCCCCAAACCCAAGGGGAACTTCCTGAACAAAGAGTAAATTTTATTGCACAGATTTTGGAGACCTCCAATTTGTAGAGCCATAATGAATGCATCCCACAGACAAATAGGTAGTTGTTAATTATCCCAGCAATTTCTTTTTCTAATGTGCTAACAACACAGCATGCTAAGCCTTCATATCCTACACTGTTACCTGATGATCTCATCACATTTGAAAAGATGGTAGTCTGGGAAAAGGGCATTATTATAGAAAGTATGCATGAAAAAAGTTACATGATTATAATCTCTCATTTTCATGATTTTTTTTAAAAGAAGGTGTGATATTTTGGCTACACCTTTACTGAACCAACTGATGTAGTTTACATATAGTATCACTTTAAGATAAACATAATATTGTATTTTCCTTGACTGATTATCCTAAAGCTTATAGACACTAATTTTGTGTCATCAAAGCATTCTGTGGATAAATAATTGCAGAAGGGCCAGACCTATGACCTGAATAAGAACCCTCAATGAATTTACTAGTAACTTATGCTTTTTCCATAGTTTTGAATAGAGATTGGCTCCTGGAAATCTATTATGGTTAGAAAGTTGATACATTTTCTTTATACTGAGTTACAAACATTTTGATAATTCTAGTATTATACCTCTAAATAAATAGAATAATGAAACATACCACATTTATTTTGTGTCAAAAGTTTGGAAAGTTGACTTAGTTTTCTCCATGATAAAACATTTTGAAAACTTGCCAGGTTACTGCATTGACTTTGTTTAATGAAATGTGATGTCATTTTACCAGCAATATTCATCCTTCTGCAGTTATTTTATTTAAATCATGGGTATATTACTATATTGACTTCACTGTAATAGATGTTGCAGTCATTTGATTTTTCCCTTGTAATATTCTTCTATTATAACATGGATTTGCATAGCTCATTGTGTTTCACTGTGTTTTCTGCATTTCTGACTTATGTTACTGAAAAAGGAGAATACAATATATTTTTCTTACAGGAAGAGGCATTAACTTTCATGAGAAATCACAATTGTTACCCCATCATCTGTAAGTACTCTCAAAGCTACTAACTTCAGAACATTTAAATAAAACTCAGAGAACTGATTCCTTTTGAAGAGGTGATTAGCATATAAATACAAAAAAATCATTTCAGAATAGGACATACTTCCAGAGTATGACATAGTAAGAGTTTACCAATAATTATAAAAATTCAGGCAGTCTATTGTGGATTAAGCATTCTTTATCAGATCCGTGTCACAATGATGTGTGAAACATGCTTTCAGGGAAAGGACAATAACACATTTACCATAGCTTTGCCCTGATGCTTGTTACCCCTCACCCCTCCGTCTCCACCCCCATTATGACAGGGATCTTCAAGTCAAAGAGTAAAAACAACAACTGTTTTTAGAATTTTCCTTTCTACTGGATAAATGTTCTTATAGGTCAGAGAGGTGAGAACTTATTGTTTTATCTCAATAGCACATTTATGGTCATCAAAAGAAATAAACCTCAGACTGGTAGCTACTGTAGAGATGTCTGTTATCCTACACCTGTGACAATTACACTGCGTTAGTGAAGCTAACAAGAGGTAGGCCATAGATCAAGGGTCAGGGCACTGTCAAGAGGAAGTTATTCTTCAGTCCACTAAATCTGGTATCATGTTCATCTAATGTGACATCCACCTGTCAATCAGAGAATGTATACCATTGTCTTGTTCTAAGTGCTGCACTTTCGGCCTCAAAGGGAGCAAGTTTTATTACTTTTCTCTTAATTACCATAGTCTATCTTTAAAATTTTATCCTCAAAATAAACACATTAAACTAATAAACGTTATATTTATAGTAAAATAAAGACAAGGAGCAAAATTAAAAACAACTTTCAGATATTAATGTTTGTCTGATTTAGTTAATGGTTATCTATCATAAGTGAGTGAAAAAAGGAGTCAACTGAAGGAATATTAAATCAGTAACATTGGAGAAATAACAAATGGCAGAATAGCTCAACAACATAACACGTGCCTAAATAAATGTGTGTCAACATGTGGCCAGGCTCACCCCAATATTATGGACTAGTACAATATCAAGCTAACGGGCATGTTTATAAAATATCTTCTGAGAAATATTTTCATAACAGAATTCAATTGAGTTGATATGTGTACACAGTAGGATCTGCTTATGGTATATTTGGATACAATGAAATTCTACTTAGAATATGGTATCGTGAAAGGCTCAGTTATCCTAGTAGCACAATATGTAAATTGCAATTCCTCTTGTCATGAGATTCCATTTTTAAGAAAATTTTTGTCTCAAAGAGTCGTCCTTAAAAAAAAATAGCTGGTTTGACTCAGTGGATAGAGCATCAGCCTGATGACTGAAGGGTCCCAGGTTCAGTTCCAGTAAAGGGCACATGCCTGGATTTCGGACTGGATACCCAGTGGGAGCATGCAGGAGGCAGCTGATCAATGATTCTCTCTCATCATTGATGTTTCTATCTCTCTCTCCCTCTCCCTTCCTCTCTGAAATCAAAACAAATATATTAATAAATAAATAAAAATAAAACAAAAAAACCTACTAGTTATCTCAAAACATTAAATGAGCAAATTTATAGTTTAAGATTCATAAGGTTAAAAGTGACTAAATTGGGATATTTAGACCTTCTCTTTCACTGAAAGGATATTAAATCACAAAGAAGTTTCATGCTATCCTTTGTCTCCAAAGAAAAGTAAAAGTAAACCTCTAGTATTTTCATATGTCCCTTTTCTTCTTGTAACTCCTATAAAAATAATATAGTGGGATGGAAAGTTTTAGAATGGAATGCAGGATTATGAACGTTAGCCTCAAATCTGCTCTTGGCTAGTTGAATAGTATGAATCTCAGTTTCCCAAGCTGTCAAATGGGAGTGAGAGTTCATTATTCTCAACCCTATGGATTTTTAAAGGCTTACTAGCATCTTATTGCATCCCCTCCTCTGTGCACCCTAAAAAACTTTTATCTTAATTCCTAATAAAAACATATTTATTCTACCCTCATGGCCTTTTTCTTTTTGGGGACAGGGATAGGATCTTCATTTTCCCCCCAAGTACTTAGCAGAGTGCCTGTTGAATTAATGAAAGAAGGAATCTTTATTAGGGTGACTATACATCCTGCTTTTTGCCTATTTTTTCATGTTTAATTATTAACAGATCCTATGCACTTTCAAAATTCTCTAAGTTTGGATGACATTACATTGTATTCATCATTTCCTTAATGAAAGTATAAACAACATATCACCAATTTCCTTGAGATCAATTAATACCCACTCAGATTTCTCTTTTCTTTACACAATAACTGTAGTTCTTCTATCTTTATTGTCCCTTTGTTTTAAAGTTTGGAGATTATTTTAGTGAACTGAGTCTTAGATTTGTGCTTCTACATTTACTGTCATTCTATATTTAAATCACCTTGCTTCAAAGACAACTCTGGAGTTCCTTACAAGCTTAAGGTAATAGGACTCTAATAAATTCAGGGTGGGGAAAAGTAGGTTTACAATTGTAAGCACATAAAACACAGTTGGTTCTTATATTATTATTTATTAATTACTAGAAGCCCGGTGCACAAAAATTTGTGCACTCGGGGGGGTCCCTCAGCCCGGCCTGTGCCTTCTCGCAGTCTGGGACCCCTCGAGGGATTGGCTTAGGCCTGCTCCCCGGGGGAATGGGCCTAAGCTGGCAGTCAGACATCCCTCTGGCAGTCCGGGAGCCCTCAGGGGATGTCCACTTGCCAGTCATTCCCAGTCATTCTGCTGTTAGTGTCAATTTGCATATTACCCTTTTATTATATAGGAGTGCCTTGCCAGCCTGGGTGAGGGGCTGAGGGCTGTTTGCAGGCTGGCTAAGCCCCCCAGCAGGGACCGTCACCCCATGAGGGTGTGGCCAGCCTGGGTGAGGGGCTGATGGCTGTTTGCAGGCTGGCCACAGCCCCTTGAGGGTGGGGGGTCCTGCTGGGGTGCCTGGCCAGCCTGGGTGAGGGGCTGAGGGCCATTTTCAGGCTGGCTAAGCCCCCCAGCAGGGACCCTCACCCCATGAGGGTGTGGCCAGCCTGGGTGAGGGGCTGATGGCTGTTTGCAGGCTGGCCACAACTCCCAGCCACCCAAGCTCCCAGTGGAGGCTGGCTGGAAGCAGGTATTTGGATTTATTTAGCTTCTATAATTGAAACTTTGTTGCCATGAGTGGAGACCTCAGCCGGCTCAGGGCTGGCGAGAAGCTTGGCTTCCTCCATTGCCCGGGCAACCAAGCCTCCTGCTTGCTCCAGCTCCTTGGCTGCTGGCCGCCATCTTGGTTGGGTTAATTTGCATATAGTTTCTCTGATTGGCTGGTGGGTGTGGCTTAGGGCATAGTGAAGGTATGGTCAATTAGCATATTTGTCTTTTATTAGTGTAGATTGTGTTATTTTCCATACGAACAACTGTAAACCTCTTTTGCCAACCCCTGTATTACAATTTTTGGAAATAAATTACCCTTTACTAGCAAGCAGAAATCAACAACACATTTCAATAGACCTTGTCTTCTGAAACTAATTCTGTAGATAGCACAGACCTAAGAGGGTGAGAATGAGATCGTACATCTTGCCTTTATGATAATAGCTGTCATAAAAATGACATCTTAAAATATGAAGCATATAGTTCAAAAGTTGATCTCTGTGTCTGAGTATAGCAATATATCAGAAACATGACCATTTCTGATTCCAGAATGAAAAAGTGATTTTCCTAAAAAGCCACTCCCAAATTCAGGCATCTCTTTGCCCAGCCTTGACATGTTTTCACTCACTCCTTCAAACCTTCTGTATGCTGATACATCAAAGGCTCTGATTAAAAGGCCTGTGGGGGCCCTGACCAGAGTACACTGGAGGTTAAAGGCCCACTTGCCATACGCATGTGTGCAGACAATGACACAGCAGTAATACTATGTTAACAGTCCCTTTGCCCTACACATGAGCAAGGGCAATGACTCAGCAGTAGCACTATACATGCTGAGCAGGCTCATCCTTATATAACCTACATATGTTTATGTAACACAGATGTCACTAGTTGGCACGAGGCCTCTTTTGTTTGAGCGTGTATATAAGGTGCCACTGACCAGCCATTGTTGGCTCCTTTGTTCAAAATAAAGCATGTCCCACCTACCTATGGCAACTTGTGTGTTCTTCCAATTCCCAGCATCCAAAGGAGTCGAGTCCCTGGCCGAGGAATTTGGACCAGACAGGCCTTCGTGTGAAAATAAACAAAAACATGGAGAAAAAAATATCTGGTTTTGCAAAACATAAACTTTTAGGTTATAAATAAAGTAACATTTCCATATATTTTTCCAGTTGAAATATGGACATTTACTGTAGGCTCATTAAGAATCTATGCTACTGTTTCTAGCCCCATAGTCAAATAAGTGACTCAGTTTTGGCTTTTGAAGTAATTTGTAACCAAATGTTTCAGATACTATTCAGAGTAAAGGAGCTAATTCTGACACTAGAACATCCCAACTGCCTTTTTATTTTTATTTTAATTGCTTTACCTTCTTGGTATCATACCTAAGTAAAAATAGGGTAAAGTGTCAGAGGAAACTACCAGGAGAGTCATGGCAATCACTTCTGCCCAGTCATGGGCTCAATCACCACATCATGAACTACTCTGAATAGGCAGGTCACGGGCAAAGTATAAAGGGGGAAATGAGAGTGGTCCTATAAACTTCAATAATTTCTAAATCTTCAAAATAATTATATCTTTACTCTCTAAAATAATCCTAATAGGGAGTGAGCAAAGGTAGACAAGTGAAAATAACTTCCTAGATTTCTCAAGATTTTGTAACTTCTTTCAGCATCTCTCTATGGTTCTTCCTGTAATCAAACCTGAATTCAGATGTTTCCAAAAAGTTAGAAAGGTAATAACAACAAAGGAAAGGAAAAAGAAGTGTCAGTTTCTATGCCTGAGTTATGTACATTCAGGAAAGAAAAACTGGACTTTAAAAAAATAAGGACCCAACTGATTTTGTGAAAGGCAAGTGTATTCCTTGCAATGATCCATGAAGACTGTTGTTCGATGTTCACATTAACATGTAATAAACTCAAACTACTGAAATCCACCCAAAATGGGCTCCATTTTATACATGGAGATCAGCCTCCACATAAGTTCAGCTGAGCATGAAAGTCACTGCAGTAGAAGCAGAATGGCTTTACCTTGAGTATTCTTTAAAGGATTAAAAAGTATTCAAGTAAAGGAAAATAAATTTCTGAAAAAAAGGTCTGGTGTCACCTCTCCTCTCAAATTGGTTCCTCTAAGCTTATTGATTCCGACGCTCTGGTTCTTTTTACTATGAAGACTTTTGGAGGTCCATGGACACACTGAATATATTGAACTATTTCCTTTGAAAACAAAAAATAAAAATAAAAACAACAAAAAATAAAAACTCAAGGCAGGACCCCTTCGCATGAGGGGGAAACCACAAGGAGAGGGAAACCACATCAAACCAAGTAGGAGAGGTTGAGACACACACTCACCATAACACACATTCTGCATGGCAACCGATAATCGATAATCAGAACCGGAATTCTTTGCCCTGGGGCTGCACCCCAATCTTTAAGACCAGTACCTGAGAGAAGGGTCCCCCAAACATCTGGCTTTGAAGAGAACAGGACTGGCAAACCTAGGGATGGCTCTTAAAGAGTGAAGTGCGCACACACCACAGCCGCCCTTTGAAAAGCATCAGGCCTTTACTCACCTAGCTGATGGGTTCATTTATCAGTGTAAGGGCGGGGCCTGCTGGAATACTGTGCAGGGATGGAGGCTGCTAGGCGCCACCTTCCTGCTCTTCCTCTCCCTTTCTAAAGCTGGAGGGGGCCATCTCTTTAAAAATGTCTCCTTTATTATTTTCTTTCTTTCTTTTTTTTTAACTTCTTTTTCCTTTTCTCTTTCTTATTCTTTCCTCAGTGGGCGCCATCATCACCCTTTCCCTCTGCACCAGCATCTCCCTGAGGGAGCGGCGCCTCTGCACACTTTTGGTGCCCTGGCCTGTTGACATGGCTTTTGCAGCTGCCACCCAGGGGACCTAGATCGCCTGGCTCTGGAGGCGAGGGGGCTTGCTTTCCTGGGCCCTGTGGGATTGTAACTTTGGGAGAGACAGTCCTTGGCAGACAGCTGACTGAAGCACACCCCGGGCTTTCTGAGAAAGAGGCCTGTTTGCTGCTTTAGCTTTGGCCTGGGGAGCAGGCTTCTGGCTTGGCGCACACAGGCCACGGAGATGCTCTCAGGGAATGGAGGCTGTGGACGCAGTCTTTACGCTCTCCCTCTGCCTCATTGCACTCCCCTTTATCTTCCACAAGGGAGCTTATACCCTTGTCTAGTACCCTGGTTTTGCAGGGACACCTCTGCATTGCTGGGCCCTGGTGGCTAGCAGGGCTAACGTTGCACTTCGCACAGAACGGAAAGTAACACAGAAAGAGTTCTTCAACAGCCACCACCCTCGCTCAGGGCAAGGCAAGAGGCCAAGGACCCAGGAGCCCAGTCTTTCTGTGAGGAAGGTCTGCAAGCTTCTCCTTCTGGCTGCAGCCTGAGGAGCTGGTTTATCATTAAACACACATGAAGGGCTGACTGTGAACCTTGTCTGAGCCCTCAGAGGGCGGGCACTGTCCTTACCCCCTCTCTTCCTGCTCCAGAGTGCCAGCATCCCCCAGAGATGGGCTCTTAGCTGTGTCTGGTGTATAGTAGCCCCTTAATATTCATTCCATGTCTGCAGAATCTACAGTGATATCCCCTTGTCAGTCCTTATGTTGATGATTTGTGTTGTCGCCTTTTCCCTTATGTCTTGCCAGACTTACAGGGCTAGAGGTTTCAACTTTATTTATCTTTGCAAAGAACCATCTCTTTTATTTCATGGATATTTCCTCCACTGTTTTTCTTTCAATTTCATTGATTTCTGCTCATTATTATTTTAATTCTCCTTTCTTTGCGTTTATTTTGCCTCCACTCATGAGTCCCTGGCTGGGAGGATGGGAATGTTTCATTACTGACACCACAGGGTTGGGGGAGGAAGACACCACGTTAGCAGGGAAGAGGCCTGGTGCTTCACTAGTTAGGTAAGGGTTTAAGTTCCCCATCCCCAGGTGGCCTCTGCTGACATCTTGGGTCAGGAGGAGGGGGCAGGTGGAGAGGAGGTGCTTATTGCTTATTGCTTATTGGTGGGGGATGGAAGTCTCAGCTCTCCACTCATCCCCAGTGAGGGATTTGATGAGCCTCATTACAGCCTAGACAGGGTGGAACTCTAGGCTCCCCTCTTTGCCTTTGCTGGTGTGAGTAGAGGCTGAGCCACAGTCTTTCCGGCAGTGTTTTAGCTAAAGTAAAGCACTTATTGTCTAAAAGGTTTCTGTTTTGCCAGACAGCCCCTTTCCCGTCCTTGGGCTAGAAAGCAGGCTTTCATTGGGGCTTTTTGTGTCAGCACCCATCGGCCTTTCCAGGCTACCAACTTCCTCAGCTCCAACTGTAGGAGACATGGAGTGAAAAGAAAACCTGGAGAACTCACTCTGGTCCTGAGGTTTCTAGCTAATGTGTCTTTTTTGCATCACTTTTCAGAATCTCTTTATATTTGCTTTCTATATAATGTCCAGGGTTTTGATTTTTACTCAGGGAAAAGTCTGTCTACTTTATCTTTCCAAAAGTAGAAATCAATCTACATCATTTTTATAATTAATAATGACTTTTATAATATGTTATATTAAATTGGCAGTGGTCCATTCAGTATATTAAAATAATAGAAATTATTTCCAAATAGAAAACTTAGAACAACTTATTTTGGGAATAATTGGATATGCAAAGATAAATCTATGTTGATAAACTTCCTTCCTGTCATTTTTATGATCCTTCTGAAAGCTAGAAAATATACCAATACACAATTCCAGAACTAAACTACCAAAAAGCAATGAAAAAAAATCACCTACTTAAAATCACTAGCTCCCAGGACTTAGGGAAAGTAGTAAAATTCTCTAAAGAATTATAGAAAGAATTAGGGTTGCCAATCATTTTTGCATTTTATCTTAAGAAATATTTACTATTATTTAGTGAAATTTGGTTTATTTTATTAGAAGACTGCAATTCTTTTATTGTTAAGTTACATAAAGAATGATTTACATTGGCTAAGTTCTTTGAAACATTATTTCCATGTGCTCTTTCCAATTTGGGGAGTTTGGCCAAATACCTGCATTTGGCCAAGTATTTCTTGTGAATGTTTTAGTGAGCTCAGCTACTTAGACCTAAAATATAACTCAGTGAAAAGAGAATAATTATTTTTCACTTAAATAATATAAAGCGTTGTCAGATTTAGCAAAAACAAAGCAAAACAAAATAAAAGATACAGGCCACCAGTTAAATTTGAATTTTAGATAAATAACAAATAAATTTTTGTATAAGAATACCCCATACAATACTTGGGACACACTTACACAAAGCAACTATTTGTTGTTTATCTGAAATTTAAATGTAATTGGGTGTCTTATATTTTATCTGACAACTTATATGCATTTTTGCTTAATCCATGGATACAGACAATAGTGTGATGAAGGCCTGGGGGAGGTAAAGGGTGGAGGGGGTCAATGGGAAAAAAAACAGGGAACATCTGTAATACTTTCAACAATAAAGATAAATTTAAAAAATGTCAAAAGAAAAATATAGGTCACTGCACAAGACCTAGATTTCTATGTACATTGTTAGAAAATTTTAAGGGTATCAAATATAATATGTTATAATTTTAGAAATTGTACTGACCGGTGTGGCTCATTGGTTGAACATCAACCTATGAACCAGAGGTCACAGTTTGATTCCAGGTCAGGGCACATGCCCTGGTTGTGGGTTTCATCCCCAGTGTGGGGCATGCAAGAGGCAGCCGATCCATTATTCTCTCTCATCATTGATGTTTCTATCTCTCACTACCTCTCCCTTCCTCTGTGAAAACACTAAATATATTTTTTAAAAGGAAATTGCTCTTGGATTAATCATAAAAGTTAACACAAAAGCAAAGAATTATGGTCCAAAATACTAAAGCAGAAAATAATTTTATACTTTACCCTTTCTTTCTAAGTATAAGAGAGAGAGGGAAGAAAGAGTGAGAAAGAAAGAGGGAAGAAGGAAGAGAGAGAGAGAGAGAGAGAGAGAGAGAGAGAGAGAGAGAGAGAGACTTGATTGAACAGGTGGTAGGTAGAAAGTAGTGAATAATTTTTTTTAACTTTTTATAAAGAAAACAGACAGTATTAGTGTCATTGCTAAGGAAAAGAGAAGGCTTTGAACCCAGAAACAGAGGTGGGAGGAGAAGGAGGAGCAGATGAGGAGCAAAGCTAATTGCAGGGCAGTGCTGGGTTAAGGGATGATTACAGTTCAAGGGCAAATACTGTTTTGTTAATCTATAGCAGCGGTGGGCAAACTTTTTGACTCGAGGGCCACAATGGGTTCTTAAACTGGACCGGAGGGCCAGAACAAAAGCATGGATGGAGTGTTTGTGTGAACTAATATAAATTCAAAGTAAACATCATTACATAAAAGGGTACGGTCTTTTTTTTTTTTTTTTAGTTTTATTCATTTCAAAAGGGCTGATCCGGCCCGAGGGCCATAGTTTGCCCACGGCTGATCTATAGCCTACTCCTATGGAAACACTTTTAAGCATTAAGTATTCTTACCCACAAGAAATTATTATTGTCATTTATCGTTATCTTTGAAATAGCAAGCTAGTATAAAACTGGGCATTAGGGGAAAGTTTCATTTACTATTTCACCTGGAATGAAGAAAAATGAATCAGTAAAAATTTTTGTTGGATTCAATACCTTCTTGCTTTTTTTAAATCTTTATTGTTCAGATTATTACAGATGGTCCTCTTTTTCCCCACATAGCTCCCCTCCACCCAGTTCCCACCCCACCCCAGGCCCTTGCTCCCCCACTATCCTCGTGCATAGGTGTAAGATCTTTGTCCAATCTCTTCCCACACCCCCAGACCCCTTTCCACCCGAGAATTGTCAGTCCACTCCCTTTCCATGCCCCTGATTCTATTACATTCACCAGTTTATTCTGATCATTGGATTTTTTATTCCTTTGATTTTTAGATTCACTTGTTGATAGATAAGTATTTGTTGTCACTTTGTTGTTCATCATTTTTTATCTTTACCTTTTTCTTCTTCTTCCTCTTCTCAAAGAATACCCTTCAGCATTTCGTATAATACTGGTTTGGTGGTGATGAACTCCTTTAGCTTTTTCTTGTCTGTGAAGCTATTTATCTAACCTTCAATTCTAAATGGTAGCTTTGATTGGTAGAGTAATCTTGGTTGTAGGTTCTGGCTATTCATCACTTTGAATATTTCTTGCCACTCCCTTCTGGCCTGCAAAATTTCTGTTGAGAAATCAGCTGACAGTCGTATGGGTACTCCCTTGTAGATAACTAACTGTTTTTCTCTTGCTGCTTTTAAGATTCTCTCTTTGTCTTTTGCCCTTGGCATTTTAATTATGATGTGTCTTGGTGTGGTCCTCTTTGGATTACTCTTGTTTGGGGTTCTCTGCACTTCCTAGATTTGTAAGTCTATTTCTTTCACCAGGTAAGGGAAGTTTTCTGTCATTATTTCTTCAAATAGGCTTTCAATATTTTGCTCTCTCTCTTCTTCTGGCACCCCCATAATTCAGATGTTGGTAAGCTTAAAGTTGTCCCAGAGGCTCCTTACACTATCTTCACATTTTTTTTTATTCTTTTTTCTTTTTGCTCTTCTGGTTGGGTGTTTTTTGCTTCCTCATATTTCAAATCTTTGACTTGATTCTTGGGATCCTCTAGTCTACTGTTGAATCTCTGTATAGTATTCTTTATTTCAGTCAGAGAAATTATGCTTAATTTCTGACTGGTCCTTTTTTTTTTTTTTTTTTTTGACATTCTCACTAAGATCCTTGAAGGTCTCACTAAGTTCCTCAGAAGTTTCTAGAAGATTCTTAAGTAACCTTATAACTGTGGTTTCGAACTCTGTATCCAGTATTTTGCTTTCTTCCATTTCTTTCATTTGTGACATGTTTCTTTGTCTCCACATTTTGGCTGCTTCCTGTGTTTGTTTCTATGTATTGGGTAGTTGCTAAGTCTCCTTCGGTTGATAGAGTGGCTTTGTGTGGTATGTGTCCTAGAGGGCCCAGTGGCTCAGCCTCTCCAATTACCTGAGGTGGACACTCTTGGTACATCCCTTTGTGGGCTGTGTGCACAGTCTTGTTATAGTTAAGCCTTGATTGCTGTTGGTATCATTGGGAAGAATTGACCTCCAGGCCAACTGGCTATGAGGACCAGCTGTGTCTATAATGGAAGAGCTGCTGTGCAGGAGACACCCTTATGGGGCAGGACTTGCTTCAGTGGGGTTTTGTTGCTCACTGTGTCTGCCCCTTGAGTGTGTCACTTATGGATGTGAAGAGTTGTAATCTGGCATGGTCTCACACTGATCACTGGGTACACTGGCTCCTGTATCTCCAAGGAGGTGCAAAGTCGGCCACTGCCTGGGGCCACCAGGTAGTAGTTACAGAGGGATCTGCAGATTCCTCCTCTTTGTATTGGGTTTGGAAGTGCCCAGAAGAGGCCCAGCTGTGAAGCAAGGCAGGCTGCTGTTGCAGTCCTGACCCAGCTGCTGTTGGTTTGACAGGTTTTAGGCTGAGAAAGGACAGGCCATTCATATGCAAAAGCCGCTGCACACAGTGTGGGTGGGGTTGTAAATTGGGAGGGGTGGGGTCTCAGGGAATCACCAGGGCAGAGCAAACAGCAATGGTTGCCAGTCAGCCCTGAACCGGAGAGGTCCCGGTGCAGGAACAATGACTGCCGAGAGCACCTCCATCTGAAAGAAAGCCACCCTCACGTTCCCGTCCCGATGCTAGACAATCCAGTTTCTCCCTGTATGTGTCTGGGCCCCCCAGAGTCTCTCCTGGAACTGGAGTTCAGAGCAAGTGGGAGCTTGTATCTCCGTCCTGATTAAAAAAAAGCAGCACACCCAGGTGCCAGCCTCTGCACCTCCTAACAGTCTCAATGCGCTTTCTTCTAGTTGTGGAACTTCCACTCAGCCAGCTTTCCCGCAATTCTAGATGATAGTTGTTCTGTCTTTTAGGTGTAATTTTGACATGGTTGTTAGAGGCAGCAAGTACAGGTGTTTACCTATGACACCATCTTGGCTGTCTCCTCAAATGCCTTCTAATGTTTGACCTGCATTTTTTTAAATTTTGCTTCAGCATTCTCCTTCTTACACAGGGCCAAGGGTGTATCACTAGATTAAGTCAGTGACCTCCTACCTGGTAACCTAACCAGTTTTTCTACAGTTAGCTATAATCTACTTGCCAGTGATATCGCTTCCTAGAGTAATCCTCTTCTCATTGTCAAACCAACTCAAGACTAAATCACCATACTGTTTTTCTAGGGCCCTTCCCTGAGATCCCAACCTTCCAACCTTTGTTTTGGCTATTTCCCCATTGGAAACTCAGCTAGTGTCCAATTGAAATTATTCCTGATCTTGAAGCCCTTTGCTTCCTATCTCTCAAATCCCACTTTTTCTTACAGAAATCCACTTCCTTTTACTAGCATAACTCAAATTCTTCCCTACTGTTCTCACTCCTTACTTTGAATTCTCACCTTATTCCTCAACATATGTACATTGACTCATAGCTGCTTAGTTACTTGTTTGGTCTCTCCAAGGGACAATAAAAATTTTGAAAATATAGTCTAGCCTAACCGGTTTGGCTCAGTGGATAGAGCGTCGGCCTGCGGACTGAAGTGTCCAAGGTTCAATTCCGGTCAAGGGCATGTACCTGGGTTGTGGGCACATCCCCTGTAGGAGATGTGCAGGAAGCAGCTGATCGATGTCTCTCTCATCGATGTTTCTAACTCTCTATCTCTCTCCCTTCCTCTCTGTAAAAAATCAATAAAATATAGTAAAAAAAAGAAAATATAGTCTATGATTTACCCACCCATCTTCAGCTCTCTGCAGTGATTTTAGCAATGCCTTGGACTCTCTAAATATTCAATAAAGATTTGTTTGATAGTGAGAAGCCTAAAGTTTTCTGGATTCAATGAATGACTTACTTTGGGTGGTAACTTTTTTCACATTCTTATATTGTCAGGTTTGCCATTCACCAAAATAAAGTAAATGTAGGATTTGAACATATTTTTTAATAAAGTCAACAAATTTTTAAATAAATAATCAAAGGTCAATATATTTTTGAAATAAGTAATCAAAATGGCTAATCTGATATTTATAAAAATAAAATTCTCTGAAACAATAACTAGGATTTAAAAGACCCAACATAGGCTTCCATTTACTTCTTAAAGTGGGAAAGAAACAATTACAGCTTACTTTATAGTCTTTTTTCTGGTTTAGTTAAAACTGCATAGCTGAGATATACAGTGCCAACATGGGAACTTTTTAAAGGTTTTATCTTTGCTACTGGAAAGGAGAGAAATGTGATTCTTTAAAATGAAAACTTAGCTGTGGAAGAAAACAAGAAAAGTTGTAAAAGGCAGAGAAATTACAGAATCTACAATTTTTGGTGTTCATGATTTTCCACTATCCCAAGTAGATAACCTTGAAATTACATGACAATAAGAGGTGCTTTCTGCGACAAGTACTTCAGATCTTATGAGATTTCCAATAGTCATTTAGATTTGGCATGGTCCAAAAATGCCTTAAAATGCTATATAACTTCTCTTATTTTCAAAGTTACATAAATGTTTCAAAACCATTCCTGATATAATGAGTGCTGTAAATAGTGGAGGATGTCTGTAATTCCTGAGGTGGATCCTTTTCTTTACATCTTTTTTTGAAGACAAAGATGTTCAATCTACATTGACAAAGAACAAAGCTGCTTATTAATCTGATAAGGAAAAACAATCTCTATAGCTTAGAAGAGTCATTCCATTTCTCTGGGAAACCATTTTCATAGGATCACAAAATGCCCTCTTCACCTGGACCTCCTACGACCCCTATCCTTCCTTCAAAGTTCAGTTTAGCTCCCACAGTCTTCAGAAAGCTTATATCTCACCCTTTCAGTCCTTGATGATGACCCATAAATTGAACACCTGTCATATATTTGTCACTTGGTACATAGTGCCTGGTAGATTTAATTACTTTTTGTGTCAATCCAGTCTTTCAAATCACAATATGAGGCCTTTAAAATCATGGTCTCTTATTACAGTCACAGCATAATGGGACATTGTCAATAGAAGTCTGTGGTTTAAATGGAGATGATTATGCCTCAAAGTTTATGGAGCCCCTGCTTGGTCTCTTTTACTGTATCAAACAAGGGTAGTATCATAGATTGAATATTTGTGTCCCCCCAAAATTCATATATTGGAACCTAACTCTCATGTGATGGTAACAGGAGGTGAGGCCTGTGGAAGGTAATTAGGTGATGAGTGTGAAGCCCTCATAAATGAGATTAGTGCCCTGCTAAAAGAGGCCCCAGGGAGAACCCCTGCCCCTTCCACCATGTGAGGACATTGGGAAAGACAGTCACCCATGAAGCAGGAAGCCTCACCAGACATCAAATCTGCTGGTACTTTAATTGTGGACTTTCCAGCCCCCAGGACTGTGAGAAATAAGTTGCTGTTGTTTATAAGCCATCCAGTCATCTATGGCATTTTGTAATAGCAGCTGAATGGACTAAGACAGGGAAAAAGTAAGCAATCTCAAATTTCTGCTGAATGAATAAATAATTTTTCAAACCATGTATACATTTATAAATTCTAAACATAAACACAAGAAAACTAGGCTCAGAAGTGAGTAACTTAACCTGTCATTTATCTAGGTACACTCCTTTAAACAGTAGTCTCAAAAAAAGTTTCTATTGTATAAATATATTTGAGAAACACAGCATGCTATAGCACCCTCTTGACCATTTGCAATGCTCACTTTCATATTAAAACTTCTGAGAAATCCAAGAAGAAAGACACGTTTTGAACTAAGCCTTTAACCCATCATTTTCTAAATTTGTTGGATCATGTACATTACTACCATAGCTTAAAATTGCTGTTATTTGAAACAAGTTTTGGGAAACAAATTGAAATGCCTCCTTTGGACAGCATCTAACCCTCTTATCTTCACCAGAAGTGGGTGGCCAATGGCATACTACCCAGCTGAAGATGTGGGGGCATTTTTAACACAGGACCACATCATCATTTGGTTGGCATCTTTCTACAGTTTCTCATAGTGTTTGACCATTTACTAGACATGTGTGACATTAGAAAGAGCACTTATCTACTCTGGGCTCATTTTTCTTATTTGTCAAATATAGATAATATTTGCATATTTTGTAATAAAGATGTTACAAGATTAAATGAGTTAACACATATATGGCACAGAGAACAGTGACTGATACAGGCCTCAGTAACTGGTGCTGAGGATGATGAACCTCATGCACATCATCATTTTTTCTATGGACATTCCCCCTATCAATGTGATCACCTCTTAGTAATCTGCTTGTATATGGAGACAGTGAATTGTTGCTACCACTAGAATATCTTATTGAATTATGAAATATGATTCTGTGTAATATTCATACTTAAAATTTGAGTTTGGTATTTAAAAACCCCATTACAAAACTTAAAATGAAATGACTCTGGGAACTGGACATTTTCCCCCAACCTCCGTCATGCCCAAACCACTTCCCTTTCAAACTAGTGTGAAGCATAGTCACATGGGACGCTAGCATCCTCTAAATGTGATTTTTGAAACTTGGTTGGGGTGGAGGAATGATTGAAATAATGTGGTTTATCCTACATTTCTCTTATAGAGCCCACTGTTTTTAAGATGCACTTTACACAATTTCAACAGAAACTAGACAGCATGATGCTGTCTGATTTACTGAATGAGGATCAGCGGATCATCTGTCCATGCACAGATCTTCATCTCTATGCTACAGATATGTTCTTTTAAACAGGACCTAAGCATGTTTTCAGCACAGTCCCTGCCTCACAGAAACCACAACCTTATTCCTTCTAGCATGGTTTTTATACCCCTAAGATAAGGTCTGTCACACTATAATTATCTTCTTTACCTCCCTGCTTCCTCCATTAGACTCTAGGTTTCATGAAGTTTTATTCATTCCTCATTCACATTGATAAATATTTCAATTTATAGCATTAGTAAATTCTTGATATACAAAAAAATTGAATAGATAGCTGAATTTAAAACTACCAGAAGTTTTGGAATATCCTCAAAAGCCTAAGAAGGAAGGACTTTAAAAATAAATTTACAAAATACAATGAAGAATTTCCTTACAAAATATTTGTGTTTGCACGAGACCAAGGGTTAATACAAAGCACTTCTCATTCTTAAGTTCACTAGAGGCTCATCTCTCTGTAGCTGCCATCTGACTAGACCACATCTCTTAAAATCAAATCCATCCATTTTGTAAGTTTCATTTTTTTCTATAGATGAGATTACAATCTATCATTTAGAGAGAATCTGACACCTAGATAAAAGCAGGTTTATAAAAAGGAATTGAAACTGATGCAGAAGGAAAAAGGTACAAATAGGCTGCATTTCTGCTAGTTAAAATGACATGATTAGGAGCTGAGGAGACAGAATCAGAAAAAAAACTTTCTAGGTCATTATTCTCCAATGACCTTTAGGTGAAGGACATGAGGGACATCTCAAAAATTAATCATATCTTCTAAGTTCAATTTTCTAAAATTCTTTCTCCTCTGCTGTTCTGTGTATTTGTTAAGATATGCTTTAGTTTGAAATTTATTGTGTATTTGCTCTAGAGATAATAATATTCAAGCAATATTTTTACTACATGAAAAATTTAATTACAAGTCAGTCAGTCTTCATATTACCCTTAAGCAATAATTATCACGTACATTTAGTACATGGCATGCCTTTTGTTTTACACTTGGGAAAAACATGTTTATATAATTGACAAAGTGGTCCCACTACTGAATGCTGAATGTTTCTCATCTCGTCTCATGTGTTCAGTGAAATATAACCCAGGGCTAGAGTCAGAGACGTTAGTTCTCATTCCAGTTCCATCAACAAGTCACTCTCTTTGGGCCACAGTTTTCTCCTCTATAATTAAAAGGACTTGGACTAGCTGCTTTTTAATGTCATTTAGTTCAACTTATATAATTCTACCTTGTGAAGACTTATATTAAAAATGAGAAAATGGCCCAGCCGGTATTTCTCAGTGGTTGAGCATTGACCTATGAACCAAGAGGTCATGGTTCGATTCCTAGTCAAGGCACATGCCTGAGTTGCGGGCTTGATCCCCAGTGTGGGGCATGCAGAAGGCAGCCGATCAATGATTCTCTCTCCTCATTGATGTTTCTATCTCTCTCTCCCTCTCCCTTCCTTTCTGAAATAAATTTTTTAAAAATATTTAAAATATAATAAGAAAATGAAGAGGCTATATCAATGATCAATTTAATTCCTTAAAGAACTTTTAAATTGTTTTCCTTCATTATTTCTATTTATTTCTGAAAATATGATAGTAAATAAGGTGAAATAAAATAGCCTCCAAATAGTAATAACATTTCTAAATTATTAAATGTTTCTAAACTATCTTAAATTTAAAAAATCATTGGGTTGATTTTATTATGCAATTTGTGGAGAAAAAAATAGTACAGAGTACAGATTTCTTTAGTCTTTGAACTTTAAACCTATCCTCTTCTCTTGAGGGAAATATGTCTTAACTTTGGTCAGCATACACACTTGTCTAACTTACTAGATGACAAGGACAGCCCTTCCCACAATTCTGTCCAACACCCAATATGCATTTTCAGTGGTACAAATGTTTACTCAGTACTTGTAGGTACTGATGGTGTTATTTTGTCTTTTGGGTGTGTTTTCAACTAAGCCATTCGTGTTTGCAGTTTGGCTAAAATTATGCTCACCTGCTGCAAACCTCTACTAATTATTAAGCATTTTGTTTTATTGCAGGGGTGGGCAAACTTTTTGACTTGAGGGCCACAGTGGGTTCTTAAACTGGACCGGAGGGCCGGAACAAAAGCATGGATGGAGTGTTTGTGTGAACTAATATAAATTCAAAGTAAACATCATTACATAAAAGGGTACAGTCTTTTTTTTTTTTTTTTTTTTTAGTTTTATTCATTTCCAACAGGCCGGATCCGGCCCGCGGGCTGTAGTTTGCCCACGGCTGTTTTATTGCCTGACTGTTTCTAACATTACACCCATTGATGTGTGCTTCATGGATTTATAGGCCATCTTCAAATAAGGTTTTCTATCAATGTGTTAGTTGATCACTTGGAACTAGAACTGGTTATGACTTCCCTGCAATTTCTTATCACAGTCAAAAATCATAATCACAAAAATCAAGACAGTGAGTACTGCAAAAATACAAATGCATTTAGTAGCTTAGAAAGGAATAAAAGTGTCAAATCATAGAATAGGATGGAAAGTACATAGTAAAGAAGGAACAGCCCTAACTGGTTTGGCTCAGTGGATAGAGCGTCGACCTGTGGACTGAAGGGTCCGGGTTCGATTCCAGTCAAGGGCATGTACCTTGGTTGCGGGCACATCCCCAGTAGGGGGTATGCAGGAGGCAGCTGATCGATGTTTCTCTCTCATCAATGTTTCTAACTCTCTATCCCTCTCCCTTCCTCTCTGTAAAAAATCAATAAAATATATTTTTAAAAAATTTTAAAAAAGAAGGAACGGGGAAAAAAAGGAAGGAAAGAAGGAGGGAGGGAGGGAAGAAGGGAGGGAGGGAGGGAAAGAAAGAGGCCAAAGGAGTCCTGTCTGGGCATAGACTAAGCACTGAATACATGTTAGTCTTCTCTATTAGGTTGAAATACATGAAATACTGATAACATTCTTAGCTACCAAAAAAGACCACCATTTTTATATAGTTCAATCTAGTATGTTCAAGTTATTTTTCAAAATTTGTCTATGTATCAAACTAGTGATCAAAGAGAGTGGCAAGGCCCTCTGGCTGAGACTGCAGACCAGCAGGCCAGGCCTTCTCAGATGGCCCGTTCTTCCAGTTCAGTCTGCCCAGCCAGATAGAGCCTTCTCTCTACTCAGAACCAAAAGCCTACAGGTAGCTGCTGTTGACGGGGTATATAATTCTTCACAGCAAAAGGAACACCCTTGCTGCCTGTATTGAGATGTTATGCTTGCAATAACATCTACATGCCATTCTCCTCCATGCTGATACATCTAATACCACGGGTTTACTATATCATATGGAGCAAATAGCAAAGCTACTTTTATGTAACTTGGCTGGTGCAAACCTTTCACTGGGCTCAGTCAAAATAGCAGCCTCTTATGTCACCTACATAGGTAAGAAATCCTATATGGTCTGTTATACCTTCAAAACCCAACGAGGCTCTCCGGGCACTGTGCTTCCTTTGTCTCGGTAGGTGGTGTAAGCTGTAATGATTTGTCCTTTATTTTGGACAAATGTTCCAAGAGGATGCCTAATGGTTGGATCTCTTGAGTCCAGTTATGAGTGGTTTATAATGACTGAAGAGGTTCTTTAGACCCTAGAGGTGAAAAAAGCCGATCAGTTCAGAAGAACTAAATAACACTTTTAGTGAACAAAATCATTTTATACATTTTTACAATTAGTTATATAAATGTCTAAATTAACACGTAAGTAAATATGTACACCTAACTAATGTGGGCAACTATATACCTACTTATAAATTTATATATTAAATATATTGTATAGTTAATTGCATTTGTGCTTAAGGAAAAATTTTAATGTATCATATAATTAACATATATACAAGTATTTTTAAATTTTAAATTATGTGCTTTAATCTACAAATAACTGAAGATTTTTAAGCAAATAGACACATAATGTAATTAAATAAAAATTTTAATTAAATGAAGATCAAAAATATAAATTAGAATAGGTTTTAAGCTCATAAAAAATTAAGAGCCTGGCTGGTGTGGCTCAGTGGTTGGGCATCAACCCATGAACCAGGAGTCACTGGTTCGATTTCTGGTCAGAGCACCTGCCTGGGTTGCAGGCTCGATCCCTAGTGGGGGGCATGCAGGAGGCAGCCCATAGATGTTTCTCTCTCATTGATGTTTCTATCTCTCTCTATCTTTCTCCCTTCCCCTCTCTCTAAAATAATCAATAAAAACTTATTTAAAAAATTTTAAGGAAAAAGCACATAAAAACAAGCCACATGTTCTTATTATAAAATGCAAAACAAACAAAACACAATCTTTGTGTGATCAATACAAAGAATTATACACACTTGTAAAAAACCTGCATATAAAATCATATTTTTGCACTCTTTTTATGGCCTCCTTTCTTTTTATTTCTTAATCAGATTGCCCAGGTTGGGGGCTTTGTGCTGACATTTCCTGTAAGCAATTAAGGATCTCAGGTTCCCTCTCTACATTCACAGTGATCTTTACCACAGTATGAGAATTTTATTACTAGTTTTGTTCTTCTTTATCCTCTTCCTGTGCATATCCTGACTCTATGCTTTCCCTGTTGTACCATTTCCTGCTACTGTCAACACACCTGGAATGTTTCACTTTCTCCTCTGCCAGCTTTGGGGCTGCATCTTCAGCATCCATGGCCCCGTTTTAATCAAATGGCTACAGAAGCAACGGCCCTCCTGGTCAGACCTCAGTCAGCGACTTTATTGCTCACCTAAGTTTTTGTCTTTTGGCCGACCCATCAAGTTACCAGCTTAACTTCAGGCAGCCGTGATGCTGGTTCTAATAGGCTGTCCTGTCCTCATCTGGGTTCTTTGTGCATCTCTACAGTTTGCTTTTATGAAAAGGGAAAGTCTTCTTTTCATGACAACCTTATGGTCTGAAGCAGGAAGAAATAGATTTTGAGAGAAGAGAAGCCAGCCAGACTGTCCCTGGGGAATTAAGTTCTCTTTCTCAATGATATTTTCCTCCATCCCTTTTTAAATTTCTTGGAGACTTCCAGACTCTTAACAAAGGCTTCTGTAGCCAACCGTGGCAGTAGGACTCTGCCTTGGATTGGGGTTGCGACTTCCTGCACATTAAAGGTAGCCTAGCTGCTGAGGGGCATCTTCAATACTTTTAAATTCTCCACCTCCTATGTCACTCGATTCTACTTCCTAAATACACTCACTGCATCATCTGAAGATTCCAAAATTCACATCATTGGTTACAGTTCATGGTAAAAAGTAGAGAAATGCATTATATAAATAAAGTCCTTAAGGTCAAAAGTCTAGAAAAGACCAAAGGATTATTTGGTCATTGAGTAAGAAGTGGTTCTATAAAGTTGTGTGTGTGTGTGGGAGGGGGGTAATTATGAATCAAAGAACCATTAATAGGAAAGAAGCAGAGCTTTGATTATGACTATGCACATCTATTCATGCAATTGATTTGGCTACTCTTTTGTAGATATAGATGGGACTATAATTTTATATCTCTTGAAGGCAATTACCTTAATACTTTAGTTCACACTAACATTAGTCCATGTTCCTTCGCTTTCCATGAACTCAATCAATTTCAAAACATCTATCATACATGAGGCCCAGGCTAGGTTCTAGGAATACAAAGATATGCTATACATACTGCCTGTTTTCCAGAACTGCAATCTTTCAGAAACTGGACATTCCTTACAACATATACTTCTAGAGTATTATGCTGATAGAAGTATGCACGAAGGCCATTGGATGTCCCACAGACAGGACCAGATTTTCCTGAGGGCTCTAGAAAGGCCCCATAGATTCTGTATACTTCCACTGTATATATTAAGATAATATTTTTCTTTTCCAGGCAGTTGTAATTGAAATGAAACCACTTGAACTGACCGTTTGCATGAATTAGACTGTTTTGAAAATAGACTAATCTTGGTTTAATAGTGAGCTCCTAATGAGGTTAAAGTGTAGGCAGAAGAAATATTCAAATTTATATTTAGGGACTACTGCTCGATGGGATCCTTTCCTCTAAAGTTTTGAAAATACTTGTCCCTACTTCTATAGGATGCTAGTAGTATTGCTTTTGTAGCCGTAACACAGTTGCAGAATTCCAAAAGGACTATTTTGTCCCATTTATTATAGTAAAAAAGAAATCCTTGCTGAATATAAAACATTGCTGTTTTGATTCTGTGAACTGATTGTGTGTAATTTTGCCGCTTCTTTTTATGTCATCATGTCCATTGAATCCCTTTTAAAGGAAAATCATTTTCTAGACTAAAATGTTATCCTAAGAGCAGCTCTACTTTTGCTGACATGATTTTGATTAGGAGACTTAGATCTTCGCTCTATATGAATACATTAGTAGAGGATTACTCTGATCGAGACTCCACAAGAGAGCTAAAATATACCACAAATAAATAATCAAGCATCTTGTGGGAATTTAAAAATAAATCATGTATCACAAAGTAAAAACGGCCAGTTTAGGCTCCGAGAGGAACACAGACAGCATTGCTAATTTGTAGCAGAGTGAATCCAGTAGCGCAGGTTTTTAATTAGATGGCAGAAACAGCGAGGTGACAGGGCTGAGAACAGGTAGATCATCCAGGAATAGCAAAGCGGGGCGCGCAGAGCCAGCTGGTGCGGTGCTGCCTGGTGTCAGGGAACGCGCTGCCTCCTGAAGCCGAGCTGCAGACAGCCTGTGGCACAGCTGCTCCCCCAGGAGCAGGCGCCGGCCTGGGAGAGGCATCGCTCTGCGGGCGCCCGCATGGCAGTCCGGGATCTAGGAAGGACGAGGTGTCTCAGAGGGATTTTAAAAAATCGAGCTTTTCGGTTGTTGGAAACACCGAAAAGGTATATTTAAAAATATCTTCTTTACCCTCGCTTGGTTAATCTATTGCATTAAGTATATCCATTCTATTATTGAGTCAGAACTATGTTTTTAGGAGCAGATTTGGGGCTCCTAAGAGTTGGGGGTAAGGAGAATCAGTAAAAAGTTGTTGATGCTACTTCTCATGTTGAAGGTGATCACAAACGAACCCTGGGGGTTTGGGGTTTTATTGAGATCATTATGCATGTGGGTAAATACTTTGTTAATAATCGTTTGCGAAAGAAGGTCTTGAGTATATTAATTTCTTTTCCTTCATGAATGCTTTAAGTTAAGGTTTTGAAAGACATGTTTTTTGTTGAGACCCTCCCCCCAAAATAATCAAAACTCACTAAATCCAAAAAAGTGAGAAATACAGTAGTGTCCCCTTATCCACAGTTTTGCATTCAGCTGTTTCAGTTACCTGCAGCCTGAAAATATTAAATAGGAAATTCCAGAAATAAAAATTCATAAGCTTTAAATGGCGCACCAATCTGAGTAGCGTGATGAAATCTCTCGCTCATCCCTTTGTCCAGCACGTCCACGTTCTATACACTACCTGCCCCTCAGCCCCGGAGCAGCTGTCTGGGTTATCAGAGACACCGTCGTGGTGTTTCAGTGCTTGTGTCCAAGTAACCCTTATCTTAATAATGACACATCCACATGCTTTTTATTACAATATATTGTTAAATTGTTTCAGTTTATTATTGTTCATCTTTACTGTGCCTAATTTATAAATTATTTTTTAGCTCAAATAACTTTTTTATTGTTTAAAGTATTACAAATAGTAGTACCTATGACTCCTTTTTTCCCCATTTGACCTTCCCCCGGCCTCTGCTATCCCCCGGCACATGCCCTCACCCCCCTCCCAGTGTCTTGCGTCCATTGGTTATGCTTATATGCATGTATACAAGTCCTTTGGTTGATCTCTTACCTGCCCCCATCCAACCCTCCCCAGCCTTCCCGCTGTAGTTTGACAGTCTGTTAGATGCTTCTCTGCCTCTGTATCTATTTTTGTTCATCAGTTTATAATGTTTTTTATTATTCATAAATGAATGAGATGATGTGGTATTTTTCTTTCACTGACTGGCTTATTTCACTTTGCATAATGCTCTCCAGTTCCATCCATGCTGTTGCAAATGTTAAGAATTCCTTCTTTTTTATAGCAGCGTAGTATTCCATTGTGTAGATGTACCACAGTTTTCTAATCCATTCATCTGCTGATGGGCATTTAGGCTGTTTCTAAATCTTAGCTATTGTAAATTGTGCTGCTATGACCATAGGGGTGCATATATCCTTTCTGATTGGTGTTTCTGTTTTCTTGGGATATATTCCTAGAAGTGGGATCACTGGGTCAAATGGCAGTTCCATTTTTAATTTTTTGAGGAATTTATATAATTTATAAATTATACTGTACACAAGTATGCATGTATAGGGACAATCATAGTGTATATAGAGTTCTGTACCATCTGTGGTTTCAGGCATCCACAGGAGTCTTGGAACGTGTCACCTGTGATAAGGGGGCTACTGTAACACATCTACAGAGTTTCAAAAGATAGCAAGTCAGTGCTTAAGATATAATAAATTTTAACAGTGTTCTTATTAGAAGGGAAAATAATGACATTGTGAACACTTGGTTTGCTTCTACCTTTTGGTTATTACTGAAAACCTGCAGCAGCTTCCTATTGCCACATGTGGACCACCTGGTCGCCCCACACAGCCTGCGGTTCAGTCGTTGGATCATCCCTCACTTACCCCCCTTCCAGCCTGGTCGCCCCATGCAGCTGTTTGGTGGTCTGTTCGGTTGTGATGGTCACTTAGGCTTTCATATATATAGATAATAGCAAAATGAATATCTTTGTCCACTACCCAGGTCTCAGACTTTTAAAACTGAACATTATCTACTCACTATTATGTATTCATTATTTATGCTTTCGTCAGATGCCAAGTTTGGCAAACTAAATTAAGAGTACTCTACGACTGAGAAAAGTTTCTGTGTCTGGGAACATCCATGATAGACCTGCCCACTGTTTATTTCCATAAAGGACCTAGGTACTTATCTTCAGGAAACAAGGACGTGAGGGGTCCAGGAGTTTCGGGGCAGTATTTGAGAGATGTGTCTCAGACTGTCCATCACTTCCCCATGCCCATGTTTTAGGACATAAACCTGAAATAGTTGCTTGACTAAAATATTTATGAGAGACCAAGAGCACAGGGCAGCACTGGCAGAGTCCTCCGCGTTGGTACCTTGGCATCCATAGAAATGTCAGGAACTGGCACATGGTAGTGTGGGAGGTGGCTTGGTGGATGTTCTGGCAACGGTCAGGTTCCCAGCCATCTGAGCGTGAACGGTGGCTTGCCAGCAACTCCAGGTGGACACCACAGCTGTCAGAAGCCTCTTTGGGTGCTGGCAGCAGCAGCGGAGGAGCAGGGAAGGTTTCCATGAGTGTAGGGAACCACTCGGCTTCCTGAGTGCACTGACTGGGGCTCTGATGAGGAGTCCACCCCTGCCAATTCAAGGGAAGGCTCTGCTCTAATTCTTCCTTAATTTTTCTATATTCCCTCCCATATGTACTATGGTGAAGATATCCATAGCCAAGATGTGTGGTAAACTGGTTACAATTCTCTCTGGAGCCATAAGAATTTGGAAGCTGTTTAACTCCTTTTCCGTGGCCAGGATGCTAGGTTTGGATGTGTCAGCCTAAACGGAAAATTCTCCTCCAGTGTATTTATAAAGACAACTAGAAACCCTATTATCCCTGAATCATTGACCAAATAGGAAAAAAAAAACTTAGATTTTTATAATTGTACAAGTTTTTGGCATCACACACAGATATTAGATAGTTCCTTACTATTTACTCTCGTCCTTAAGAATCAATATTTTTGAACCAGAAACAAGGGACCATTTTTTTGATCACTCTAATCTTAGCTCTAACTGACCTAGGGCCTCTTTGCTCTCCTGCCTGGGGAGGGAAAAGTGTGACGAGATGAGAAGGGCTTTCAAATCCCATTAGCAACATTTTGCTGTCTGCTGTTATCTTGAAACTCTGTTTCAGATACCAATACTGTTCAACCTAGAACCTCATTAACACGTGAACAGAGATAACCAAGAATTGGCAGACTTATGAGGAAAACCACCAGCAAAAGAGACACTAAAGTCAACACAGCCAACACAGAAAAGAACTGAACACCACACCAAAGGAAGCAGTGCAATGAGAGGAGACAACTGGTAACTCTAAAATAACTTATCTAATGTTTCCAAGAGAGAGACTGAAGAGGATAAAACATATCATCTATGTTTCGTACTGAGATAGGCTCACTGTCACAATATTCTGAACTTAGTTCTGGCAGGCCTAGACAGACAATGACGAAATACAAAACTACTTCTTTTAAATAAAAAAGGGTTTGAGTTTTGTTTTTTGTTTGTTTTTGGGTTTTTTTTGGGGGGGATTGTTTGTTTGTTTTGCTTAATCATAGACACAGACAGCAGTATGGTGATTACCAGAGGGAAAGGGGGTGGGGGAGATAGAAGAGGGAAAGGGAGGATAGGTGGTGATGGAAGAAGACTTGACTTGGAGTGGTAAGCATACAATACAATATACTGATGATGTGTTATGGAATTGTAACCCTGAAATCTACATAATTTTATTAACCAGTGTCACCCCAATAAATTCAATAAAAAGCGGGGAAGTCAAGTCTTCAAGGAACAGATTATTTCTATGCTGCATGAATACGCAAAAAATGGAAATCTGCCAAACTCACTCGATGAAATGTTGTGCCCCAATATCAGAACTAAAAATGAATAACACACAAAAAGACAACCCCTAGACTTATACTGCTTATATATGTTTACAAAAAGATACTAGCAGATTACAACGAGCAGTATGCAAAAGAATAATATATTATGAGGTAAATTTTATTCCCAAAGTTCACCCCAATAAATTCAATAAGAAGGAAAGAGAAAACAAAGATGCTTCAATCTCTAGAAAATTATTAATGTGGTATTTACAAGTTGAAAGATAAAAAAGCATACAATCGTCACAATAGAAAATTATTTAATAAAATTCGGTGCTCATTTCTGATTAAAAAGTAGTAAATTAGAAATAGAAGGAATCTTCTTTTTCTTGGTAATGGGCTATTTACAAAATAGCTATGGAAAACTTATACATAATGGAAAAATTATAGACCATTTTAGTCAGAAACTGCCCTGTATATAAATATAAAATTCAATTGAGAGAATTTCTAATCTGTCTGGATTTCTTTTCTGGCCATTATTGTTACTTGTTTCCTTTCATGATTATTACTCCAAATAATTTTGTCATATAGAGGACAGAATGCTAAATAATGATCTACTCTAGATGTCAAATACATGAGGTATGCTACTGTTACCTAGAAAATATGACTGTCAACAGAAAATATATTTTAAAAATTATGAGAGAGCTTGGCAAGGTAGGATAATGTTAGCTTTCCCACCCTTGCAACAACAAAACTAAAAAATACCAAATGAAAAATTGATCCTATCTGATCCAGAAAGACTCATGGACACAGATGACAATATGGCGATTGCCAAAGGAAAGGGGGGTCAGGGAAGTGGGAGGGTAAAGGGAGAATAAATGGTGATGGAAGGAGACTTGACTTGGATGGTGAACACACAATACAATATACAGGTGGTGTATCATAGAATTGTATACCCAAAACCTATATTATTTTATTAACCGATGTCAACCCAATAAATTTAATTTAAAAAGAAAAAAAATAATACTAAATAAAAACTAACCTATAAAATGATTAAATGGCATAAAATGAATTAATGTATAGGAAGGGAAAATTCAGCATTTTAAAGATTTAACTATTTCCAATTAGCTGATAAAGAATTAAGTCAAGAATCCTACCATTGGAATTGGGCGTGACCTTAAAGTTCTAGTTGAACCCATTTGATTTACAAACAAAACTATCACAGTCACAGTACTAATATTTATGCCCACTCTGAGATAGAAGATAACCAGACTAGAGCTTTGATTTCCCCATCAGTGTGATGGGGGCTTTCATATTATAAAAGCACTAAGATGCGACCTTCCAAGAGAATGAAGACACCGGCACCAATTTTATGGCACCATTTTAGTTCTCCCACCATTGTGGTCCTCAGTTTGAAACATCAATGAAATCATGCGAAGAAATCAGAGACACACTCCATTAAAGGAGTGTGTCTTCAACGTCTCCAGAACCAGTTAAAGAAGAATAATTCAACAATTAAGGACTTATATGAAACAATGTTATTTGTTACCACTTCCATTGATCCTGATCTAAGAACTTCTACTTTTTAATAACACTGTTCTCTGGCAACAGGTATGTACAGTAACCTCACTAGCTTTGTATCCCAGCCTAAAGAAGCCATTTTTAAAGAAATAGATTCTGTAATTTGGTAACCTCTGGTTAAGTGAATTAAAATCTTGAAATTTTCTATTCTTAGTTGGGGGCAGTCCTTATTAACCTTCCAACCATATTTACCAACACTTAATCATAAGGTATAAAAGAGAATTCCCAAATTCACTGAAGGTTATGTAAAATGAACACTTTCATATCACATAAAAGTATTAATTCTCAGACACTTTGCAAAAGATTAATAAGAAAATGTCTATAATGTACACAGGAGACTTTATACACATACTTTCTGCCCTGAAATCTCACATTTTACCCAAATACCTGAGTCCCCCTCTCAGTGCCTAAGACCTCATGTCAGCCTTTCCATTCTCAGGGCTCACCTCGACATAAAATCAATTCTCTATCCTACACTCCCTTTCTCTTGTGGCATCCACTGTAGCCCAGTGGCCAAATGTGACCAATAGATAAACACTAGCCTGAAGAAAACTCAGGGTACAGGAGATCTTAAAATAAGAAAATAATTGGAAACAAGGCAGGCTTTAGGAATGATCAGCTTCGACTTTAAAAGTCCCTCTGTGCTGTTTGTCTTCCTACTGTGGGTTAGTGCTGGAGACTCCCCTTCCTTTCTCAGTCCTGGCCCAACTGGGCCGTACTCTGTTAAGCCACCATCATCTTCACACCTCTGAATAGTAGTAAAGCTATTTCACGGAGGATTTAAGAAAACGCTCTGGTTTCATGTCTCCATTCCCAAACTCCTGCTTAAGAGAAGCTTTCTGAATTGCTTAGTTCTGGCTTCCACCTTCAGAGTGCCACAAAATGCTTCTCTGATTGTAAAACTTGGGAGTCCCTCTTTCCCTCCTTCTAAACTCATGCTCATGTAGCATTCCCCATGTTTCTCCCCATTTTTCTCATCTGATCCTATGGATGAGAAAGGTTCCACTCACCCCATTCTTATCTGTTGGTCTAGAACAGTGGTCGGCAAACTGTAGCCCCTTGAGTGTGGCTCTTCCACAAAATACCATGTGCGGGCGCGCACATACAGTGCAATTGAAACTTCGTGGCCACACTCAAGGGGCCAAAGAGCCGCATGTGGCTCGCGAGCCCCAGTTTGCCGACCACTGGTCTAGAATATGCAACTAATACTTTATAATAAAAAAAGCAGGGAGCCATGATAACCCCCAAATGCTCTGCCACTCACTCTCCTCAAGCCAATAACAAAGCAAGCAGCTTGGTTAATATAATATTTAGACTAGCAGTGAAGAGAGAGATCTTTCTCCCTCCTGTGCTCTGAATAAATAAATTAGTCTGACCAAATGAAGAAATGTGGTGTAACATGATTTATTTGGGTCAGAGCTGACACTGGTAAGACAAAGTCTCCTTATTTGCTTACAGAAACTGAAGCACAGGTCAACAGCCACATCCTCTGATTTGTAAGCCATACATGAATATCCTGGGGAAGAATTTGAACCTGGTCTTTCATAGGAATCCAAACATATACTAATATATCTTATAAGCTAAGAGAGTGAAAATAGAAGCCAGACTACAGACAGAAATGAAGGATCTCCTAAAAGAAAAAGCCTCATGAATGAGGCAAGAAACTGGATTTGCCAGACAAATTCAAGCCCCTCATGCAGGGACTGGAATTCCAGGAACAGAGAGCATTGGTGCAGTAAAGCTGAAAACTCGGTGTCACTCAGGACCTGGTCTCCTTAGCATGGGACCTCCACCACCCAAAATCTGGACATTCAAAGGGAAGATGTTTTCTTGCTGGATGAAAAGAAATTTTAGCCCCAAATATCAGAAGTAGAGGCAACTAGAAATTACCACAGGCCCTCTGAGACTCTGTGGAGCTCAGTAGATGAGGACAAGTTCATCATTTCTGTATATCAAAGTGAGAGAGACCTGGAAGCCTGAGAAAGCAGTGCCGCTGGAGCAGAGAGAAACTGGTGTCACCATTTGGTGTCCCCTCTCCTCCTACAGGGACCCCGCACAAAAGAGGATGAGGAGGCCCTAACTGGTTTGGCTCAGTGGATAGAGTGTTGGCCTGTGGACTGAAAGGTCCCAGGTTCGATTCCGGTCAAGGGCATGACCCAGTAGGAGGTGTGCAAGAGGCAGCTGATTGATGTTTCTCTCTCATTGATGTTTCTAACTGTCTATCCCTCTCCCTTCCTCTCTGTAAAAAATCAATAAAATATATGTAAAAAAAATAGAGGATGAGGAGGCATTGTTCTATTGGGCGAGTGAAGACTATTGGCCCACTGTGCCCAAAAACAAACCATTAAAGTGCTCTCACCTAGGACCCATTAGCTGTGGGATCTAATGTAATGGCAGAGACTAATAGCTAAATACAAACTGGGAGATAAAAACATATAATGGCTCCCTCAAAGTACTTTGTTTTTAAAGAAATAAATTATTTTTCAACAAACATGAAAATTCAAAGTAACCAAATGAGGCAGAATGACAAGTTTAAGGCAGAGAATAAAAAGGGGGGTGAGGGTGAGAGTCAAGTAAACCCACCAAGTAAAGATCCCTTTCCATTGAAAAATAGCATTAAAAAGGCAAATTACACTAGAGCTAAAGATATTCCCATTTCAGTATACATTAACATATCCAAATTCATAGACTGGCTGAGGGAGAAGTGTCTAGAGCATTGATTCTACAGAGAAGAGTACTTTTTTGTAGGAAATTGGCAGATGAAGAGCTCAAGGGAAAGGTCATGAGTTCCCAGTTGACTGTGAAAGAGGCAACATGGTACTAGAAGGCGAAGAAAGGCCTTTTGGGACGGCTTCTTAAGTCCCCTAAAGAACAGTGCCTGCATTTCTAGAGCAAACTGTCTTTCTGTTATGAAATCTTTTTCTATGAAAGTATAGTTGACATACAATATTATATTAGTTTCTGATGTACAACATAGTGAGTCGACATTTGTAACCTTACTATGATCACCAAGTCTAGTAACCATCTATCACTGTACAAATTTATTACATTGTTGACTATATTCTCTGCGAAAGATCATTTTGATGTAGCAATGGACTTTCTGCTTAAGGTTGCCAATGATAAAGATTAGAGCAATAAATCACATTATATATAAAAGGTGTTCATAAATAAATGAATAAACAGTTTTACCACATGTATTTGAGGTCCTATTATTTTTATTTGGGGCTTTCTTCCCACAAAGACCAGTATCATTTTACCTTTATCTTTTAGGGTTATTACATAAATTCCATTTGAGTTTAGATAAATTGAATATAAGTGAAGGAATTCATTCCCTTTGAATAAGCTATTTTTTTAAAGGAATGCAAAAAGATACAGAGATATAGAAATCTCTAATAAGAAATTAAACAATTTTTTTTGGTTCATTAGTGTTCCTTTTTTGTCAGCTTTCAGTATCTTTACACCTTCCATAATGCTCAATTCTATTCATGTACACTCTATTGTTCTCCTTGTTTCAACTACTGGCAAAATCACAAAACAGAAGACAAAGGAAGTCATAATATTCTATCAGTGCAAATCAAGGACCACGCATTTAGGAAGGATTCAAGCCTGCATTTGCAAGATGATCCTGGAACACAAAAACATGATGAATATATCAAAAATATTTCTCACATATTGCCTGCCATAAAAAGATTGTTTGAATTAAACATCATTATTGCTCTGTTGTCAACATGTTGGAATATATAGATAAGCCACACATGTGCCTAAGTGCTATCTTGATCCATAAATTACTGTTATAGTTACTATTGCTGGTTTTTTTTAATATTTAATATTTTCCAGAGCATGCCAACCCAAACCTTGGATCTTATTTTTGTCAGAGTTTATTTTTCTTCAAATGTAAGAGACAAATTCTGAGTAATCTTTTGAGCCCTCGAACAATTTAAAGTGTATTGCTGATAAATTATGTCATCTAAGAGAGAGGCTGACATGGTATTTGTCATATAAATGTAAGCAAGGCTAAGGAGTCTGCTATTACTTAAAGGTATAATTGTGACAGAAAGACTTCCTTTATTTCACATCACTATGTATCAATATTCCAATAATTTACGGTTGACCTATTGGGTTTGTAGATCATAAAAATTCTAGAGATATAAAGGATCTCAAAATTATCTTATTTAAATTCTTCCTTCTATCTATGAGGAATCAGTGGCCCAAAGGTGAAACAGTTTGCCCGAGGTCACACAACCAAAAAACAGCCTAGGGGATCTAGAATCCACCTTTCCATTCCATTGCTAAATCCCTCTTAGTGTGTGTGACATTTCACATTGTGGCCAGCTATGCTTATTGGAAAATTTACTATAAGAAGAGTTTAAGAAGAGCAAGAAATTCAACTAATGTTAACCCTCACTCTAGTTCCAATAAAATATATGTATATGCTTTGGGAATAATCTATGATTTTCTCGTCTGACTCTTATTAGGTTTAGTATATTTTATTTATTTTATTTTTATTAAATTTATTGGGGTGACATTGGTTAATAAGATCATATAGTTTTCAAGTACACATCTCTATTATATATGATGTGTATATTGCATTGTGTGCCTACCATCCAAAGTCAGATAATCTTCCATCACCATATAGTCAGCCCCCTTTACCCTTTACTACCCTTTACTTCCTTTCCCTCTGGTAACTACCATAGTGTTGTCTGTGTCTATGAGTTACAGTTTTATATCCCACATATGAGTAAAATCACATGGTTCTTAGCTTTTTCTGATAACTTATCTCAGCATAATATTCTCAAGGTCCATCCACGTTGTCGCAAATGGCAGTATTTCATTTTTTTCTTACAGCTTAGTAGTATTCCATAGTATATATGTACTACATTTTTAAAAATATATTTTTACTTATTTCAGAGAGGAAGGAAGAGGGAGAGATAGAAACATCAATGATGAGACAGAATCATTGACGGCTGCCTCCTGCACACCCCCTACTGGGGATTGAGCCCATAACCTGGGCATGTGACCTTGACCAGAAACAAACCTGGGACCCTTAAGTCTGCAGGCCAATGCTCTATCCACTAAGACAAGCCGGCTAGGGCAGTACTACATCTTCTTTATCCAATCACCTGTCAAAGGACACTTGGTTGTTTCCATGTCTTGGCCACTGTGAATAATGCTGCACTGAACATAGGGGTGCATATATCTCTGTGAATACATGTTTCAATATTCTTAGGTAAATACTCAGGAGAGGGGTTGCTGGATTGTATGGTAAGTCTAATATTAATTTTTTGAGGAATCACCATACTGTTTTCCATACTGGCTGTACCAGTTTACATTCCCACCAGCAGTGAATGAGGGTTCCTTTTTCTCCACAACTTCTCCAACACTTGTTATAATTTGTCCAGTTGAAAATAGCCGTTCTATCAGATGTGAGGTTGTATCTCATTATAGTTTTGATATGCATTTCCCTAATAGCTTGTGGAGTTTGGTATATTTTAAAGCTTCATTGCCATCTACATGAACATGAATTGAAAGACTCAGACTGTAGACTTTCTGAATGTGTCAGAAAATAAAAATGTGCCAATTAGAGGATCCAGGCATAAGGTGTGTATCCAGTTATGCTGTTGACAGTTACATGGTCAAATACTTGTGCTCCAGCTCGCAAACCAAGTGCTTCCATGTGCCATAAGATGGCAGGAAGATGGTGATCTATCATCTGCCATCCATCTGCAAGTTTGATCTGATAGAAATAAGTCCTAAGGAAATAATTAATATACATTTTCCCCACAAAGCTTGAGTGCTAGTTAAGGTCTGCTCCTAACAGGAATACCATGACTGAGTCTAAATAGACAAAACAAAGAAAAGGCACACTAATTTGGTAGCTATGGATAGCAAAATTAAGAATTTTGATTGAAACAAAGTTAGGTATACAGGATAAACCATTTGGATAACCATGTAAGCAAAGATAGAAGCAGAAATTAATAATACAAGAATAAATGTTTTATTAAAATTAAGATGAGTACTAGATTTTAAAAACATCCTGAATGTTAAGGACTGTGGGCTTCTTAACTCTAGAGTTAAAGAGGAAGAAAAATATATTATTATAAACTTCTTTCCAGATATTAGATACAAAGAGAAATCTGATCAATAACTATTGAGCAACAACTATGTTCAAGACAGTTTTAGGCACTGGGTAGCTTTTTAGCAGGAAATAAAACAGACAAAATCTTTGTTCTCAGGCAGGCTAGCATTCTATTAAAGGAAGGGAGTGTATACAAATAAAGATATTCACTGAGTCATGTTTTTATTCTTTTGTTCTCCAAGTGTCAGGTTTCCACTTATAAACCGAAAGAGCTAGAGGCAAGAAAGAATAAAAAGTAAATCTACATCTCTTTTCATATTTGATTTCTTTTCCTGCCAGAAAAGCATCTAATGATTAGCTATAAAATTTTGATTTTATCTCCCTAAAAGGAATACCTTTTCAGGGGCATTAAGTGTTTTTCATATGAATGAATCAATTTTACAGCTGAACAAACACAGATTGAGCATCAACTACTTGCCAGGTACCTCCTCAAGGACTGGGAATACACCTTCAAGAATTCATATGGGGTAAAGACAAATAATTGAAGATAATTATCTTTACTTCTTAGAAGCATCAATACGCTTGTCCTGAGAAAACACAGAAAATAATTCCTTAATAATTTTAACACTATTTTCATAATGCGATTTCCATCACCATTTTGAATCATGTATCCATAGTGATCAATCTTTACAACTTTACATGACATATTCTATTTTTCCTGTTTTATAGATGAGGCATCAGTTGAGTGCAGGTTAAATATTTTCCAAGGCTGCACTGGTGATAAGTAGTAAAGCCAGGAATATTTCTTTAGTTCATCTTATTCTAACCAACCTGCATTCCTTCTACCAACCTCCCTGGGGTCCTGCTTCTCTACCACTCCCCACCATTTCCAAGCAATTAAGAACCTCTTTATATTTACTCAAAACTCCAAGCAAATTGTAGAAAGTGAAATATGTAGAGAGTGCTTTTCTGGCACTGCCCCACAAAACATGGAAGTGGACACCCTGAAATGACTTCTCTCTCTGTGAAATTATGTGCCCTGTTGTGTAGGAATGTGCTTTACTTCTAATAAAAGAGGTGCAGGCAAATCATTTACATGTTGTAGGCAGGCTTCTGAGCAATATGTAAATAAGCAAGAGAAAAAATATCCACATTAATAAACAGCCCCTTGGATATATGAAACCCATCTGCAACATTAGGTAAAGAGTTTGTATACTGTGTAGTCAGAGGGATGTCCATATTGCATTCCTCAGTGTCTGTAAGAAAAAAACAGAATGATGGTTCAGGTAGGGCGGTGCCATATGGCTGAATCCATGAAAATATCACAGAGTTACTTTTTTTTCAGCAACTGTGATCAGTCCGTGTAAGCAAGGATCAAGTCTCTGCAAATAGAATTATGACACTCCAAGTTCCATCCTGTTTCCAAGGTCTCTTTCTCACACATCCTGCTGAGATTAACCTATAATATTTCTCTGCACGTGGATTGAGTTCTCCCAAAATAGGGGATGGCAACCAAAGGGAAATTGCAAATAGAAGAGACACAAGCAACAGAAATGGCCCAAAGTGAGAATCACAGATTGACAATACAACATGTGCCAGTGAGCCCATGGCTGACATTATCAAGTAAGATGACTCAGAGGGAAAAAAAAATCCACTAAAGGAACTGTTAACTCACACAAACAGGAAATGACTGATTAAAGACAGAACATAAATGCAAAGCCAGGACCCAACTCGAGGCCGAGATCTGAAGCTGTGCCCTCACAGGTCAGGACCCTAGCATGACATAGCACCTATACCTGCCTGGTAGTCTTGGCACTCTCTTGGAGAAGTGGGAACAATAGCAAGGAAATAACAGGCCTACTGTCATTTCTTATATTCATTACTTAATATTTTTATTCATTTTCAACAAGATTTGGGGCTTAATTTTTGTTATTAAAATAAAAAATTTGAATTAAGAATGAGAGATTCCAAGTTTAACTGTGACTTTTGAAGGGTGTTCTCCTCACCCTCAACATCTGCTTTGAGAAAGAGGACTCTCAAAGTCTTTATAACACATTTTTAAATTGTACCACACAACCCAAGAAACTCAACAACTTTTGACTTCCTATGTTTTCTGCAGTTGTTTGTGTCCCCTAATGGGTGTGGAAGGAAATCCAAAGTTCCTTTGTGCCCGGTGGGATGTGAAGTTTAGCTGAGAGAGAGAGCTAGGGGTCATATGGCCAGCATGAGGGGACACAGAGTTGGTTTCTGTTCCAACCAGAAACCTGAGGGCAAAGATCCACGTAGAGTTTCAATAAAACCACAGATTAGTCATCATTGGAGAAAGACTAGATGCCATTTGTGCCAAGGGACAAGCTCCCTAAATCACCTCTGGGGAAATTCCAGTGCAGAAACAACTCAGAGCCAGAGCAGGAAGTAGTCCTTCCCTCTCGCATGCTGGCGGAAGTTTCATGAGGCACCTAGAACTTAGAACTGACATTGGGAAGGATATGAGAGAGGATCAAAGCAGAAAATTTAAACCTCTGCATAGCTGATTTTTTAAAATATTCCCTTACAAAGAGACCCTAAGATGAGAATTAGTGTGCAAGTGACTTATTGAAGAAGTGTTTCCCAGGGAGAATAATGAGAAAGTGGGGAAGCAGGACAGGGAATGGAAACAAACCAAGAAAAGGTGCAAATTGGGGCTTGTTCTCTTGTTCTTAAGGCAATCAATTACCTTTTCATCTTTCAATAGTTTGTTCCCACATTAGATCTTCCACAATTTCAAGTTAAATCAGCTCATTAAACTAACCTTACACTTAGTTAATACAAGTTAAAATTCAGCTATGTGGCCCAGCCAGTGTTGATCAGTGGTTGAGCGTCAACCCATGAACCAGAAGTCATGGTTCAATTCCTGGTCATGGCACATGCCTGGGTTTTGGGATCAATCCCCAGTAGAGAGAGTGTAGGAGGCAGTCGATCAGTGATTCTCTCTCATAATTGATGTCTCTATCTCTCCCTCCCTCTCCCTTCCTCTCTCTGTGATCAAGACAAATTTTGTCCCCTTAGCCATGATCAGGCAATATATTACTGTATTTGGTATCAATGATACAAAGATGAATAAGGTTGGGTCTCTGCTTACAATACAATAGGGAAGATATTCAGATATGAGATTATTCGAATAGAATCTTATGATGACTTCTGAGTTTGGGGTATCCACTCGGTACTGTGAGTTTCAAAGAAGATCATTTATCCTAAACTAGGGGATTAGAGAAGGCTTGCTATAGAAAACGCTGCCTGAGGAGAATTTCAAAGGAGAAATAAAGGTTAGCCAGAAAAAGAAATGTGATTCCTCCAGATGTTTCCATTTCAGCTTAAAGTCAGCAGCATTATCAGCCAACTGTGTCTTGTCCTTAAATGTCACCAACAAAACAACCAGCCAACTTGGAAAGGGACAGTAAAAAAAAAAATAGGCATTCTTCACCAGAAGTGTAGGTGATTTTGTTGCAGAAGACCAGAGAAAAACCAAGTGATGCTTTAGAGCAGCGGTTCTCAACCCGTGGGTTGCGACCCCTTTGGGGGTCGAACGACCTTTCACAGGGGTCGCCTAAGACCATCGGAAAAACACATATATAATTACATATTGTTTTTGTGATTAATCACTATGCTTTAATTATGTTCAATTTGTAACAATGAAATTGGGGGTCACCACAACATGAGGAACTGTATTGAAGGGTCGCGGCATTAGGAAGGTTGAGAACCACTGCTGTAGAGAAAAGGGGTGACACTGTTTATTTACGCTGACGGACTCGGAGTAACTTTCCAAATCTGAGTAAAGTAACATGCAGGGGGCTTCTCTTTTATATCTTTCTGGGGTCTTTGTCCCGCCAATATGGATTATGCTTCCAGTCCTTTTCTTGGGCTTTGCAAGAAGGCCCCCAGGTGTTGGGGGTCTCCAGGCCATATCTGATGGTCTGGCCTGGCGCCAGCGTTAATAACCCTCCCTCCGGGGCAGTGCACTGTTCACAGTTTTATGGCTTCTGTAACGAGTTATGCAAGACCAGTTTCTGGGAAAGAGATAGTGACTTAGGTTATCAAGAATGTACACTGGGCTGGCTGGAATGGATTCAGATTGCTAGCCCCCCAATATCAGGGTTACATTGGAGTTAGCCCTTTTTAGCCTTCTCAATTTGATCACTTTGGCTGCATTGTTTGAGTCTCCGTGAAGTGAAACACCAGCAGATCTTTGCATATATTTAATAGATCCTCCTTAATGTAAACATTATCTGGAATAGACTTTATTCCCACACATCCCATATTTTACTAGGATTAAGCAAATAGCAGGCAAACTTTATATGCCAGGTTTTTCATTGTCCTTTAAAAAATTTTAATTGATTTTTAGAAAGAGTAGAAGAGAGAGGGAAAGACAGAGAGAAATATCTATGTGAGAGAAACATTGATCAGTTGGTGGCCTCCTGCACACGCCCCGACCAGGGCCCAGGCTGAGGGGAATCCTGCAACCGAGGTACGTGCCCTTGACCAGAATCCAGCCCAGGACCCTTCAGTCCACAGGCCGATGCTCTATCCACTGAGCCAAACCAGCTAGGGCTCATTGTCATTTTAAAGGTATCACCAGAGTCCAAAATGCTTGCAGGTTTTTTAAAAACATTACCGCAATAGGGTTAATTTTTATTATTATATATGGAAACTAATCATTTCAGAGTAAACAACAGATGTTTGCACCCTTATTACTGTTTGGTACTGACATCGGTATTAAATGATAATATGAAAACATGTCACAGACATGAATGATGAATTCAAATGTCAGGAATGGAGAAATAGAAATGTTTAAAATAGAAAATGTAAGGGTTTTGGATGAGAAGTAAAACTATGAGCCCATTCTTCAGGCAATATGCGATACTGCCTTTCCTAAACTGGACAAGTCAAGGCACATTTCTCTCCAAAAGTTGTTATTGAAGCATTAGTGATTAACGTATTAGTTTGATCAATTAAGTAATAGCACCTGACAAAAAATTCAGTTTTATAAAAAAATAATAAAGTTATGAGATATATATGTCGATAGATAAATAAATAGATTGTTAGATAGATGTTTTCATGTTGCATACTATATTTTCTGGACATTAATAAGATATGTTTCTAGATATTCAAGTTCATATATTTGGGTATTAATTGATTTGCCTTACATTCAGTTGCAAATAGCATTGTTCATTTAAAAATTATTACTATCATTTAAGATTTTCTGAGATAGACTGATTATGATACCAGTTTTCTGTTAGGGCCGAGTTTGTTGTCTCATGAAATGGAAGAAGGAGTTCAGAGACAAAGAGATGAGCCAAAGCAAAGTTTTATTACAGAAAAGCTCCCTGAGGCAGGGAGGGGACCCAAGCAGGTTCCCGCTCAGCTTCTTTGCCTGCGGGTTAATGTGTGCCCTGCTAACTTCCCATTCATTGTTCTGAAAAATTCGACCCTAGCAACATCCATACCTTTTAAACTTCAGGGTTACCACTCATTTTCTACGCCCTGAGTGTCCAGCCCAAGACCAGCACCCTTTCTTCTTGTGATTTTACACGGGACAGGGCGTGGCTGACCTACTGGTTCCTGCTCATGCCTGCAGGGTTCAGCTGCATTTTCCCTTTACATTCCTCTCCCTGCAGTGCCCTCCCTAACTGCCTAGCCACTTCTAACTCCTCTCTAAGACATGTGCCTACTCAAATGGGTTTGTTTTCATCAAGTAAAGACTAATTATTTTTATTCATGTAGTTTAAAAAAGGATGCATTTCAGTAAATTAAATGTTCCATATCTTTTGTCTCTCATCATTACCTAAAAGTGATCAAGATTGATAAATGGGATGTCAAAGGCTGTACCTGCAGAGCAGGAGTTTTGTCTCCTCTGACTGGAGCATAGGAGCATGTGAGGGGCGTCTTGTTTGTCTTGTTGAGTGCTGTGTTCTCAGTGCTTATGCTGAGGCTCATATCCTGGTAAGATGCACAATATACATTTCTTGAATGAATGAATGAATGAATGAATAACAAAATAATAAAAGCATTTAGAGTTTTTAGGTATCCTTCAAAATAAAATTAATATCTCCTTGAGTTTTTGAAACTTTTAAGACATTGAAAGTATATTACAAATCATAAATGTGATGTCTATAACAGTCTTAAAGAGGCTAAAAAAGTAACTTGTTCACATTAATTTTTGTTCTCCAGGTAGGGGTAAATGGGCATTGGCTGCCATGAAGAGCATTCAGAGAGGCACTTGGCCCATCTTCTTCACAGTCATTGACTGTTTAGCCAGAGTTCTTAAAACTAGTCTGTGAAAAACCAGGATTATTTATTTCCCAAGAGGATAAAAAGATGAAGTGACTTAACTTTGTGGTGTAAAGAAATTGTTACAGCCCTAGTCGATTTGGCTCAGTGGATAGAGCAATCAGTCTGTAGACTGAAGAGTCCTTGGTTCGATTCCAGTCAAGTGCACATGCCTGGGTTGTGAGCTCAATCCCCAGTAGGGGGCGTGCAAGAGGCAGCAGATCAATAATTCTCTCTCATCATTGATGTTTCTATTTCTCTCTCTCTCCCTTCTTCTTGGAAATCAATAAAAACATATTTTTTCAGAATTTTAAAAAAAAGAAATTGTTACAGATGGAAGGTTGTGACTCTTACCTAGAAAACTGAGGTCAAGATCTAAGCTTGGCTTCTCCTACAAGTGCTTCTGGGTTTCCTCAGAGGTTGCAGACTTTACTCTTAATCTGAAAATACACATCCTTGATCATAACAGAAACCACATAAAAGAAAGTGACTGTATCTTTCCAATTATGTGTCTAACATAGTTGTTAATGATGTGGACTCTAGAACAAGGTTTTGAATTTCACTTTGAACTCTTAGAAGCTGGATGGCCTTGGGTAGCTTACCTAACTTCATTGGGCCTCTTTATCACCTGTGATAATGGGATTAGTAGTAGGGTTGTTGAAAATAATAAATGATCAGTACACAAGAGAGATTTGTGCTGTAGCAGCAGAATAGAACCTGCCGAATATCGCTTGGCCACAAAGGGCAATGACCTCATAGGGAGGAGCAAACCTCTCTGCACACCTCTCATATTGACTGGGGTAGAATAAGATGTGAAAGCCGAGGCTGTTAAATGAGTAAGGTTATCTTTCACTTGTAGAAAATGTAGGGGGACAGAACTAAAATGTGTTATTTCTCTACAGTATGTCATGTACTTACCTTATAGTTCTTAATGTAATCTTCACAATAAATCTAAAGGTCATTATCATTTCCCTACTTTCATATATAATACTGTAAGGCTAAGGAGAAGTCAAGTAACATGCTAAGCTCACAGTCCAGGTAAGGGGCAAAGCTGGGACTCAAACCCAGGTGGGAGGCCACAGTCCATATTGAATGAATAATCAACAAGTGCTGCTTAGGGTCATGGACCTTTTGTGCAAGGTCTGACCACTCACACACAGTCCCAGCTACCAGACTACAAAAACTCCTGGAAGCTATGAGACTAGGACAATGAGGCCCCACCACTCCGCCACTCTTTAGCTCTAAAAATAGTTTGAGCAAAAGAGCCTCAAAAAAGTAAGAGCTGAGTCTCCTCAACCAGCTGACCACTTGGGAGAAGGTAATAATTTCCTAGACCAGTTGCTCTAAAAAGTTACCATGGCCTGGAGAAGCCTGTGATAGGGGGGATCTGCTCGGGACTTCTGGACTGGCATCCAGGACTCGGGATTTCTAACAGCTCCTGGTGGTTCTGATGCTGCCAGCCACACATTGAGTCATAGTAACAGGTTCCCTCATGGTTGAAACACAGTTTTATTCGGTGCCTGTTTAAATGGTATGCACTGGTTTTATTTAATGAAAAAAATATCATTAAGTAGGGATCCACATCCTTCCCAAATAAGATTACTTTCCTAAATCAACTAATTCATTTTACTGGTACACAAGGGTCACTCACGCACCAGTGAGAATAGAAACTGGGAAGAGCCTGCAAAAGTATGAGAATAAGGGAGAGGCATATTATGATTTATCAAGATATTAGAATGAGGACCTACCCATTCAGCTGCTTTAAAATGAAATTCATTGGTTTGATCATTATTATTAAACCTCTTTTAGCTACAATATCTGGGTAGCTCATTCTCAAATAGAAAGTTGTATCATGAGCTGAGGTATAGGAAGCTTTATGCAGATATATACATAAAAATTTAATAAAATCTTCCTCTCTAGTCTCCAGGTATCTGCATGATAAAGTAATTTAGGCGAGTTAAAAGCCCAAGTGCCCAATAGTAGATGGGTGTATTAGAAAGCTGTGGTACATTTACACAGTGGAATACTACTTAGACATAAAAAATAAGAGACTCTTATCTTTTGTGACAGCATGGAGGGACCTGAAGATTATTTAGCTAAGCAAAATAAGCCATTCAGAGAAAGACAAGTATCATGTGATCTCACTTATATGTGGAATCTAATGAACAAAATAAACTGAGGAACAAAATAGAACTAGAGGTATGGATATATGGAACAGACTGACCGATCTCAGAGGGGATAGGTATGGGGGGGTTGTAAGAAATTAACCAAAGAACCTATGTGCATATATGCATAGCCCATGGACACGGACAATAATGTTGGGGGAGCTGGGTGGAGGGGGAGAGGAGGGGGGAATTGGGGGACATCTGTAATAGTGTCAACAATAAAAAAATAAGAAAAGAAATACACATATGGAAAGGAGGAGAGCAGGCACAAGAGAAATAAGTTGAGGTAAGTCAAGGAAGTAAATAAGTACACAGAACACATGAGACTTTTCTCTTCAGTAGCAGAACTAAAAGATTCTTCCAACAGCTGTTCCCCACCCATGCCTCTTGTGTCCTAGAGGAGAGAAAAATGGCCCCTCTCTTTCCTAGGAGGAGAAAGGTCCGAGGGACATGCAGCCTCTACTCTCAGGTCCCAGGAGAGGGGGAGCAATCTCTCTGAAGGTGCATTCAGGAGGAAGCTCAGCATTTTTCTCCTTCAGGTCTGGCCCTGTCTGGCCGTGGGGACAGTTGCCTAGGTCAACACTCCTGCCAGTAAAGACTCCAGCCCTCCTAGGTATGTGACATCGCCTGAGCAAAGGTTACTGATGAAGTCATTTTTTTAAAGTAACTTACCTGCCAGTCAAACCCTCTTTTCCACCATTTACCAGTAATAAAACTGACCTTTTGAGCTCTATCCAACTGACTTGAATACCTCTCTTTTAATTGATTCTAAACTTGGGAGAGGAAGAGAAGTTATTTATTTGGCCTCCTCTAAAACCCTAAGAACAGGAAAGCTTAGTAGAGAAGAACTCAATATGAATTTGAAAAAGAGACAGGAATTGCTGGCATATGTATAACATGACAGAAGAATACTGCTTTTACTATTGAATGACTCATAAAATGGATTTATTAGTTGATTTTTTCCTAAATAATTTTATGTGCAGGAGAAATTTTCTAATAATTTCTATCAGGCAACTTTGCCTGGAGAATTAGGAGTGTTGTAGGAAGAATGTCACAATTAAAGTTTGGATTCCTGATGGTGCAGCTAACCTATTGCATGACCTCTGGCATCTGCTCTGCAAACAATGAAAACCAAAAGATACTGTTGATAGAGTTATCATCCTTCTGAACCTATTTTTTAATCTGCATGTGTATAGAGCCTTGACATTCTTAGAACAGGAAAGTTAAATGACTTTTGTATATTCTATTCCAAACGCATTAATTTTACTAGACTACTGGTATGTATGAAGCATATATACTAAATTTCTTACCACCTTTCTTTTGATAGAAAATACCCTTCTGTTGCATTTACTCTGTTCATAATATATTCTGGTACTCATCTGTTCTTCTTTCCATTAATATCTCATTCAAATCGCAAGGTGACATCATTGTTTAATACTGGTATTTAAACATCTTCTCTGGGGAATATTTTTCCTTTTTATTGTTTAACAAGCAGATGAATTTAAACTCAAACTAAGGATCGGTTTTATTTTTAAAAAATAAATTTTTATTGATTTCATATAGGAAAGAAGATGGAGAGGGAGATAGAAACATCAATGATGAGAGAGAATCATTGATCAGCTGCCTCCTGCACGCCCCCCACTGGGTACCGAGCCCGCAACCCGGACATGTGCCCTTGACCAGAATCAAACCTGGGACCCTTCAGTCCGCAAGCCAAACCAGCCAGGGTTAAGGGTTGGTTTTATATACATGTTTTTATTCATAAGTCAAACCAGCCAGGGTTAAGGGTTGATTTTATATACATGTTTTTATTCTATTGAATGTCATATACAACTCAAGTTAAATATAGTCCCCCAAATTCACAGTGTAGGTGGAGAAAAATATTTATTCTCCATTAAATTGGGATTCCACCCCCCACCCCCAATTAACTTGAGTAGAAGGAAAGAAGGGAGAGGGAGAGAGAGAAACATCAATGTGAGAGAGACACATGGATTGGATGCTTCCTACAAGCACCCTGACTGTGGCCAGGGATTGAATCTGCAACCAGTTACCTGCCCTTGACTAGGAATGGAACCCGTGACTCTTTGGTGTGTTGGCTGATGCTCTAACCACTGAGGACACTTGCTAGGGCTCAGTGAAATCTTTTTAAGCCTTTGACTATACAAAATCAAGAATAGTATTTGTGACAATTTCAAAGAAAATGAGAAATGAATTTGACATTGAAAACTATTTTGCCCACCCCCACCCCAGAAGCTACTTTCACAATAGCTTTTGCTTAGCCCAAGAGGCTTGAGGGACATCTTTAAAATGGCAATTTATTTCCTGATTTTTTTCCATAATTAAGATGAAATATAAAAGTAAAACTTATCCATTGATAAATAACACACATCTCCATTGTCAAAAAATGTTTTTAAAAGGGAAGAACTTAATGGTTTCTCATTTTAGCAACCCAGATGTTTGTTGTCAGCTCATCCCATTATTATTAATAGGAATCTAATTGATATTAATTCTCCAACAACTAAGTTAGCACTTTCTCACCGTTTAACTTTTTTATAGTTGCCACATTTAATTGCTTTTAAAATCCCTCCAGTCAAATTCTGCATGACCTTCTCATCTGTAAAGATAGCAACTTTGTTTAGAAATATATTTTATCAAGTTTAAATGCTATTGAAGTCTCATCAGCCAGCGAAGGGCAAGCCACACTTCATTTTTTAGGTAGCTCACATTGTTTTCCATAATGTAATGACTGGAGCTTGGGATGTTTAAATGGCACTTGGCGGTGCAGACGTGGTTAATACAACTTCCTTGTGATTATGCATATGTGATTCCCTGGCGCACACTAATCTCTCTGCCTTGGGTGTTTTAACAAAATGGCTGAAATTTTCGGCCATTATGGATGAGTTATTCAGCAAATCTGTAAAAGCAATTCCACTTGACAAGCCTACAGTACTACTTTAAGTGATTGAATCTCTTTGATTCCACAATGGCAAGATCCTTATTATTCTTGCAGGAATTTTAAAGTTCTGAGAATATTTCCAAAATGCCACTAGCCACATTGCCAAAGAGAGACAGACAATTCAGTCAGAACTATACTAATTTGATTCAGGAACCAAGTTTAAGCAATGATTTCTTTGAAACGAAAAAAAAGAAAACAATTTGTTATATGTTATATCCAAATGCATTAATCTTGTATTAGGCTGTGTCTTTAAAGTTCTACCCATAACATGGCTCTCTCCTCTTGTTTGGATTTATTTTCTAGTAAATGAATAGAAGCCACAGAATTGGTGAGGTCGTGAAACTTATTTATCTGAAATACTGAATTGTATACATCCCTTAAAGGGAAAGAGATGCTTTTTGCCCCGGGGGTATTAGTCATGGTTCATAGTTCGTGGGAAAAACTAAGGAAGTCTCAAAATTGTGTCCCTATTATTTCCATTTCTCTAAGACTTTGTTTGAATTCCAAAGTGAATTTTCTATTATCCCATTGTACACTGCCTAGGAGGGTACCAACCAACAGTCTTTGGGGAGCAACACCTGCAGTTGCATTCAAAGGCATGACTTTTCCAAGCAGTTTGTGAGCTGGCCGGCATTGTCCCCAAAAGGATAAAGGCCTAGGTTCTTTACCTGACTGGCAGAAGCATTCCAGCACCACGGAAGGATTCTAAACATTGTTTTGTAAGTAATGAGCCCTGCTGATTTCATCCTGCAAGACTTTGAAATCCCACAGGGAAAATGTGGTTAGAAATAAAACAGAGGGCTGGGGCCTTTAATGAGTTTCCTATCCACAGATGCCATCCAGCTTTTATACTATTCATTTTATTTCTACAGCTTCAACAAAGATTCCCAGAGTTGTGGGCCATACTCTTAACACTGAAGTGCATAGAACTTGGCAGAAATCTACACTTCACAGATAATAACATATCATTCCATGAAATAAAGGAAAAGGCATAATCAAAAAAAGAAGTTAAATATGGAAACCTGTTTTGACAACAAATGAATACAGATGAAGCCAGACAGGAAAGGTGTTATGTATGCCTGTTTGTTTTTTTTTCATGTTTCACATAAATTATGATATTGCAAGAGAACTATCACGTTGTTTCTTCTCTTTTCTTTTTTTTCATCTCTTTTAAGTCAGCTAGATTCTTTATATTGCTCTCCATATTATATCAAACATTTTTTTTCAAAAAACTAGTGCTTTAAAAGAACAACACAACACTTGCAAAAGCTATCAAAAATATATACAGCTCATTTATGATTTTATTAATGATTACAGTTAGGGATTCCTCAAAGCCACCTGAATATCAAAGAAGATAAAATTAGACTTTCTGAATTAAAAAATTAGGAAAAAGCAATTGTTACTTAGTAGCTGGATCATGGAAAATACCAGCGGAAGCAAATATACATCAAATATGTTTTGTTAATAAAGATAATTTCTGACTTATAAAAAGTTTCCCTGAATTTTGCCCTGGGGGAAGCATCAAGTCTCATCAAATTTTTAATTAAATGACAGATAAGGGATCTTTTTGAATTTTTAATTATTTTCATAGAAATAAAACTTAGATTTTTTCCAGTCTTATAAAACTATCTGTGACTTTATTTTTCACTTATAAAGATTTTTCACTTACATTCAAACTTGAAAATTTTACAAGAGGGTTAGAAAACAGCAAACCAAGAATTATGGAGAAACTATACAATGAAAGTTAAGCTTTACAGAAACATTTTTACTTTAGAAACTATTAGCTTGTATATTGACAACAAATATTGACCCTTGACTGAATTTTCAAGTTGACATCTGATAAAGCCAAAATTTTTTCAATGTCTTTGATATTATAATTCTATCTATAAATCATTGCTTAATGATAAATTGAATAAATAATATTCTGAATTGTTATAATAAGAAATAATACTGAAAAGTAAATATAAATTATTGAAATATTTCTATAATTTCAAACTTGTCTTTCCCAATGCAAATGAAGAAATTTTTATAGAAAGAAACCTATAGAAACCTTACAAAGATAGACATGCAAGACACCTCAGTTGTTGCACGTTCAGAAATAGAACCTTGTAATAGTTTAAAGCATTAATGGGAGGAAAAGAAAACCTTTTTGGAACCAGTGAATGGAAATCCATAACATCTATATCCCTACCCCAAACCATGTGTTTTAAATTCTTTAATCAATATATTCTCTATTTTTATTTGGCTGATTTTTGTAACTAACAGGCCAATATGATGGAAAAACTGATTTACATTCATATATAAATCCCAAATGTTAGGACTCTTTTTTCCACTGTTTTCACCAGCACCTTTTCATCCTTTTGAAGGCCATAATAACAGCCTTCATGCTTTGAGTGCCTACTACCTGCCAATTGTGTTAATGTACATTTGCAATAAAACAAGTACCTAAAAAATAGACTAGAATTCCTATTTATAGGTGAAACTTATAAAGCATGCAATAAGGAAAGCTTCCCAAAGTCATATCACTTTGAAGAAGTTGACCTAGAACTTAAACCAAGTCTTTTTCACTCCAAAGCCCATGATCCTCATATAAAACCTGCTGTATTATATGTTTAACTTTTATTCCATCTTTGGTTTATGTTGTATTTATATATTTTCATCTCTGTTTTCTCTATTAACTCAGAGAAACTACCTTTAATTCAAATTATTTGATCAGTAAATGTAGTCAAAATGATCAAATGGACTAATATGAACAGATTCAAACTTAAATTATTATGAAAGGCATCAATTAAAAAGATTAATTTTTCTTAAGTAAAATTTTAAGCTTAGCAGTTCAAATAATTTTAAATTAGCTCAACCACATTTAGCACATAATATTGCTTGAATCAACTGCAATGGTATATCCAAGGTGAAAACTGGAGAGGATTGTTAAATGGAAATGCTATGAACCCAGCAACAATAGAAAAATCATTAAAGAGAAGGTACTAGAAAAGATAAGATGGGGTAACTTGAAAAAATTTAAAAGAAACGGTTTCTATTTAAAAAAAAGACAGAATAGGTACATTTAAGGTTAAGAACAAGGAATATTTCGGCACTATATACTATTTACCTTTTAATTAAAAAATCTTCAATAAGTATTCATTGCATCTTAACATTAGACAAATATTTTAAAGTATGTGAGAGATTTTATACTATCAAATAATTTACCATACTTGTTTTATTGATTTTGTCAGCAGAATAGTGGTTTGGGGACCTCATATGTTATTTGACTATTTCTTTGGATATCTGAAAATTTTAATAATTTCTCTCAGAAAAAAACAAAAACAGCTAGCTCTTCTGTTTGTGTTATTTTGGTCTCTTTCCTAGTATTGTTTACCTTACCATTAATTTTAAGAGAAGATACCATGACATTTTAATTGCACATTATTTGAAATGTGTTAATTTAGTCAGTTAACCCATTCAAGGTTTTCTGTTTTTGTTCTTTTTCTTTTCAGCATAGAAAAGTCTTCTATTAATCCTTCTGGTTTAAGTCATGGTCTGAACCAATTTAAAAGTACTCACTGGTTAAAAAATTAACATGCAGGAAAAGTGACTTATTTCTTAATGTACATGCAACCAAGGCCTCAGTAACACCACATATAGAATGTATTTGAGGGAAAAGTAACATCTTACATGGTTTTCAATTGGGATTCATGACACAGCTCAACTTCATGATTAAGAAATATTTAAATATGATTTCATGTTTGTGGATCTCTGTAAATTGAAAAGCTGATTTCAAGACTTACTGAGTTTAATTTGAGATAAAACCTTAGACTTGGATCTCACAAAGTAATTTAAAGAAAAGAAAAAGTGTGTTCTGCATTTTAACTGCTATGAGAATTGGAGTCATTTGGCGGTTAACATTAAAGATATGCACAATGTTTCAGTTTGTCATTAACCTTAATTCAATTTTTAAAAATCATTCCACTTTATTATAAAATGTGTGATAAAATCCGTTTTTTGTTTCCATAAGCATATTTTTAAATGAACAGAACATTGGGAAACTGAGAAGGAATTATATAGGAAGTCTGTAAATTATGGAAATGTGTTCTGGCAATACTCTCCTGTATACCAAAAATTACTTATTTTTTTAAACAAGCAACATTCTAGATACAAATAGATTCTAAGAATCAAATGTTTCAAGTGAATCTCTTAACGTTGTGTAGTTATAATAATGGTAAAAGCAACACACATAAGAATATTTCTATGCATTATCTGTTGCTACTATCTATTTTGTGTAAGTAAAACAAGTAACTTATTTCAGAGGTAAATAATCATTTTTTAATGTTAAATGAAGTTATTTGGTAAAGTGAACAAGTTCAAGTGCTAACTAGTATGTTACATGCATACCATAAGGCACAAAATAGCACGTGCTTTCTATTTATGTTGGTTACCAATCTTGATATTCAAGGGAAGAGTGTATAAAGTTAACAAGCAATTATTATTTGGCAAATTAGTACTCAACAATCCTAAGTAAATAGGAAGTTTGAAACCTATCTGTTATACAGCTACTTTAATTTGCATAGCACACTGGTGTGTTTGCTTTGCAAATACTTTGCAATGAATCATCATTTGTACTATACAGTCCAAAGAAAAGCAATCAAAATTCACAGCAAGACAATGAAATTAATTATAACTGTTGAATTCTGTGGTGGTAATTCCTCCTCATGCAGGAAGATTAATTGCATTGCACTTTCCTTGCACTCCACTAAATGATCTGATGAATGTATAATCATTTACAGATTTCTCAAATGCTGAAAATTGATTACCTTTGATTAGCTCTGATCTGCACAAAGAGCTCTGACAGAGTATCAGTGAAACATTACAACATTACAGACAAAGTAACAAATGATTTAATTACCAGTGTGCTTATTAATGTTAGATTCCCTGCAGTGATCCTGGCAAATCAGGGGCCTATAATAGACCTGTGGGTTTCACTGAATTCCATTAGGGTTTAAATAATATTTCTCACTATTTCTCAATTCCTTCTTTTCATGGCTCCTTAATAACTCTAATTAATTTTAATTTGCACTAAAAAAATCCACGGCATCTTTAGAAACTTTTAATTAGCTATAAAATAAAACTCTTCTCCTCCCAAGAAGACATATATGATCAGCTTTGAGTAGTCTCGCAAATAACTTTTCATTAGCGGTAGTCAGCTCTCTGTAATATTATTAAATGAAAAATCTAAAACAAATGTTGAATTGCACATGTGGTCCAACTCTCCTCTTCTAGTGGCAAACAAAATGAAATTTGTTTAACAAAACCAAGTTAAAGAACAGTATGGTAAAATGTTTAGATAGCAGTATGGTAAGTATCAGCATAATACTCTTTTAGGTCACAAATGCATACTTTCAACCATTTTCTTAAGCGTAGTACAGCAAACACACTGATTAAGAAGCTTCAGTGTATGTGGAAAGAGGATTTGAAAATGCAAGAGCAGGAGAACACTGGCCCAGTCAGACACAGAATGTGATGAATAATGTTGGCACAAACAAATCAAGCTTATCTAGGCTTTTACGAGGGAACATTGAGATCACTTTGGATTGGCAGCGTTTAGGGCTTCCCCCAATTTGATGCCATTATATATGACATTAAATTATTGTGAAGCAACGACAATGAAAACCCAGATGATCAGAGGAGTCAAACAGAGCAGCTTCAATTAAAATATGTGCCTGCAAGTGTTTCCAGGCAAAGAAAAATTAGAGGCTCGCAATGAAAAGGTTGTTTAGCACAGAAATGCTGATATACAGACAACTTTATAATAATATTTTTTCGCAGTGGCTTTGCAGTTCTGCAGAGACAAGGCAGGGCTGCAGGTGTCTCTGGGTGGCATTTCAAAGCCACTGGCTGCAAAACCGAAGACATGGCACTAGGCAGCCTCCAATGCTAATGAGTACATTTTTTATGCTCAGTGCTGTCAGCAGCTGAAAAGCTATCCATCACGTGGAAACGGCACGGAGTCGGGAGTCTCTTTTTGTGGAGAAATATTGAAGTCAGATTGTTGATGTCAAAAGTCAAAGTCTAGTTCAGCTATCTGTTTTATGAATCTGACTGAGACACATTGTGCCTGTGCGCAAACTGATATCTAGCAGAGCTCATTTTAGCAAATGTGTGATTTAGAAGTCAAAAAAACATTCCTACAACCACACTCGTTGCAGGCAGAGGCTGTGGCATGCATGCATAGTTTTTACATTTTAATATGACACCGTTTGGTAGTGTTTATCATCTGAAATCGAAACCGTATCAACTTTCTAGCTACGATATTTTAGATCTGTGTATTTAAAAAAAAATTATTCACACAGAATAAGAGACTGCATTAAAATACCACCACAATAGCAAAGTGACTGGCCTTGTTGGGCTTGGTTTTGTTTTCATTTTCTTCTGCAAATCAAACCACAAATAAACAGTGAATTCACTTTATTCCCAATAAAAGATAGACACTTTCAGGGGGTCAAAATGAAATGAGTGTTTAATAGCCAATAAATAAAAACCCCTAATTGAAGCCCTTTTTGGACATGTGCACCTCATTACACTCCTGGAACATTCTATTATAACATTATATACAATGTCTGAATATACATTTTATGTATAACCTTAGGTACCAAACATCTCTACTAGCCAAATGCCGCTGAATTCTTAGAAAATTCGCTACGCTCAAGGCCTGTTTGTTTGTTTGTTTGTTTTGCTTCTTTTGATCCTCAGCTCACCTTGTTTCGAAAGATAGCCACCTTCTTTATTTTTTCACTGGAAATTTTTTTCAAATTAATTAACACTGAAAGTAAATAAAATGAAATTGATTTGGGTAGTGCATGTTCTAGCCTACTTAACAGAATTTTTAAACTAACTTCAAAATAGATTACACAGCTTGAAAACTATGGTTTTATTTGCATGAATGTTGGGATCACAGTGTATACTTCATGTGTATTTCTTTAAGTGAAGGCTTTGTGCCTCCGAGGTGGCATATGCTCAGAATGCTATTTCACTTGCCAGCCTTCCTGCGAATTTGTGGTGTTTAACAAAATACAAGCACATTTTTTCCATTCAAGTCAGGAAGACTCCTTTATTTTCGCTGATTTCCCCTGCTTTTCTCTTTTCTAACACTCCCCTAAGGCACATGATGTAATGGTCAAGGCTTGCACATGGGAGCAAGAAAGCCTTTCATGGACTTCAAACTTTATTCAATAAAAATGATTGTGCCCCAGCTCTTTCTTCCTCCCAAGGAGGGGAAAACATACAAATATCATTAAGAAAGCTTTAGGAATCCTAAAGACCTCAGTACGTCTTCAAAACATCAATATTTTTTTAAGCAAGGAAAGGAAGCCACACACAAACAATAGCAGAGATTATTTTTACCCTAACTTGGTTCAATTACGACAGAGCTAGAATAGGGCTCTGTGGCTTGATGGGTCAGAAGTTGGAGTCAAAACTCAACTTTAAGTTAATTGGCTGCATTGGGAGCTACACAAATTGAAGAGAGACGTATTTATTTCTGATGGGGGAAGAGTGGGTCATTGTTACACATCCTCTGCACCCCTTCCTATCTCTTCAGGAACTCACTCTCATCAGTAAATATCTTAGAAGCAGAAGACACCTTTCACTTTCCTGGTCATAAATAAATAAATAAATAAATAAATAAATAAATAAATAAATATCTTGTTAGAATTTAACAAGAGCAAAAATTAAAACCAAAATCAAGGTGGCCCTTTCTTCCTTCCAGATGCATACTGGAAAGCAATGTTTGCTTGTAAACACTGGGGTTTGCCTCTATTATCCAGCCAATCTGCTGACACCCACATGCATTTAAGTAAGACCTAACATAATACTCTAATTTTAATAGTTTGCAATGTACAAATAATGGCAAACCCTATAGTGAAGTGGCCAGATTTTCTTGTGGGGTTGTTTCTTTTTCTTTTCTTTTCTTTTCTTTTTTCTTACTCTCTCTCTCTCTCTCTCTCTCTTTTTTTTTGTCCTTTTTAAAAAAATCAACTGAAAACTTATTTGTACTACTAAGCAGGATTGTTTCCTTCTAAAATCTATTCCAGGTAGACATGTCAGCAGCGATTTAGAATACTGCTATATGTGTGTTGGGGGGCGGGGAACCACAAAAGATAAAGAGCTACCACATGGAATTCACTAGACACTAAACCTCTTGTCCACCCAAATTACACCAGTCCTCACATAATAAGAAGACGTTGCAGAGGCTGCGCTGTGTGCCTTCCAGGCAGAGCTCCATAGCTAGCAATTAGTCTATATAGTCAGAGGCCAAAAAACCTTATTGTCTTACTTGTATAATTATCTGTTATGATGATCTGTGATTCTGAGGACTATTGTCTTGATGCTTGGATTATGTGTAGAGCGGTTGTCTGACTGAGAACCAAGAATGGACCTTCTTTTTAGTATCTCTGCCTGAGTGATTTCTCTGGTCTCTTCCTGGCTGGGTAAAACAGAGGCTGTTTCTGCATGATTTCTTGGGTTGATGAGAAGCAATTATGCCTTAAATGAAGTCATTCATGTCTGCCATTTTGTTTGCATATTTTCCAGTGTTCACCTGTTATTAAACCTGTCTTTAAACTGTAAGCTAGTTTCAAGTAGACTTTGTGTCTAACACAGTTTGGTAATCAGAGGAAAACAAAATAGATAAAATGTTTTCTGCACAAGTCACTCAAGCAAGAAATCTAATAAAGCGATTAAAGTCTAAAATAGCATTTAAGAATTCCCAGGGTATTTTTAATTTTTTGAATTTTCCCCATTCCCTGAAAGATGGCAATTGCCTTAGCAGTCTCAGTGTGAAAGTTATAGCAACTTTGTCATCTGTTGGGGGAGAAGGAGAGGACAGGGAAGGGAAAGAATGCTAATAAATCTTATTCTCATTGTCAAAATGCTTATTGTTCATTATAATATGAAAATGATATGTTAGCATATGTAATAAAAGGATATTCAAAGTATTTGTTTACAATTGGTTACACCTTATAGATAATGAGTTTATTAGAAAACATGGATTAAATATTTAAAAATCATATAATGTAACCAGCTGTAATTATTAATTAAAAGTGCATTCTAATGAACTTTAGACAATTAAAAGAACATTTTACATAAAATCTTGAAAGCAAACATTCCATTGTATACATTCTGCTCTTTAAATAGCTGAAAGACAAATGCCCATACAAGCTTATAATGCAAAATTAGATGAATTACAGTTTAAAGTTAGAACAGTAACAAAACAAAAATTGAGATTATCAATTTATCCAATTAATGCATGTTTTATTAAATGGAGCTTTACTGAATAAATATTACCCTTTTTTGGAAATTTTTACACTTAGCTATTTATTAGCTATTTTTTGTTAATGGATATATTTTATAGAAACCAGAGTGGTTAAGACAGAATGATTTACTGTATATTTTTAAATAGTAAATAAAAAATGAAATATTATTAAGCAAATTGGCGCTATAGTTGATGCTATGACTATTTAATTATTTCATGTTATTCTCATTCATTTTTTAAAAGAAAATTTTTTAAAGATAAAAACTTATAAAGTAATTTAACTTTAAAATTGTTATTTGTCTGACTTTTTAAAAAAAATCCAACTAACCATGTGTGTTTAATTTTTCAGTTTCAATGAAATAAGAGAAGACTTGCTGATGTTTTAAAAGTTCTTAATTTATCACCACTGAACAGAACGGCTTTCCCCCCTGAAGAGGTTTGTACTAAGGTGACCTCTGCTGTTTAAAAAAATGGCTTGCAAAAAGCAGCCCCTTTCCTAAAATGCTCAGTAATCCCAAATTATAAGGATTTAAGTGGATACTGCTGTGCTGAAAAGTATTTACTAAATGTATTACTGTTTCCATTACATATGTGATTTTTAAGCCTGTTTTCCTAGTAGCTGGGAAATGTCCTCTGTCATTTACTTCCTTGCATTTTGCTTATAAAAGTCTAACTGACTGGGATCCCTGCCATTGAATTTTCTTCTCACTGAAGGGTTTTCTCTGCTCCTGGTGGGGCAAAGTCATGACCCAGAAAAAAATTGATTCATGAATTCTCAGGGTACAAGCAGAGAAGAGAGGAACTATGCCTTGGCTGAGCTCCGACTAGTGACAATTTAAAACCTGTAATTAGTCTGAATTCAAGCTGCAAAAAGAATCTGAATTAAAAATTCATTAATTCAAACTCAAAGATTAACTTTAACAAACTAGATCCCTTATTATAAAGAGTAATTTTCACAAGCTGCCGTGTTCACTGCTGGAACCTAAATTTTACCAATTTTAAAATTGTTGAAAGATGGTGGAGAGACCACCGGATCGTACTGCATTGTGCTTTTTCTCTACCTTGATAAGCCTTTTATTGGAATTGCTTGGTGTTAGCACCTCAGTCCTGGGTTTTATTTCCACCTCAGTCCTAAATTTCATGTTTGTAAATCCCCATTGTCCTGTGGAGCACATGTTCTTTAGCCATTTCCCCCCTGATGTTTCCAAGACCCCAAGTCCCCTTTGGTGAACTCCCTGACATTTCCATGAACCACCCTGCTGAAATGTTATACAGTAATTAATGTTGATCCTAGTACACACTCAGCCTCCAGTACAAATTAGGATGGAAAAGGTTATCATAATATTTTGCTAGTCTATTTGGTAGATTTGAATTGCTCCCTGTGGGGGACAAACAAAAAGGAAAGATGTTTTAAAGTTAGACTTCAGAAGAAAGACCATCCAGGTAGCGAGTCTTTGAAAATCACACATATTTTACACTTTTCATCTGAAAATAATTAATCATCATTTGGTGACATATTGACTCCTAAGTTATAACTCCCTCAGGACCAATGTGCGCAACTGTCAAGTGGGTTAGTAGCCACGTCAATGAATGGGCTCTGGAATTCAGGCTAAAACTCTGTTATCATTGGGTGGAGTTCAAATCCAGGTACAACCAGCAGCTGGAGCCTTTCCAACTGTCAGTAGTGTCTGAAAAACACTAAGAGACTAAATAATTTAGATTACACTATATTGACCTGTATAATTGTTTAAATGAGTAATGCAGCCACCAACTGAAAGAGGTCAACCATCTGTAGAGGAAACATAGAATTTGGTTTCATTTCCAAACAAACTTTTGAAGAGCAAATTGTTTTTTCTGTGGGAGGTAGGGGAAAGTCTGAAGACAGATTAATGGCTTCTCCTGCTAAATAAAGGTTAAAGCTTCTGTCGTTTATAGAATGCGACTTCAATAGGAAAGAAGTCGTAAGGCAGCTGGTCCAACGGCCACTTCATCAGTGTAAATGGGTATTGTTTCGGTGGGTTAAAAGGTAAGTGGCTTTGAGAACACAGTATTATTTCATGCCACGCCATCATCATTCATTACATATATGTGTGAGTACATGTGTATATAAAGGGAAAAGACCTTGGAAAGACTAAATCCTGAAATTAGAATAACCACATTTTTACAGATAATGGCAAATTGTTTGTTTTAAATGCAACTCTACCTAAATCCTTATCTCTGAAGTCTGGAGTTGCTATAAATCAAGATTTGAGATGCATACATTACGAACCCAGTTTATTTTGAGGAAAAAAAAGTGCCTATTTTAACTAGATTAACACTTATTGATCAAACTCTTGGTGTTCTGGAAGCTTACGTTAAATTAAAGACCGCCATAATTAAGTGCCCCAACCAACTTATTTCCCAGAGCCATTACCTTCCAACAAGTTACTTGCCAGGCAGAATGGTTCAATAATTTGATTTCTTCTGCGATCCTCTATTCTCCTTCCATTGCACCTTAAAGTCTTCTCTGAGCTCTTCAGCATAAGCAAATTATAAAAGAAGGAAATGACAGAAAGGAAAGAGATTGAGTTCTGCGCACCTACAAGCCAACTATAAATTTAAAGCCATCAATTTATAAAGAAAACAGAAAAATATCTTTGTCGTTGGTCTTTACTTCCCACACACCTGTGCACCCACATACACACTAGTTTTCTCTTAAATGGCTGGAGGCTGCATGTAGATAAACATTGAGTAAATTCTTTCCTCTTTTGCACACTTTGTCCATCCATTTAACAAGAGCATTCTTCAGTATTCATCTTTGCAGCCTTAGTCATCTGTCCTGAAGTAATAAAACTTCTCTCATAATAATGCCCAAAAGACATTGCATTGCTTATATGAAATGTTGAGCTTTTAAATGCTCCCTGGTTGTAGTATGACTAACCCAATAAATCTTTACAAATTTCAGCAATATCCGTATTTTGCTAATAAATCCTAATTATGGTTGCCACTGGTTGATAAAAAATGTTAATTGGGAAACTATTATTTTTTTATTTGTTTTATGATTATAGTTGTCATACACTATATTAGTTTCAGGTATACAACATAGTGATTGCACAATTATATACCTTATGAAGTGATCACCATAATAAGTGTAGTACCCATCTGGCACTAGGAAAACTTATTTTTTATTAAGTTTATTGGGGTGATGTTGGTTAATAAGGTTACATAAGTTTTAGGTGTACAAATCTATAATATATCACCTGTATATTACATTGTGTGCTCATCACCCAAGGTTTAGTCTCTTTCTGTCACTATATATTTGAACCACCCCCCCCCCTACCCTCCTCAACCTTCCCAACCTCCTTTCCCCTGGGGAAAATATTATTTTAAATTACATATTCTAAGAGCATACTGACAGCTTGGCACTGTGAAGAATGTAGAAATAAATAAAATGCAGATACTGCTCAAAATTTGCTTGTAATATAATAAAATTTGCTTGTAATATAATAAAATTGACAAATCCGTTGACCTATGATTGGCCAAGTTTCTAAGAATTATTCCCTATACCATATTCTCAGGTTCTCTCTCTCTCTCTCTCTCTCTCTCTCTCTCTCTCTCTCTCTCACACACACACACACACACACACACACACACACACAGCTTTCCATATTCCTCATCAGAGCCAAGTTAAATAAAGAAATGAAGAAGCAGGGCTTCACATGGCCTTTGTATCTGTTTCTGAGTCCTGCATGCCACCAGTATTTTCTAGTTCCTCCTCACCCACATTCCTAAAGTGAAAGCAACAAATGGTAAGTAAAATATGGCTCAATTGATGGATATATTTCAAGTAGAAGCCAATGTAATGGATATCTTCATTGTGTCAAAAAATGAAAAACTTAACTACCAAGGAAAGACAAAGTTCAAACGTGTTGTTCACTCTTCCAACGTTATGCATCAGTTACATTGACATAATCTTGATACTTTGATATCTCCTTATTTATCTTTTGGTCCAAACATTACTGTATTATCTATGATAATTTATTAAAGAAATTGGAAATAGAAAAAATACAGTTCCAGGATACTACTAAACAAATGCTGTGCTGTTTTGCTAAATATTTTTCTGATCTTAAAAAAAATTCATATTTTGTTTAAATATTACTAATGTAATCATACTTTGTTTCAATAAATATGAGGTCCTTATTCATGCCAGATACCGTATGGAATGCTGGAAATGTATCAGTGAATACGCATACAGCTTCTGCTCTCATGGAGCTTATAATTAGTTGTAAATTGTGGAAACTAGTCGACTTCTTTAAGTGAGGAAAAGCTCAATTTTAAGAAACAATCAGGAGCTTTGAGGATAAAAACCATCTGTCTCAGCACTGTCCAATATAGTGGCCATGAGCCACACGTGGCAATAGGAAGCTGCTGCAGGTTTTCAGTAGAACATGACTGGCATTTTGCAGAGGTCACTGTGGCTTCTCTGTTGAGACTAGAGCAATCCCGGTTTTTGCCAACTGTCTTGGGATAATTATTAATAATGCACCCTCTTATTCAGAAAGATGCCCTGATTTGATGACAAATTCATGGTCATCCTACAGTACAAGACTACGAAGGTGATCCAGTAAACATTAATCCAGGCCGCTCGGATAGGACAGTGAAAGTGAAGTACAGCATATTCCTTACAGAGAATGAATATTTTTATTACATAATCCTGTTTCTATTTTTTTATTTTTAATTGAGGTACAATACACATAACAAAATTTGACATTTTGACCATTTTTAGGTGTGCAGTTCAGTGGCATTAAGTTCATTCACATTGTTGTACAACCATCACCACCATCCAACTCCAGATCTCTTTTCATCTCATAAAACTGAAACGTTGTACCTATTAAATAATAGTTCCCATTCTCTCTCTCTTCTGCCCCAGTCCCTGGCAACCACCATTCTTCTTCTATGAATATGAATATGACTACTATGAATATGACTACTCTAGGTACCTAATATAAATAGAATGATATGATATTTGTCTTTTTGTGACTGGCTTACTGCACTTGGCATACTGTCTTCAAGGTTCATCTGTGTGGTTGCGTGTGTCAATTCTCCTTTTCAAGGCTGAATAATATTCCTTTGTATGTATATATCACATTTTGCTTATCTGTTCATCCATTGATGAACACTTGGTTTGCTTCTATCTTTTGGTTATTATGAAAAATGCCTCTATTATCACAGATGAACAAATATTTCTTTGAGACCCTGCATTCAGTTCGTTTTTGGTATATATGTAGATGTAGAATTTCTAGATCATATGTAATTATATTTTTAATATTTTCACGAACCACCATACTGTTCTCCACAGTTTGAATCATTTTATATTCTTACCAACAGTGCACAAGGTTTCCAATTTCTCCGTATCATCACCAACACTTGTTATTTTCTGTTGTGTGTTTTTTATAGTACCCATCCTAATGGATGGGAAGTAGAATCCTTTGTTTATTAAACCACAAGTGGCATATCCAGAATCAACATGGTTCATTTTCCTAGAAGTTCAAATTTCTGCCAAGTGTTGGGTAAAACTTATTTCTTGTATAAAAGCAAACAGATTTTTTGTGTGAAATTGAAAGTATTCTGTATAAGAACGTATCATATAAATTTGTAACATAAAAGTTTAAGCAAGATACTTCAATCTAAGCATGGTCTCTTCCTTGGTCTTTTTTTTAAATATATTTTTTATTGATTTCAGAGAGGAAGGAGAGGGAAAGAGAGTTAGAAACATCAATGATGACAGAGAACCATTGATTGGCTGCCTCCTGCAAGCCCCATATTGGGGATTGAGCCCACAACCTGGGCATGTACCCTTGACTGGAATTGAACCTGGGACCCTTCAGTCCGCAGGCCGACATTCTATCTACTGAGCCAAACCACTAGGGCTACCTTGGTCTTTAAGTGGGCCAGGCACATCACTGCTCTTTCTGGTCTGAGGTGCTTGTATTGGAATAGTTTGTGAAGCCGTGGAAAATCTGTTCTTACTAATACTCAGACCAGTTAATTTTAGCTGATATTTGAGTCAGTGGTTGACCAAATGTCTAACATAACTAATGTGACTTTCAAATATATGATTATTAATACTGAAATTAGGAAATAGCTGAACTAATTTCTACAGTAGCCCTGAGTATGCCTTCATTTAGGAATAATGTAGCTAGTGAAAAAGATAATTATAAAAAACTCATTTCCCCCAAATTCAAGGATAAAAACAAAAGCTTTAAGTAGTTTCAGCAATTCAAGGATAAAAACAATAAAATATTAAGTTCAACATAATTTTCTTATAATTTTATCATGTTAATTTCTCATAGAACTAAATGTAGTAATATTTAGTCCAACACATAGTAGCTAGAGGTAATATACACTGGCAAGTACCTGTGATTCAGGACTTATTTTTTATTATTGATTATTAGATGTCAGAAAATAGAATTAATGTGGAAGGGAAGCGCAAGTCAAAGCTTGATGGAAATTTTTTCAGTTGATTCAATTCATTCACTCATTTATTAATATTTAAATTCTGATAATATACATACCATAAAATCTACTCTTTAAAATCATACACTTCAACAGTGCCTAATATGTTTACAAAGTTATACAACCATCATAACTACCCAATTTCGTAAGATATTTTTGACCCCAAAAGTCACTCTTTACCCATTAACAGTCACACCCCATTTCCCATCCTTCCCCCAGAAACCACTAACAAGATTTGGCTATTTTAAACATTTCGTATAAATAGAAACATACAATATGTGGCCTTGTGTGTTGGTAAGATTATATATGATTATATAAGCCATTTTGCTATAGTTTTCTATATGCCATATCTTTTTCATTCCTCTAGTCCTACATTATTGATAGCCGTTTGGCTATCCGGTCTAATTAACATATTATGCTTTTATTATAACAGATGTAGATTCAACTTACTGTCTAGTGTCCTTTCATTTCAGCCTAAATGTCTGCTTTAGTATTCTTTTAAGGCAGGTCTGTTAGCAATGAATTCCCTCAGTTTTGTATACCTCAGAATGTCTTAATTTCTCCTTCATTTTTTTAAGGATATCTCTGAAGGATATAGAATTCTTGGTTGATAATATTTTTCTTTCAGCACCTTGAATATGCCATTCCACTTCTGATCTGTGTAGTCTCTATTAAGAAACTACCTGTCAATTCTATTGAGGATCCCTTATACATAAAGAATAACTTCTCTTTGTTGCTTTGCTTCTGGCTTTTGACAGTTTGATTATGTGTATGGGTGTGGAAGTCTTTGGGATTATTTTACTTGGAATGCATTAAACTTCTTGAATATACAGGTGTTTGAGAAGAGTTGGCCACATTTATTTCTTCAAGTATTATTTTTGTTTTTCTCTATATCTCCTTTCCAGCTGGGACTTCCATTATGAATATGTTGGTGTGCTCAGTGGTGTCCCACAGGTCTCTGAGACCCTGTTTATTTTTCTTCACTCATTTCTTTCTGATTTTCAGATTGAATAATTTCACTTGACCTATCTTCAAGTTCACTGACTTTTATTTTTGTTAGCTCAAATCTGCTACTGAGCCCTTTAGTGAATTGCTCATTTCCATTATTGTACTTTTTAAGAATTTCTAATTGTATCTATTTTATAATTTCTATATTTTTATTAATATTCTCTATTTGGTGAGACACTACTCCAATACTTTTTTTTAGAGTTTTAGATATACAGTACTTTCCTTTAGTTCTTTGAATATATTTTAAATTGCTGATTTAAAGTCTTTGTATGGAAAGTTCAACATCTGGACTTCCCCAGGGGCAGTTTCTATTGACTGCTTTTATTCCTGTGTATGGGACATATTTTTTTATCCACATGTCTCACAATTTTGTTTGGTTATTTTGTTTGTTAATCCTCACCTGGGGACATTTTTCCATTGATTTTTAGAGAGAGTAGAAGGGAGAGAGAGAGAGAGAGAGAGAGAGAGAGAGAGAGAGAGAGAAACATCAATGTGAGAGAGAAACATCAATTGGTTGCCTCCTGCAAGCACTTCAATCCGGGCCCAGGATCAAGCCTGCAACCCAGGTAAATGCCCTTGACCCAAATTGAGGCCCAGACCCTTCAGTCCAAGGGCTGGCACTTCTATCCACTGAGCCAAATCAGCTAGGGCTGTCTCACAATTTTTGTTGTTGAAAACTAGACATTTAAAGTATTGTAAACGTGACAACTCTGGACATCAAACAGGGTTCACTGTTGCTGTTGCTAGTACTATTTATTCATTTAGTGACATTTAGTGTAATTATGGAAAGTCTATATTCTTTGTAGCATGTGGTCACTGAAGTCACTTTTCACTTAGCTTACTAGTTGGCTAATTATTGGTCAAGGATTTCTTTAAGTTTTTTTTTAATTCTTTATTGTTTAAAGCATTACATATGTCTCCTTTTCCCCCCCATTGACTTCTCCCCAGCTGCCCCCACCCCCCCCAGCACATGCCCTCACCCCCCTAGTGTATGTATCCATTGGTTATGCTTATATGCATGCATACAAGTCCTTTGGCTGATCTCTTACCCACTTCTTCCCCCACTATCCTCCCCTGCCTTCCCTCCAAGGTGTGATGGTCTGTTTGATGCTTCTCTGTCTCTGGATATTTTTGTTCTTCAGTTTATGTTGATCATTATATCCCCAAAATGAGTGAGATCATGTGATATTTATCTTTCTCCGACTGGCTTATTTCGCTTAGCATAATGCTCTCCAGTGCCATCCATGCTATTGCAAATGGTAAGAATTCCTTCTTTTTTACAGCAGTGTAGTATTCATTGTGTAGATGTACCACTATTTTTTAATCCATTTATCTGCTGATGAGCACTTACGCTGTTTCCAAATCTCAGTGATTGTAAATTGTGCTGCTATGAACATAGGGGTGCATATATTCTTTCTGATTGGTGTTTCTGTTTTCTTGGGATATATTCCTAAAAGTGGGATTACTGGATCAAATGGAAGTTCAATTTTTAATTTTTTGAGGAAATGCCATACTGTTCTCCACAGTGGCTGCACCAGTCTGCATTCCCACCAGCAATGCAAGAGGGTTCCTTTTTCTCCAAATCCTCTCCAGCACTTGTTGTTTGTTGATGATAGCCATTCTGACAAGTGTGAGATGGTACCTCATTGTTGTTTTGATTTGCATCTCTCAGATGATTAGTGACTTCGAGCAAGTTTTCATATGACTCTTGCCTTCTGTATGTCCTCTTTCAGAAGGTGTCTATTTAGGTCCTTTGCCCATTTTTTCATTGGATTGTTTATCTTCCTTTTGTTAAGTTGTATGAGTTCCCTATAAATTTTGGAGATTAAACCCTTATCAGTGACAATATTGGCAAATATGTTCTCCCATGCAATAGGCTTTCTTGTGGTTTTGTTGATGGTTTCTTTTGCTATGCAGAAGTTTTTTTTATTTTGATGGTAGTCCCATTTTGTTATTTTCTCCTTCTTCTTTTCTATTAGGAGCTGTATCAGGAAAAGATATTGCTATGACAAATGTCTGCTATTTTTGCTGCTATAGCTCTTCTAGATTTTTATTGTTTCCAGTCATACATTCCCTTTCTTCCTTTTGACCAGATTTTTTGTGTGGGGGGAAGTGTTCATAGTATTTTTTTACTATCTTTTGTATTTCCTGGGGGGCCTCCTTTCATTTCTAATTTTGTTTATTTGGGTCCTCTCTCTTTGTTTCTTGGTAAGCCCTGACTAGAGGTTCATCAATCTATTTTATCCTTTCAAAGAATCAGCTCTTGGTTTCATTGATCTTTTGTATTTATTTTGTTTGTTTGGTTTTGTTTTTTTGTTTTTGTTTTTTTGGTCTCTATGTCATTTATTTCCGCTCTGATCTTTATTATTTCCCTTCCTTCTGCTCACTCTGGGCTTTTCTTGTTGCTCTCTTTCTAATTCTTTATTTAAGTTGTAGAGTTAGATAATTTGTTAGCAGTTTTTCTTATTTTTTGAGGGAGGCCTGTAAATCTATGAACTTCCTCTCAAGTCTGCTTTCACTGTATTCCATAGATTTTGGATTGTTGTGTCTTCATTATCATTTGTTTCCAGGATGTTCCTTATTTCTTCTTTGATATTTTTGGTAACCCAATCATCTATATATATAAAACCCTAAAATACAAATAGACTGAGTGGCAGAGAAACTGAACAACCAGTCACTATGATGTGTGCTGACCACAAGGGGGCACATACAGAACATGTTGAGTGTCAGCAGTAGGTGGCAGAGCGCAGATCATGGCGGGTGTCAGCCGCAACCAGATGGTGGAGCAGGTGAGATGGGGTGCCAGACCAAGGTGGGTCACTGGTCGCTGTCATTGGGGCAAGCCGCTGGTGGTTACTGAAATTCTTTGCTCATGCACACAGCCATCCTGCCCAGCGCTCGCACCCACAGCTGGTGCCAGAGCTGCAGCCAGCACCCATTGCCAATGCCCAGTTCCAACTCAATTGCTCGGCACCATCAGTGGTGTGAGCAGAGGATGCCTGCTCTGATCACCCCTGAGGGATTCTCCACCTCCCCTGGCTCCTGAGGGGTGATCAGGGCAACAGCTGCCGCTCACTCCCGCTGACAGGGGGCTGGCGTCATCAGCATGTGGGAGCGGCGGTGGTGGGAGCAGGGCTGCCAGCAGACAGGGGACCAGCAGCCACAAAGGGAGGGGCCAGGCAGAGCACAGAGGGTGGGCCGAGACCCTACCCTGTGCCCACCACAGCCTCGTGGTGCACAGTTTCTTTCATGGTGCATGAATTCGTGCACTGGGCCCCTAGTTATTTAATAACATGCTATTTAGCCTCCAAGTATTTGAATTTTTTTATTGTTTTTATTGTAGTTTATTTTTAATATTATGCCATGGTGATCAGAGAAGATGTTTGATGTGCTCTCAATCTTCTTGAATTTGAAGAGACTTTGCCTGGGTCCCAATATGTGGTCTATCTTTGAAAATGTCCCATGTGCACTTGGGAAGAATGTATATTCTGTAGCTTTGAGGGGAAATATTCTGGGGTTGTTGATGAAGTCCATCATTTAGGATTGCTGTGTCCTTGCTGATTTTTTTGTGTGGAGGATTTATCCAGTGGTGTCAATGCAGTAATAAAATCCCCTACTATGATTGTATTGCTGTCAATCTCTCCCTTGATATCTTCCAGAAGGTTCTTTTGTTTTTTTGTTTGTTTGTATTTGGGTGCTCCTGCATTGGATGCATATATGTTTACCAGAGTCATATCATCTTGTCTATCAATCCCTTTAGTATTATGAAGTGGCCTTCCTTATTTCTTGTTATTGCCTTCACTTCAAGATCTATTTTGTCAGATATAAGTATTGCTACCCCAGCTTTTTTTTTTTCATTTCTATTTTGCCTGAAAGATATTTTTCCATCCCTTCACTTTCAGTCTGTGTGAGTCCCTTGTTCTGAGGTGGGTCTCTTGTAGACAGCATATATATGGGTCATGTTTTCTTATCCATTAAGCGCGGCTCAATGTCTTTTGATTGGAGCATTTAATCCATTTAC
>NW_005871070.1:9416308-9456435 GCF_000147115.1 Myotis lucifugus | reverse complement strand
ACCCTTCTGGTCCTTTCCTTTCAAGAGCTGGCCATCAAGGGCATCTCTGGAGCTCCCCAGAGCCCCAAATGCACCTTCACTAGGGTTTTCACAGCCACCCAAACCCAGCCTTCATCCCTGTGCAGAGCGTTCAGCACAAGTGCAGGAGACTTTGTTATGCCAATACTAGAGATAGCTGGGTGGCAGTGGCTCCTCGGTCTGTGGTTGCTCCTTGGGCGGTTGTGGTAGCAGCGGCTCCTCTGTTGATAGCAGGGCCTCTGATGGGTGCTGTTCACAGTTGTGGTGGCTCTTCTGGCTGGTGGAGGGAGGCTTCAGACGCAGCAACTGTTCCCCAGGCAGAGCGTGTGGTGATCAGGAGGCCGCTGTTGCTTGAATCTGTTGCGTTGATTTAGAGGCACAAAATACAACACAACAAGGCACAACGTACCAGGCACTGAACACTATTGTATTTACGATATTACTAACCCCAAATAAAGGTGGCCACCCGAGCTAAGAGAGTTGGGAGATAAGGGGGAAAGAAGAGAAAAAGGTAGAAGAGAAAAAAGAAAGAAAGAAAAAAAGGAGTGCAAAGATGAGATTGGAAAAGGGAGGGGAAAAAGAGGAGGAGAAAAAAAAAAGAAAGAAGAAAAAAAGTAAGAGAGAAAAGAAAGTGAAGTGTAAAAGGGGGAGAGACTATTTATGTGAGGAGAAAACTCCTACAGGTCCGCCACTAATACCAACAAATTGCAGCAACAGATTCCTGGAGATGAATACAAACTACAAACAACCAATAATATCAAGCGACGCAAGGGGACAGAGAAGCGCAGAAATAACCGGGGGGGGGGGGGGGGTAAAGGGAGGGGCGGGAAAATAAAAAGAATAAGCAGTCTAACCCCCCAAACCCCCCAAAAAAAAAACCAAAAACCAAAAACCAAACCAAACCAAAAAAACCAAAAAAAAAACCAAAAACCAAAACCAAAAAAAAATATACTCGTCAATCAGGCAAACAACGATAAAACAATAGAGAGAGAAAAGAAGAAGAAGAGAGAGAAAAAAAATGGATAGTGAAGGAAGATGAGGGAAAGGTGTATAAGGATTTAGAACAGGGGATTGGACATAGGATATTTAAGCAGGGTTAAATTTTGACAGAGGATAAAAAGAATAGGGAAGATCTAAAGCTGGAGTAGGGTAAGAGAAACAGGACAGCAAAAGGGAGAAAGTGGGGAAGATTGTTTAGCACAGAGGCAAATTGAGGTAGAGAAAAATGTTGCTAAAGGAACGATGAAAATAGAATGGAGAACATTAGTCCCAAAATAAAATAAAGACAAGATAAAATGACACTTTAAGAAATGGTAAAATGGTAGCGGTAATAATACTAGTTAAAAATAAAAATGTAGTAGCTGAAAGGGCAAAATCGGGTGATGGAGAAAAAAGAAAAATGAAAAAAAAATGTTTTCTTAGTTAAAAGGAGAAAAAGTAATTTAAAAAAATAAAAATAAAAATGTGCAGTAATGCAGGTGCTTCAGATCTTCTACTCTTCTTATTGGCACGCCGGGAACTCAGGAGAATGTTGACTTTCCCTCTGATACACTGTTCCTCCTTGTTGTAAGCCACAGTCCTTATTGCCTTATCTGTATTTACAGAGGAGTCAGTTCGTGGCTCTGCCTCTGGGTGGCAGTGTGTCTGGGTTGACCTCCGAGGCTATAAGTTCTCTCCGACCAGGAGCTGCCTATTGTACCTGAACCAGCTCCGCCCAGAGGTGGTTCCCCCAGCGCCACTCCCAGTTCTGTTTCCCAGGCTCCCCAAAAACAATCTTCCCCTACAAGCTCTGCTAGTGACCCCAACTGGGCACTCACATGCACTGGGCTCAACAATCAAATCCACAGAAGTAAGAGGAAGTGTGGGAACAAGAGCCTGGGAAGCTGCTGGAACTCGCAGGGTTCCACCCTCCAGAACCGCGCGGAGTGTCTGCGCGCGCCCAAGCCCCCGGCAAGAGGCACGGATTTTGGAGAGCGCGGATTTTGGCGGACGCAGATTTTCCCCTGCGCCCGCGCGCGCGTTCCTCGCTCCAACCTGAACTGCGAACCGTACCTTCGAGGCAAGTCCAACCTTTCTGTGGAGGGGTGCAGGTCTCCCCTTGGCTCTTGCAGTCGCGCTGTTTGCGAATCGCTGCCTCCGGGTCAGTAGCCGCCGGGCTAGTAGCCGATCTCTGGATGCCGGTGAACGCTGCCTGAGATGGCGCGGTCCCGCCGCTGCGCTGGCGCCCAGAGGGAGGTTTCAGCCTCAATCTCCAACCATCCGCATTTTTTAGGAGTTTTCTGTCTTTCCTGGCTGCAGACTGTCTCTCAGCTGAATCTCCCCAGCTTGATCGGGCTGATTGTTACCCGTTTCAGCTGCTCGCCCCCATCTGGTCCGGGACAAAGCACCAACACGTCCGTCTAAGCCTCCGCCATTTTCTCCCTCCTCAGCCCCTCCTTGAGCGGAGGCCATGGTGGCTGGAAGAAGGTATCTGGGATTTATTTATCTTCTATAATTGAAAGTTTGTAGCCTTGAGCAGAGCTCAGGGCCAGCAGGGCAGGAAGGAAGCTTGGCTTCCTCCATTGCTAGGGGCTAAACTCCAGCTCCATGGCCGCCGCCAACCTAGTTGGGTTAATTTGCATATTTGCTCCTGATTGGCTGGTGGGTGTGGCTGGTGGGTGTAGTGGTGGTACGGTCAATTTGCATGTTTCTCTTTTATTAGATTAGATTCTACTAAAACTAAATTAGATGTTGCCAATATTAAACAAATCAATCTAGTACATAAGTTTATTTCATTTCCTAGAAATTGATATAGCTACTAACTTTTGCTAGTTTAGCTGGTGATTTGAGTATAATTCAAAGGAATTTCAAAGGAATAAAACTGTAGTGTACTCATGGTTGGGGTAGATGGCTTACTCTTAAAGTTTCAGGGTAAAATTATTTCTGCCATGCACTTTGATGTGTAACTATAATTTTCCATTCAAATATATATTTAGGAATTTGAGTAACTCATAAGCTTTTTTTTTTAAAGAAAATATTAGCCCTGAGGGTTGACATCTTTTCATTCACCTCTGTGCAGGAGGGAGATTCTGTCTACAAAAAGAATCCAGTCTGACTTCCCAAAGGTCATAACAGTATGTGACACAGCCATTATCTATTATTAATTCCATTTTATAGAAATCTCTAAGGCACTAAGTTCCTGCAACTAAAAAGAGAGTGAATTCTGCATTTGAATCTTAGCATTATTTTTTACAACTGCACTTCATACTGCTACATAAAACATTACATGTTATTTGTTCCTAATACAGAACCTATACTAAAAATTGTGATACAATAGAGAAGATATATGTTCCTATCTAGTTTTGACTCAAAAGCGCAAAGAAGTAATACATATGTAAAGAGAAGAGAATATTTAGAGAAGCCTAAGGATTATTTGTCTAATAGACTGAAAACTACCTTGTAGCAAATTAAATCAGAAGCCGTAAACTTGGAACACATAACCCCACCCCTTCTCCTGCCACAAAATTTGATTTACTAAGTAAATAATTTCTAAATTATTTACACAAAATATTTACAAAAAATATTATTACAAATAGTTTACAAATTACTAAGATTTTGATGTGATACCCTTGAATTTTGTGGAGTCTACATAGGAAAAAATAGTATAAAGTACACTGACCACCAGGGGGCAGACGCTCAATGCAGGAGCTGCTCCCAGCCTGCAGGCCCCAGGCCAGCCAAGGTGTAAGCGAGGGGGGAGGGGGGGCGGGGCTTGATTGCCCAGCTGGTTGGCCTGCAGAGGGAGGCAACCATCAGCAGCGGTGGCAGGGGGTGGGGCCAGCAAGCAGGTGGCACCAGGCTGGCCAAGGCAGGAGCTAGCAGGGACCCCCAAATTGCCCCGCCGGTTGCCCCACAGGTCGGCCCTGATCGCTGGCCAGGCCTAGGGACCCTACCCGTGCACAATTTTCATGCACCAGGCCTCTAGTAAATATATATATAATTTAGTAACAAAAACGTCTTCCTTTAAGGGAGCAAGCTATATCTTTTATATGGTAATTAGAGGTATAAAACTCATCCTCCTTTTTTGTTATCAGCTGCCAGGAATCTCTGCATCTTAATGTAGGATTTAATGACAGTTCATGTATTTGCCTCTTTGATAGTATATATTTTTTTACCTTTAAAACATTTTTTCTCTATTCTAAAAACATTAATGTATACTTATCTCTTTTTATAAGTTTCTTTCTCTAAACCCATTCTAAAAGCAAGCTGGTGATTTTTTAAATGCCTTTTTGAGAAAATGTCTTTCTCAAAATTAAGGTTAAAAAAGAAAAACTATTGTTGTAGTTGTTTCCTTACAAGCTAGTACTAAAATTCTTTTAAAACCACAAACACTGATTCAAAGAGGATCTTTAGTAATGATTTTTAAATCTCATTTACTATTATCATATCAACAAAATTAGAGGAAATGGGACTGATGGATTCTGGACTTATTGCCTCTGCAAACCACCCCCGTCAACGAAGAAGTAGCTATGGCCCACTCTCCACAGTGGTATTCCACTGGACCTGAAGTAACACTCTACCACGCAGCCTGAGACCTGAGTCTCGCAGGCTGCGGAGTCCTGCCACCAGGACTGCCCTGGAAGGGCCTGAGCACTGCCTGATGCTATGAGATTGTCCCTGCCTCTTGAATTAAGTTAAAAAGATCTAGGCCATGGCTCCTCTTAAAAAATATGGTGATTTATATTTTTCTTTGTGTATTTATGTGGTTGTGTTAAAGGACAGGGATAAAAAGTATCTCCAGTTTAATTGTCTCTTGTCTTTTGGAAAATAAAGGAGAATTTAATGCACTGAAGTTTTTTTGGTTTTTTTGTACTTCTTGTTCTTGGGCTCATTTTTGTTTGAAAAAATACCCTGATTGGTGTCAAATGTGCATGTTATCTCCATTTCTATGCCAGACCCTCATAATACTATTGATTGCTTTCTTTGTCTCCTCGATCTCTTTATCAAACTCAGATTAATTTTTTTATGATTTTCTTTATGCTATCACAATATTTTGCTTGTATGTCTATTTATGAGTACATCCATCTCCCCATCTAGGTTTCTAGATTTTTTTTTAAAGACAAAGACTGTATACATTTGTATCTTTCCTGAATCTGACTGTGAACCTTGTACACAGTAGTGCTTCAGTAAATACACATAGCTTTTTCTGTTTTAGGACTAATGACAGAAAGATTTTGTTGAGTGGATTGTGCAATGTAATTTTCCCTTCCTTAATAGAAATGGTGAGCTGGCCTTATCTTTAAATTAGGAAATAGGGTACTACCATGTGGTATAGTAGTTAAAGTCTCAGCTCGAGAGCTAGAATGCCTGGGTCCATATTCTGGCTAATGACTCACTTCTTTCAATATCCCTTCTGCAGAGGGGATCATAATTGGGCATAGCTCACAGGGTGTCAAGACGGTACATTAGTTAATACCTTGGTGCTTGCATAAATTAAATTGTAGCAACTCAAACAGGAAACAGAAATTCTGACTTGGGAAATCAAAAAGTCATGATTAAATGAGCAAGTAATTTGTAAGTTAGAATTTAATATCTAGAATCTCATTAGTATTTTATAGATCAGTGAGTTATTTTGATACATCAAAATGGATTTTCTAACTTTTTAGAAACACTTTTGTTATATGAGACATGACCAGTATTGAAAAAAATCTTGCCTAATAATTTTACCAGAAAAATTATTTTTATTTCATTAATTACACAATTTTAGAAAAGATTGCTTTATAACTAATATAGAAAAATAGCTTTTACATGAGTTTTGTCTTACCTGTGAGATTTATCCTAGAATACTTTATTTTTTAGAAAACATTATTCTCGCCCTAACTGGTTTGGCTCAGGGGGATAGAAGCGTCAGCCTGTGGACTGGAAAGTCCCAAGGTTCTATTTCTAGTCAAGGGGCATGTACCTTGGGTTGGCAGGCACATCCCCCAGTAGGGAGGTGTTGCAGGAGGCAGCTGATCCATGTTCCTTTCTCATTGATGTTTCTAACTCTCTATACTTCTCCCTTTCTCTCTGTAAGAAATCAATAAAATATATTTTTTTTAAAAGAAAACATTATTCTCATAATTTGAGTAAAAAGTTAGATTCTGAGGTAAGCAAGTAACTTAACTCATTAATTAGCTTCCAGGGTCTAGAATGAAGTAACATATTTATTTCTCTTGTGTAAAACAAAATGAAATACTATAATAATAAAAGGGTAATATGCTAATTAGACCAGACATCATTCCGGACACCCTTCCGGACAAAGCCTGCAGACGAAGGGAAGCCCGGGTCCCGGGTGCCTGCTGACGGCTGGAGCAAAGCCCGGGTCCCGGGTGCCAGAGGGAAGCCGGTGCCAGCAGCTGGGGACAGGAAGGCCTACTCTTGCACAAATTTTGTGCATCAGGCCTCTAGTGAATTTATAAAATGACCCTGCTAATAATGAGTAGTTACACAACAAGGACTCATCTTTTCACCTGTCTGGTACATGTTCTGATAATACCCATAAAGAGCAACAAGTTTTAGAACTAAAATCAATAAAGTTTACTCTATGTCAAGATCAGTCATAATTTAACATTCAAACATCTAACTATATAATTTCATGTTTATATTTGGACTTTTAAACTTTGAAATTTAGAGAAAAATTAAATAAAAATTGTAAAAATTGAGAACAAATAAGGAAACATTTTTTACAAATTTATTTTCTAATATAGTCATTTGATTCTTCTTTAGAAACTTTATTATTAATGACTGAAGTTTTCCTAACTAAATATTACTCATTTTGTGTCTTAAATATTTTAAAGTGAAGGAAAAATATTTGTCCATTATTATGAAACAAAAATTTCTAAATTTACTTTCTTCCATACCTAGTTATTCTAAGAATTAAAGAAATAAATATAAATCCTGAGAGTGGAAACACAAGTTATTGTTTTATAATTGTTTTATACTTTTAAGTTTATTAAAAATATTCACAATTTAAAGTTTTAAAACACTTTTTGGGCAAAGGCAACTTAGTACTGTAATTAAGAAATTCTTTTTAAAATTTCTTATTTTTTAATTATAGTTGACACAATATTATATTATTTTCATGTATGCAACATAGTGACTTGAAATGTATATATGTATACACCTTATGAAGTGATCATCACACTAAGTCTTGGAACCATCTGTCCCCATACATACTTATTATGATATTAATTATATTCCCTGGTCTATACATTATATCCCTGCAACTTATTTTATAACAAGAAGTTTGTACTTCTTAATCTCCTTCCCTTTTATCCTATCCCTTCAGCATTTTTCCTTCTGGCAACCCTCAGTTTGTTCTCTGTATCTGTGAGTTTGTTTCTGTTTCATTTTGTTTGTTTTTTTGTTTTGTTGTTCAGGCTTTCCACATGTAAGTGAAATCATAGGACATTTGTCTTTCTCTGTCCAATTTATTATCATAATGCCCTTTAAGTCCATCCATGTTGTTGCAAACGGCAAGATTTCATGCCAAGTAATAGTCCATTGCATATATTCTATATAATAAAAGGCTAATATGCAAATTGACTGAAAGGTGGAATGACCGGTTGCTATGACGTGCACTGACCACCAGGGGGCAGATGCTGAATGCAGGAGCTGCCCCATGGTGGTCAGTGCGCTTCCACAGGGGGAGCACCACTCAGCCAGAAGCCCTGAGCTGGGCTCATGGCTGGCAAGCACAGCGGCAGTGGCGGAAGCCTCTCCCACCTCTGCACCAGTACAAAGGATGTCCAACTGCCGGCTTAGGCCAAGCAGGTCTAAGCTGTCAGTCAGACATTCCCCGAGGGCTCCCGGACTGCGAGAGGGTGCAGGCTGGGGTGAAGGATCCCCCCAAGTGAACAAATTTCGTGCACCGGGCCTCTAGTGTGTGTGTGTGTGTGTGTATAAAATATATATATAATGCTAATTAGACCAGACGTCCTTCTGGACGACCTTCCATATTAACCTGGGGCTGCGAGGGAAGCCTGGATCCTGGATGCCTGCCGACAGTTGGAGGGAAGCCTGAATCCCAGGTGCCAGAGGGAAGCCCGGGTCCTGGGCACCAGAGGGAAGCTGGTGCTGGCAACCAGAGGAAGGAAGGCCTACTCTTGCATGAATTTCGTGCATCGTGCTTCTAGTGTATATATAGCCTATATAGTAAAAGGGTAATATGCAAATTGACCCTAACAGTGGAATGACCAGGAACAACCAGTCGCTATGGCACACACTGACCACGAGGGGGCAGAAGATCAATGCAGGAGCTGCCCCCTGGTGGTCAGTGTGCTCCCACAGGGGGAGCTCTACCAGGCCACAAGCTGGGCTGATGGCTGGCGAGTGCAGCGGCAGTGGCAGGAGCCTCTCCCACCTCCTCCACAGCGCTAAGGATGTCCGACTGTGGCTTAGGCCCACTCCTTGGAGAGTGGGCCTAAGCCATCAGTCAGACATCCCCTGAGGGCTCCCAGGCTGCCAGAGAGATGTCTGACTGCCAACTTAGGCCCAATCCCCCGGGAGCAGGCCTAAGCCAGCAGGTGGACATCCTCCAAGTGGTTCTGGATTGCGAGAGGGTTCAGGCCAGGCTGAGGGACTCCCTCCGCCCCCACCCCCCGCAGTGCATGCATTTTCATGCACCGAGCCTCTAGTATATATATAATGCCAATCTTACATCATCTTTGTCCAGTCATCTATTGATGGGCACCTACAGTAGTAAGCCTGTACAATATATTAGTAATTTCCACATAATACAAATAAGTCAGGTAGAAAAGAATAAGAACTATATGACTTCACTCATATGTGGGATATAAAACAAAAAGCAACAAATGAACAAACAAAAAGCAAACTCATAGATACAGACAAGAGAATGATGTTACCAGAGTGGAAGGGAATTAGGGAAGGAGGAGCAGTAAAGGGGTGAAATATGTAATTACAGAAGGAGACTAGATTTGGGTGTCATATTACAAAGTTGTACATCTGAAATTTATTATTAACCAATGTTACCTCAATAAATTTATTTTTTAATTATGAAGTTTTTTTCTTTAGCATGTGTCATCATTTGGTTTAGTTTATGTTTGTTAACTAAACATGAAAATGGTCAGACAGGAAAATAATGTGATGACAATTTTAAAACTCATATTGATGACAGATTTTTGCTTTTAATGTTTTATTTCATACCACAGAGTTTAAGCCTGGACATTCACAATATACCATCTAGGGGCTTTCAGAAAACCTTCAGTTGGATTTAATATGGAGATTGTGTCATATTTCCAACAGTCAAATCTGCATTTGAAATTTAGGTTGTGCATTATATATTGGCAGTAGATGTTCCCATATTTTTAAAAAGTAATAAAGTTGTGAATTTTTTTTAGTTTCTCTTAGTGATTGTGGAGGATGCAAACTTGTGAGTTAGTATGAAATTAATGACAGGCTGTTTATTTTATTTTATTTTTAAATTTATTAGTATATCCTTTTTTATTGAGAGAGAGAGAGAGAGAGAGAGAGAGAGATTTGTTGTTCCACTTATTTACTTATTTATTCATTCATTGGTCGATTCTTGTATGTGCCCTGACTGGGGATCAAACCCACATCCTTGGCTTATTGGGAGGACACTCTAACCCACAGAGATATCCCACCAGGACCAAAGACAGGCTTTTTAAGATGCACTTTTTAACTAAAGATTTCAAGAGACTAGAAGGTTGGTAGAATCAAGGGAAATTAGGGATTGATTTTAAAAGTCACTTAACTTAAGAACAAATAGAAACTTTTCTTTTAAAAACGTTTTAATAGCTGGTTTCTACTGGTTAAAACATATCAAACACAAAAGAAAGTTTATTTTTTATACTAATATTGGAGATTAAAAACAGATGATACTGAGTTCTAAAGTAGTATGCTAATTTATCTCTATAAAGTGTAAAGTGGACAGGCTTGATTAGTGAATTGATTAGTTAATTTCTTTAAATCTTTAGTTCTTTCTCACAAACATGTTAAAATCTAAAAGAAGGCTGGAGACAATAAGCTAGACATGTTTGAAGAGATTGACAATTTAAATGTAAATAAGGGTCTATCATTTAATAACAAGGCAAATGACAGTAGTAAATACCAGGATATGAGATAAAAATTCTAGGATTTGAGATATCTTAAAATGTACCATGAATATACATATGATTGTGGAAATAATTTGCCTTTGTTTTTTCAAAAATAGTTAAGTATGCCCTAGCTGGTTTGGCTCAGTGGATAGAGTATCACCTGTGGACTGTAGGGTCCCAGGTTAGATTCTGGTCAAGGGCACATGCATGAATTGCGGAATGTATAGGAGACAGCCAATCAATAATTCTCTTTCATCATTGATGTTTCTATCTCTCTTTCCCCCCTCCCTTCTTCTCTGAAATCAATAAAGATATTTTTTTAAAAAAAGATTCTCTCTTTTTAAAGAAATAGTTAAGTGTATATAAAATATCTACATGTCAAATTTTGGAAATTTAAGAGAAAATACTAGGCATTTTTAGGTAGTCTATCAACAATGAAAAAAGTAAAGACCATGCACTCTTCACTATTTTCTTCTTGTGTACTTGCACATTAGAATAAAAAAATTTATTTCCAAAGATAAACAAAAAAATCATAAAATAGAACTAGTGTTGAGATATGTGTGCTAATACATTCATTAGATATTCACAATCCTATACATATAACACAAACTATGTGTAACAAATTAGTCAATGTAGGCCAGTAAAATTACAGCCCATAAAAAAATAATAATTCCTGTACAATTATAAATGCTACCTATTTCCCAAACTGTGGGTAAACAGCAACAGCCTGTGGTCATTTCTGATGTTGCAGTTTTCCTATTATTTACTTTAAGCATAAATACAATATTTAAGCACTTGCTTTAAGTATTACTTACAGTAATGTGTAGTAATTATTTACAATAATATTCCTTAAGTACCTGTCCTAATAGCTGTGAAATGCCCTCTAACCATATCCTCCTCCCCACAAGGCACCAGCTTTCAAGAAATAAAATCTGGAACTAAAAATTCTGATTCACTAGTCATTGGCTATTGTAGAGGGCGGTTGCTACCTTTCACCTGGAAACAGAGCAAATTCCATATCTTGCTGACATTGACCTATCTGTGATCCAATGCACATCCCGAGTTGCTTTTGAGGACGATTCAAATCTTACAGGTCTTGGTAAGAAATTTAGATGGTCTAATCAGGGAGTGAAAAGCCATTATAAACTACGAAGCAGAAGCGTGAGATGGCATTTGTTAAACACTTTGACAGGGTTCTATGTGGGTTAGTGTGAAAAGGTAAGTGTGAGGATGGGGAGTGAGAAATCTGTTTAAGGGTCCAGATGAGAATGAGAGTGACTTGACCAAAGAGGGTAGAACCACAGGTGAACATTTCCAACAGGGTATGTTGGACACAGTGCTAAAGAGACTTTCTGTTGGACTAAAAGTGGGACAGGGAATCAAAGACGAATGCTAGGTGTTTCACTTAACTATGTCATCAGATGAGGAAGACTAAAGAACAAACAGGTCAAAGAGTTGTGCCTCGGACATGATGAACTGGAGGCATGTTTTAAGCAAACCCGTGGAGTGATCAGAATCACAGATCTGAAGTTTATAAGCTTAAGTCCAGCAGGAGGTCTACTTTCTGTGTCCACGGGTTATACATCTGTGCATACAAGTTCATTGTTTGATCTCTTCCCACCCACCCTCCCCTGCCTTCCCTCAGAGTTTTGGCAGTCTGTTCAGGCGTCTATGTCTCTGGGTCTACTTTTGTTCATCAGTTTATTTTGCTCACTAGATTCCACATCTGAGTGAAATCATGTGATACTTATCTTTCTCTCACTGGCTTATTTCGCTCAGCATAATACTCTCCAGGCCCATCCATGCTGTTGCAAATGGTAAGAGTTTTTTTTCTTTTTTATTGCCACATAGTATTCCATTGTGTAACTATACCACAGTGTTTTTTTTATCCACTCATCTGCTGCTTGGGGGTGGGGGGTGGGGACAGGAGTGGGCTGAAAGAGGTCAATGGGGGAAAGGGAAGGCATTCTTATGTAATATTTTCAACAAAAAATAACTAATTAAAAAATAACTAATGAATTATTTGGCACACCCATTTGGGCTTGAGTAATGTTCTTATTTGTTGAAAACAATAAATATGAGAAAATATAAAAATAAATATAAATAAATAAAAGTCATCAACATATAGATGAGACTTATGCTTTGCACCTTGACTCTTTCATTCATTCCTTTATCCAACACATATTTATTGAGCACCTAATATGAACCAGGTACTCTTCTAAGTGTTAGGAACACAACCTTGAAAAAAATTCAGATAAAATTCTTGCCCTTAGAGGTCTAATTTTCTATGAAGAGTTCCCCTAGAAAGAAAATGTAGAAGGAAGAAGAGGATGCATAACTAACTGGTCACAGGGGCATTCAGGACAAGAAGGAGCCCACAGAGAACAGACCGAAAAAGCTTCCAGGGAGGGAGGACATGAACCAGAAGATCGTGGTATCACAGAAGCCAAGGGGAAAAGTGATTAATTTAAATCCTTTTTAAACAACTGTTTAAAGCAACTTTGTTCATGCCTGCTGAGGTGTGGAGAAAGATTAGGAATATAAAATTAGTTTTTAATTAGGTGATAAGGAGATTATGTCTTTAAGACACAGTGAAATGACAGAATTGGTATTCAACTGGATTGAGGCAAAAATCGGAGGAGGGTAACAAGCTGGAGGCAATAAGTATGGACTTTTATTTATTAAGTTTTACTGTCAAGGGAAGCTGAGAAGTAGACATGTGGCTAGAGAATGAACAGTTAGACTTAGGCGTTATGTCTGAAAGCCCCCACCAAAGTGTATGGTACATAGTTAACATTTACTAAATCCTACACATTATTGTTGATGATAAGTACGTTTTACATTTAATGGTCTGTATCTAAAAATAATTTACTGACAATGAATCATCACTGAACTCAAGTTATGGATTTCTCCACTAGAAGTCATAAAATTAGTTCAGATTATATAAATATTGAATGCACAAGTGAATAAATTAACAATAAAGATACATAGGTAGCATTTTTTATCTATTAAATTGGCAATTTAAAAATATATATCTGTATTGATTTCAGAGAGGAAGGGAGAGGAAAGAGATAGAAACATTAATGATGAGAGAGAATCATTGATTAGCTGCCTCCTGTATGTCCCCTATTGGGGATCAAGCCCACAACCCAGGCATGTGCCCCGGACGGGAATCGAACTTGGGACACTTCAGTCTGCAGGCTGATGCTCTATCCACTGAGCCAAATCAGCTAGGGCTTGGCACATTTTCAAAGCATAATATTCAAGGTTGGTAAAACTGCAAGGAAATAAATCTTAAGCTGAATTTGTAGGAATATAACCTTTTTGAAAAATAAATTCATATATATCAAAAGCCTTAAAAATATGCTTGCTTTTAGTTTTGTTTATTTTTTCCTATGAATCTCATTATAGTATATTTAATGGAGGAGAAATTATGAGTTTCACAAAATAAAACTGACATTTAAAAAAGAAACTAGAAATATATACATTCTGTAAGCAGCATCTGATGTGAGACTGTTCGCATAAAACTGGTGAAATACTCGTCCATTCAGACTTTGTTACTCCCCAGCTAGTGGTCCTGAAGCTCTGTGCCTGCTGCTGGCCTCCAGGACTTTAGGACCACCCAGAGTTTTCTGCAGGTGGGCACACAGCTGTTCCCCTTCTCAGAGGGGTGAGCTTCGAGGAGCACAAACGCCTGAGTGCCAGTCTGGGTTGGTTTTCCTTGTTTCTTCTCATTTTCTGAAACGGTGCCAGGTTAATGGTCATATTCGTCAAAGTGGTTAATGGTTAGGGACCTGTGTTCCCCAATAACCCCACTTCCCTTTTAACAACCGTGTTCTTGGAGGAGTGCAGTTCAAATGCTTATGGGGGCTCAGAGGGCCATACCAAAAAATTGTGGTTTGTATAAAACGTGGTGCCCCTGGATAAGCCCCCCCCCGCTGGTAGAGTAAGGGAACGGGGCAGGTCCTTCAAGGACCCCCAGCCCAGCCCAGTGTTGATCCTATAAAGCAGGACTGAGCAGGTTCTTAAAACCGCTAGAGACGGGGCTCATTCCACAAGGTGGTATTATATTTTCTTCTGGAAACTGAATTTTTTACACCAGCCCATAATATCTTATACTTTGCATTTTACAAGGTTTGAAATTGTTTTATTATTTCATTTGAGCTTTAGGGGAATCTTATCCCCATTTAAGATATGGAGTAACTCAGAGTCAGGGACAGCATTCCCTGTGTGATGATGAGACTCTGCTTCAGGAGGTCTCCTTAACCTCCGCGAGCACAATCCCCAAATGTGGCACAATACATGGCAGATAGCTGCAAAGCGTGAGCGGGTCTGAGGGTGTTGCATCGCTTTGCTGCTGCCCTTTAAAGGCCGCTGGGAATCCACCGACAAGGCTATCTTTGCACTCCCCGCTTCTTACATATGGCCCCGAGCGTGCTTACGGCACCGTGCCTTCGGGAGAGGTGTGAAAAAACTTCTCTCCGAGTCCAGGAGAGTGGGCTGTTCAAATCCTCCTGGAGACAAAAGGAAGAATTGGTTCCAGTGTCTTTTTCAATCCTAACAGCTTTCAGATGACACATTGGGAGTCGTTTATACAGACTTGAATATACCCCGAAGCGTTCCTCGCCAAGCCTTCCCACAGTGCCGGGAGCCAATGCAGAGCACTTTATTTAAAAAGGTTATATGTTATGTAAAGCCCACACAACTAGCTGTCTTTTTCCCTACCCCTACTTGGACTTCTATTTTCCATCTTTAACTATAGAAACAGGATTACTGTCACCCCCAGAAAGCAGTGCTCATGCTATAACCCACCTTCCGATGGTACCCGTCACTGGGAGTCCTGCTCAGGTCCTCAGTAAAATCTACTGCTTAGTAGTTACCACTCCTGCCAATTGATAAGCAAAATGTAGATCCTAAAGGCGACACTCCTCAGGAATCTATTTTTTAATTGATTAGTAAATCAAACTAACATACTGTGCAGCTTATGCCCAAAATGTTGCTTTTTTTTTTTCTGAAAGGAATCTCTTGGGGTCATCTTTGAATCTGTCCCTTGACCTGTGGGGTCAACTGTATGTAACCTCCTGCTGAAGGTGAGTGCTTCAGCAAGATGGGTTTTCCTCGTAGTTCATCTCAGTAACTAAAAAGCCTGCTTTGTGCATTTTTAAAGGTAAAAATCCACTCAGTGTGTTCCAGTACCAAAAGGTACCATAGACCTCGCTGTGACATGTTAAACGGCTGTGTCTAGACCAAATGTCCTATCCCCGTGAAAATCCTTAGAGGGCACTCTTTGCCTCTTATCCACAAGCTGGAAAATAGGTCTTACTCCTAATTATTTACTATTATAGCGACTATTTTAATTTTGCACAATACCTTTCATTCTGTTGTGGTAGCAAATGGATTGCATTTTATTTTTGCTCATATGTACAACTAGCCATTAGGTAGTTTTAAATGAGGCTCACGTGGATAATATTTTAGAGATGAGAGATAATTCGCATGCCACAATCCTGACCCATTTCAGGAACAAATTGCAATGAAATAAGAAGAAACATGGACAAAACATTTGCTGATGGGCATTGGTAACCCATTATCTTTTTTTTATTAATGATTTGAGAGAGAGAGAGAGAGAGAGAGAGAGAGATCAATTTGTTGTTCCATTTATTTATGCATTCATTGGTTGCTTCTTTTATACACCCTGACTAGGGATCAAACCTGCATCCTTGACACATCAGGATGATATTCCAACCAACTGAGCTACCCTACCAGGGCAGTCACCCATTATCTTTAGCTTCTTTTATTTTTTCCACCTTATCATTTTTATTCTTCCTTGATTAAGCCTATACAATTTTTTAACACAAAATCTTTGTTTCAAAAAATTCCAGGTTCAATTACCCATATGTAATTTCAGGCTCAGCTAGCTCTCTAACCTGCAACCTCATGCTTCATATGTGCAAATATAGTTAAAATGCATTTTTTTTTCATCTTGAGAACATATATTAAAATGATATAAATATTTAAAAACCACTAAATATAAATATATACATATATTCATAATTTTCATTTATAAATTGAGTATAAATTTATATTTTAAGAGTGTAATCTAAATTTTATAAGGAGTATAAACTAAATGTTACTAAATTAAAAGAGTACAAGTTCACATATGTGTATGTGTGCACATTTTCCCTAGATTTTCTAAATGCACACTTGATAAAATACGTATATATTTTCAATTTCTAGATTTCATGTTTGAGTCTGTTAGTAAGTGCAATAAACAATTTTTTCAAATCAGTTTTTTATTATTTATTTGCTAGAAATGAAAATAACATGAAATTATACTTCAATAGTGGATTTCCAATGCAATTATAAGTTATTTTCCCCAACCATCTCTATTTTTGGTAGATGATTAGTGCCCCGTGGGAACCAGAGACTTCTCTGATCGAGAGCTGTTTGTTTTCTGCATGCTGCAATTATATATTCACATACACCAATGATGAGTAGCCTCATGTGTTGGGATAAATATGTTATTACAAGTTCAAATGCTTAGATATTTTTTTCGATGTTTATTTGAGCTGAGCAAAACATAGTGGTTTGAGTTCACAGGGGGCTTACATAAGCCTTTTGGGGGAGAATTTCAGCTCACTGGGGTTTGTAAGCAGATGGTATATGCAAGCAATCACACTTCTCCTTGGTGGGAGGAGTGGCATTCTCAGGGTAACAAAATAAGAGAGGGAGGTGCCATGACAAGTCTGTTCTCAGAGTCTCCACCTGGGCTTTCCCTACAAGGCAAAGACACTAGGCTTAAATCTGAAGGATAACATGGAATCAGAACACAGTGAAGTGCTTCTCGCAACACCTCCAGACTGGCCACCTCCATTCTCCCTCTGGGAGCCTTGGAATGAAGTTGAACCATCCCACTCTTTAGAACTGAGGTGGAATTTTGCAGGAACTTGATGAGATTATGTTCAGGAATGTTAGAGGCTGGGACTACCCAGGAGTTGTCCTCAATATGACCCCTCTGGAACTACAAGAAAGAAACAATTTCAAAATGGGAATCAAAGGGCCACTTTTATAATAGTTGGACCAGCACCCAGTTCTCCAATGTAGAGAACTCAGGAAAATCTGGGTTGAAATACTTGTAAGAAGGGTCCTCTACCTCCCAATCAGCTCCAGCCATTCCCCATCTAAATCTTGGAAGGTGCATTCTGCCCAGCATTATAGGAACTCAGAGCAGTGACTGCTAAACTAGGTGAAAAGCTAAACCAGTTTAGTGGATGCACACAGTTCGAATGAGTGGGGGACAGAACAGAGGGAAGATAAAGAAAAAGAGAGGGAAGTAAGAAGGGAAGGGTAAGGGAGGAAAGGGAAGGTAAATGTTTCTTAGCTCAGTGGCCACACTCACCGGCAAGTGTGTCTCAATCAAAATGAAGAAAGAATGGACGCAGAATTGGCCTGAGAAGACATTTTGTCCTCTCTCCCTCCCAAAACACTGTATTTTAAGATAACCAGAGCTGTCAACCAGACCTCAGGTGATCCCTCAAAAAAATATATTACAACTACTAGATGTTTCATAAGCAGAACCTGGCACTCAGATATGCTCTAGGACAGGTCTGTGACTTGACCACTAAAACCACATAAACACACCAAAGCTGACTCCTATCATTTTGGTGAAACTGGAAATAAACTTGTTTTAAAAGATATGGGAGGGCACAGGGAGGATTAACAAGACTTCACACTCTTACCTGGCATGTCCATTCATAGTAAACGCGTATTTCAAAGGCATTCTTTTCCATCCAGATCAACATGGATCTATGCAGTGTTACACAGTGTTTTGCTGCAAACAAAAACAAAGGGCACTGCTATCTTCAAAGAATTTTTGTCCAAGGCTCTAGCTGGGTAGCTCAGTTGGTTAGAGCATCGTCCAGATATGCCAAGGTTGCAAGTTCGATCCTCAGTAAGGGCACATACAAGAAGCAACCAATGAATGCATAATCAAGTAGAACAACAAATCAATTCTCTCTCTCTCTCTCTCTCTCTCTCTCTCTCTTTCTGTCTCTCTCTCCCCATCTCTCTCTCCCCTTCCCTCCCTCTCCCCCTTCCTCTCTCTTTCTAAAATCATATATAAATTTTTTTAAAAATGTGTCCAAGCTCACTTCTATACACTGAAACAGTCTTGAAATATAATACATAAATAGAAAGATCATTTGCATTTCTTTATGCTATTCCATATTCCTAGTGGCTAGTACTCCAAACTGTGAACTTAAACTTGTTCTAGTTTTTTATATCCAATTCCTCCAAAGGAAATCACAAATATAATAAATAGCAATGCTGTTCATAGTTGAAATTCCATTATTTCACTAGTATCCAGTTTACCCAATGATAATAAATACTGTAAGTAAGCATGTGCAAGCTACTCTGTAAGTGAAGAAAATACCATGTTAAATCCCGATATTGTGGGAGGGATTCTTATCAAACCCATGGATTATTTCTTGGAAGCTGTTATAAAGAGATAATATCAATTCCAGTTATTTACTTCTACTGATGTGTATGGTCCATACAAATCAGCATCCAGAGGCAGAGCAGAAAAGAAAAAGGTGCAGCGTGGACCTGGGAGGGCAGTATAAGATTTCCAACACTAATAGTCGTAAGAGATAAGTAGAATTCAACTCAAAATCATTAACTGAAGAAAAGTGGGGGTGGATATTTTGAAAGGTCAAAATTTCAAAGATACAAAATCAGGAGTGTTTATGCACCAATAGATGTATCACTAAAATATATAAAGTAAAAAATATCAACAGTGTAAGAATAATTTGATAAAACTCTGACTATAAAGTGACATAGCTTAAAATTTGACATGGTCAGAACTAAAGACTGATGAACAAATGTGCAAAGTGAACATATACAGAGAGCTTTGTATGTAACTGAGAAACATATTTATTTCTAACAACTCAGTAAAATTAATCATCCACTCAGAAACAAAATAAGCCTCAGAAGTTTTCAAAACAGAACATTTACAGAAAACATTCTCTTACCACAATTAAATAACTAGAATTTGCTAAGCACCAATTTTGCATCCTTATTTAATTCACATACTACTTACTATAAGGGAAATATTATCTTCTAAAACTGAAGGGAAAACATACTGAATTTTAAAATGCTGTGGTGAACCCTGGCCAGTGTGGCTCCATTGGTTGGAGCATCGTCCCATACACCAAAATGTTGCTGGTATTGATTCCTGGTCAGGGCACATACCCAGGTTTTGGGTTCAATCCCTGGTCCCAGTAAGGGTGAATGAGGGAGACAACTGATTGTTGTTTTGCTCTCACATCAATCTCTCTCTCTCTCTCTCTCTCTCTCTCTCTCTCTCTCTTTCTCTCCCTTTCCCACCCCTCACATTTCCTCTCTCTATAAAAAAAAACAAAACAAAAACAAAAACAAACAAACAAAAAACACATGTCCTTGGGTGAGGACTAAAGATAAATAAATAAAGCTAAGTGAAATGAAATAAGTCAGTCAGGAAATGCTAAGAACTATATGCTTTCACTCATATGTGGGATATAAAACTAAAACTCGTGAACATAAACAGCAGTGTGGTGGTTGCCAGGGGGGTGGAGGGGAAGGGGTTTAATATAAGGTGACAGGAGAAGGGTGACTTTGGGTGGTGGGCTCACGATACAATATATAGATCTTGTAACATAGAAACCCACACCTGAAACCTATATGTTCATGTTGCCCAATGTAACCCCAATTGCTTTAATAAATAAATATTTAAAAATAAAAATAAATAAATTAAATAAAATATGAGTACATAGATTCTTATAGCAGAATGAATTGATGGTGATGAGGGATAAAAAAGAAGATAGCACCAGAAGATAACATAAAATAATAATACAGAGAATACATGCATCTATGTATATATATGTGGATATATATACATATATATTCAGAAAAAAATGAAGCAGAACAGAAGGGAGAATCAAAGGGGGAAAAAAAGAATTTCTCCATAGACTTGATTGCTGAAATTAAAAGAGCCCATTTGGTACCAGGCAATATGAAAAGAGAAACATGACTAAACACATCTTGTGAAAATTTCTTTCTATTTCAAAGGTTGTTAGCCTTGATAACCACAGGTCTGAAGCTGTATTCATAAAGATACCTAACATTTAAACAGATGGGAAATATCTCAATTTGAAAGGAAAACTTTAAAAGTTCCCCTCTACCCATTCTCTGGGCAAACCCACCTATGCATTGAGATCATGGCTTTTTCTTGGTTCTTATCAATTACTTATCTACACTAATAAAAGAGAAAGATGCAAATTGACCATCACTTTGAAACACCCACCAGCCAATCAGGAATGAGTATGCAAATTAACCCAACAAAGATGGTAGGTTAATTTGCATACACAGGCACTGAGTGGCCAGGGGCAGAATGGCCACTTGCATGCGCTTCGGTGCCAAGTGGCCTGGGTCCCAGGGACAGGTGTCCTCAGGACCCAGACCACTCTAAGCCTGTAGGCCAGCGCATAGGCCCGAAGCACCCGGGTTCCCGGAACAAGCCCCGACCACTCCGGGCCTTTGTGTGCAGGCGCCAAGTGGCCTGGGGTGGGGTGGAAACATCCCTCGCATTGAGTGAGCAGACAGCAGGGCCCTGCTTTCCCCTGACCCCGGAGGTGAAGGGCAAGCAGGCCCCACAGAGAGCAGACACCAGGGTCTGTGGTGGTATCAAGCAGGCAGGTCTACAGAGAACAGAGAACCACGGTGAGCAGGCCTAAGCCATCAGTAGGACATCCCCTGAGGGCTCCCAGATTGGATAGGGTGCAGGTCAGGCTGAGGGACCTACTCCCCACCCTAGTTTTTAGTAAGGGATCTTTAAACTTTTTATCCTCACCCAAGGATATGCTTGTTAACTTGAGAGAGAGAGAGAGAGAGAGAGAGAGAGAGAGAGACAGACAGACAGAAAGAAACATCAATGTGAGAGAGAAACATGGATTTGTTGCCTCCCATATGCGCCCCACCAGGGACTGAACCTGAAACCTTTTGGTATATGGACAATGCTCCAACCAGCTGGGCCACCGGTCAAGGCCCTGTCAATCACTTTTAAGCACCACTGTCAAGGGCTATAATCAGAATCACTTGAGGTCTATTATTATCCCACCTCTATATATCTATTAGATATCTTTCAAAATGCATTGATACTGCAATTGATGACTTGGATATTCTTTTAAAATTTATATCTGGGGACAAATTTCAGAACAATGAACCTGTTTATAATTTTTAAAAACTATGCATTTGTGTGTGTGCATGTATGCAAATAAACACAATGAAACCAGGGCTGCCTGAAGGATATTCAAAACTTCGTGAAGATCCCAGCTACTGAGCTGAAGAACATTCCCAGCCTCATCTAGGACAATAGGTACAGATCTCCATGTCCCACAATAAACCAACACCATATGCTTAAGTGAAAAAAGTCCAAATGTACAAGCACCTGTATTCAAGCCTGGGTAACTTAGCCTGAGGCTGTTTCACTGCTTAAATCAATTAAGTGGAAAATAGTTAAAAGATCACCACATTCTCCGGCCATGTTTCCTCACTGACGTTCACTGTAGTAACTTCAGTGATAAATACATGTCTTTAAAATTTCAAAATTTTTGTTGCAACATTTTTGCTATGTCCATACATTTGTGGTTCAATCAGCAGTAGCAATTGCTCTGATTTCCTGTGGTTCCTTAGATAGCCCACTGTGTTGAGAGAGTTGTTATTACTGAGTTCCTGCAGTTCACATAGCTACCTAGAAAGTGATACATGTAAACAATCACATCTTATTCACCTTGAACACATTCATAAAAACAGCATTTGCCTGCTACTTAGTCTACTTTTAGGATTTTGTATTTTAGTTTTGCTATCAATGCATTTACTCTTATTGAATGTCTCACTCACTGTTCTATTAAGTTCCTTAAAGACAGACCAGGATCAAATTGTATTTACTGCTCTATCCTTTGTACCTAACATCTACCTACCTCTCTGGCAGTGAAAATAGCAAATAAATATTTCATGGGTGAATGGAATAATGTAGGTGGATGGATTGGTGAATGGATGGCTAATCAATTAGCTGTCTATATTTACCTACAACTGTCAGCTTTATTTCAACAGAAAGAACTTTGTGTATAGGATTTCTAGAAATATAGTATATAATCCTTGCTAATTGTTAAGCATTGTCCTTGACTTGACTGTGTTGATATGTTAAAAGAAAATAGTTTTAACATCTTCCCACCCACTCCCAAAATAAGGTTAATCCAAGTGATTAACAGGTAACCTCATTTATAAAATATATCGTATATTTCAATTTTTCTGCTCAACCATTTTCATTGGTTGTTGAAATTTCTCTTTTCTCAATTTTCCAAAAGATTGTTTCTCAATGTTTTTCTAACAAGGGTCATCAAATAATACTAATATTTTATTTTTAAAAGTGTTCTAAAATATATTTTAGAACTCCTCTAACCAACATTTCCATTAAGAGAGAGAGATTTCCCCCTTGGCCAGTGGTGTGGCTCAGTTGGTTTGGCATTGTCCTGTGCACCAATAGGTTGCCAGTTCGATTCCGGGTTCCACATGTTCAGGTTGAGGGCATGATCCCCAGTAGGGGGCATACAGGAGGCAGCCAATTGAAATCTCACATTGATGTTTCTCTCTCTTTCTCCCTTCCTCTCTCTCTAAAAATCAATTTTAAAAGGAGAGAGATAGAGCTTTCTATAATGTCTTCATTTAACGAACTCCAGATTGACAATCTCTATAAAGTAATAGAGAAAATCTTCCTCTAGCCTGTCACTCTTAAGAAGCCTTTACCAAAAACTTAAAATCAGTTTCACTTAATTTCTGTACCATCGGCCCAGCTGTAGGTTAATCATCCTATGACAGCTGTTGCTCACTGAATTAAAGCAAAATGACATTAGTGAACAAAATTGAGCAAGCAAATCATATATATCCCAGAATGGAACAGGTTATTTTCACTGTGTTCTCAATCTTAGCAAATAGAGAAGCAGTTACATTAAAACTTTCACATTTAAAAATTTACTTCTGCCTACTTCCGTTTTCTTTTGTTCAATTTGTTTTAAATTGCCATTAAAAAATAACTAAAGGAATAATAAGGAGGAAAGTCTGAATGTAAACTCAGACCTGTGAAATTAGGCTCACTGTCTATTGAGTATAAGCCACACCTGTTAAATTTTGCCACTGGAACCGGATAAGCATTGTAACTAAATGGATTATGCTGCATTTTACTAGAAACAAATTACCCAATACTACCATTTATGAGTTTAGATTTCCTGTAAGAAAATAGTGCAGGAAAAAAAGAGGGATTATTTCATATCTTTGAAGGGTGTTTTATCACACTGTGCAATTGCATGCAATTTAACACCTAAACTGCTTAAAGTGCAAATGATATCAACTAGTCCACCCTAAGGGCCTGGTAATAGTCCTGCGTTTTTGCAGCTAGAGCTGGTTTTGTCAGCACTTCCATTATAAGCCTGGTCTTTCAGGATTTCTTTCCCACTCAACCATGAAAATTTGCTGTAGTTTACAACTTGGCATAGCAGGTTTTAGCTTAACAGCTCCTATTTTTCTTTCAGCTATTTATTCCCAAAAGAAGTCAGCTGGCCATCTCTTTGGCTTGTAAAGAAAAGAAGAAAAGGAGAATTTGTGCTATAAATTATCGAAAATACATTTCAAATTAATACTTAATTCATCAAGAGTTTTATTTAATCTCATCGGTGCTAAGGTAGCTTTTCCCTTACAGTCCATTATGCACAAGAGCCTCCTAAAATATTGGGGGACAATCATTTCTTTTCAAAGTAACTCCTGCCTGGCAAGTTTTTCATCAGGCTATATATACTGGGCCTAGAGAGAAAAATATTTTACATATGGTCACATAAATTTCAAAAGGGTTATTATGGATAGGAACAGAAGACATTATAATTACATCTAGTTAGTTTCTTCCAGGAGCCACACACACCCACAGAAGAAAGTGCTTATAGCCTTCGGACATTGGAACCAAGTTGTCCAGATATAGATGCTCCAACTTTTCTGACTTCTCTCACGCCTCCAATGGGTGTTCTCTCAACTGCCTTTCTCTCCTCTCCTCACAAGAAATATTTTTTCATCCACAATCTCTAGTTTTCATGGAGAAAAATATACATTTACTTCTTTTTGTTTGATTGTTTTTAATGACAATCTAAAACATAACTACACATTCAGTGTCTCAACCCTCTGGCTGCAGGTGAACTGTTCTTTCTCTCTTTCACTGGTGTGATCAGCATCACCTCTCTTCATAACTCCTCAAGGACTTCATTCCCTTTATTATTCTGTTACATGCCAGTATCCCAATGCCTTTTTCTTTTCTAGCTTCTTCCTATAAATTTATTAAACAAATTCCATCTTGAAAAAAAATGTTAAATGTCCTCCTTGAGTCTCTGTAATCTTAAAGAAAATGTTCTATTTATTTAAAATACTATACACAAACATATTTGTACATTTAATCCATCCAGAATTTTTATTTAAATATGCAATGAAGCAAGGATGTAGGTTCATTTTATCCAAATGGTTGCCATTTACTATAAAGCTTTACTTTCCCCATAGACTTGGATCCTATTTACCTGTTTATTTATTTAGACCAATCTAAATGCCTTTCAGTACAATGTTCAAGTGTTCAAGTTACACACACATACCCCTATTATGTGTATGTATACAGAGAAATTATATATATACTAGAGGCCCGGTGCACAAAAATTTGTGCACTCGTGGGGGGGTGTCCCTCAGCCCGGCCTGTGCCCTCTCGCAGTCTGGGACCCCTCAGGGGATGACCACTTGCTGGCTTAGGCCTGCCCTCCCCCCCCCCGGGGAATCGGCCTAAGATGGCAATCAGACATCCCTCTGGCAGCCCGGCAGCCCTCGGGGGATGTCCATTTACCAGCGGGGAGCAGGCCTAAGCTGCAGTCTGACATCCTTAGCGCTGCTGAGGAGGCAGGAGAGGCTCCCACCACCACTGCTGTACTGGCAGCCGTCAGCCTGGTTTGTGGCTGAGCAGAGCTCCCCATGTGGGAGCGCCCTGACCACCAGAGGGCAGCTCCTTAATTGAGCGTCTGCCCCCTGGTGGTCAGTGTGTGTCATACCAGTGTGTGTCATAGTGACCAGTCTTTCTGCTGTTAGGGTCAGTTTGCATATTACCCTTTTATTATATAGGATAGAGGCCTGGTGCACGGGTGGGGGCCGGCTGGTTTGCCCTGAAGGGTGTCCCGGATCAGGGTGGAGGTCTCGCTTGGGTGCCTGGCCAGCCTCGGTGAGGGGCTGATGGCTGTTTGCAGCTGGTCGCACCCCCTTCAGAGTGGGGGTCCCCACTGGGGTGCCTGGCCAGTCTGGGTGAGGGGCTAAGAGCCGTTTTCAGGCTGGCGGGCAACGGAAGCTCCCAACCTCTCCTTTTTTTCTTTTATTCTGGGATGTATTTACCTTCTATAGCTGTCACTGGAGCTGAGAGCCAGCTTTAGCTCTGAGGCCAGCTCCAGCTTGAGGCCTAGGCTGCTGAAAGCAGGAATCTAGGGTTTGTTTGGCTTCTATAATTGCAACATTGTTGCGGTCCTGCTCGCTCCAGCTCTGACAGCTGAAAGCAGGTACCTGGGGATTGTTTAGCTTCTATAATTGCAACATTGTTTCTTAGAGTGCAGCTCAGAGCCCAGCAAGGCAGGCAGGGAACCTTGGCTTCCTCCATCACTGGAGTAAGCAAGCCTCCTGTTCGCTTCAGCTGCCTGGCTGCGGCCGCCATCTTGGTTGGCAGTTAATTTTCATATCGCCCTGATTAGCCAATGGGAAGCGTGTCGGAGGTGCGGTTAATTACCCTATTTGTCTTTTATTAGATTAGATAGTCATTCTTACAAAATTATAGGTGATTGCAATATTTGCTTACACTTTATTTTCTAGCTAGTTTTCACTAATATAAACAAAAAAGCTATTGAGATTTATATATTTATTTGTAACCTTCAAATTTATAAAACTTGCTTTTTAAAATTCTGTCACAGGTTCAAAGTAAATTTTATATCTTTTATATCAACTAAATAATTTAGTATGTTTTATTTCCTCCTGATAATTATCCTACCTTTTTGTTTTAATGTTATTGTACTTGCTGTAACCTCCAGGAATATTAAATAACTAGAGGCCTGGTGCACAAATTTGTGCACATTGAAAGGAAATTAATTAGAAGAAATATTTTAATATCGCTATTCGCCCTTTATCTATAATAGAGTGTCAACCAAATTCACGATCAACAATGGCAGATGGAGACACATGCATGCAATTGGCACCAGCAAGAGCTTTGTATATATAGATAAACTTGCTCAATTAGACCTGCTTTCTGATTTAGCTAAACTTTTTCCAGCCTAGTGAAGCATCCCAACTTCTCTTTCAGGTAATTGTCAGCAACACAGCAGTAAATATCAACACGAAGCAGATTGTTATTGTAGATCATGCAGGGAGAACAAAGGGTGAAATATTTAACTGTAGCAGTGTTTGACTATATTCTGTGCAGTGAGAAAACCTGAAGTCATTTTCAAGTTCCATCATTTCTTACTTCTTTTCAGTAGGGTCAAGTTTCTAAACTTTCTAAATTTCTGTTTTCTGGCTAATGAAAAGAAAATGGGATTCTACCGAGTCTCCTATCTACCTACCCTAGGACTTCTGTGAGGATAATGTGAAAATGCTTCAAAGACATTTGGTTAAACTGTAAAATGTTTGCACCTGGCTATAAAGCTAGTCATGTTCCTGGGCTGAAGAAACTCCAAGGAGGCTAGTCGCTAGGGAGAGGAAGCTGGGGGTTGCTACGTGACGTCATTACCTGGCGCCCACAGCCACTGTTTTGGGCTGGGTTGGCCTGGGCTGGGCTGTAGGCCACATTTTGCACCATGGGGTCTCAGAAGCATTGGTTGCAATTTGGTGGGTGGGTCGCTCTGGGGTGGTGGTGGGGCCTGTGTCCCACTTGGGGGAAGCCAAGTGTTGCTTTGTCAGCACCAGGTCCATGGTGCCATTTCTCTGTAAATGGCCAGTGCTTGTCACTGCAGCTCCTGCATTGATTGTCTTCCCCCTGATGGTCAGTATGCGTTATAGCAACTGGTCAGATGGTCAGACACTTAGCAAATTAGCCTTTTATATATCCAAATAGTGAATATCCTGTCTTGATACAAACTAAAAAAGGAAAGTATTTAGTATTTCAGCATTTGGCATGATTTCATATGTTAAATGTTTCTGATAAATATTTTATAAACATGTAGGGTATATTTATTATTCCATTTTGCCTATAATAAATTTATTTAAAATGACTGAATTTTGTCAAGTACTTTCTGGGATCATATAATCAGCATATGTGTTTTTTTCCCTATTAGTTTATTGATAATGATAATAGCTAGTACTTTTGTTGTTCTCACTATGAGCCAGGTATAATTAAACATTTTATATTTATGAACTCATTGAGGTATGTCATATCATTACCCCCAATTTTAAAATGAGGAAGCTAATACATAAAGCGGTCACATAGTTTTAAGTGGAATATTCAGGATTCACTCACAGCCGTTTAGATGCAGAGTCCATAATTAAAACCACCTTAACTTATTCTGAGCTCATGTTGATCTATTTCCTAGAATTTAGCAATCCTTGGATGACTGGAATAAACCATATTTTATCATTATGTTTCATTAATAAAATAAATAACTTTTCATATCATACAGAATATAATTATATAAATTACATTTTTAATTCTATATAAATAAATGAGATTGGTCAGCAAATTTTGTGTGGACAAAAAAATGTATGAGAGTTTACTATTAGTTATTTCTTACTTTTTCTAAAATGAATTAGAAAGCTCATCATCTTTTCTTTAAATTATTTTACAGAGGGAGGGAGAGAGAGGGAGAGAGAGAAACATTGATATTGGTGTGAGAGAGACACATTGATCTGGTGCCTCTTCAGTGTGCCCCAACAGGGGGTTAGAACCCAAAACCTAGGTATGTGCCCTGGCCAGGAATAGAACTGGAGACCTTCCTGTGCATGGAATGACACTTCAACCAACTGAGCCATATCAGCCAGGGCTCTTTCTATGCTCATAACTAGTTTAAACAGCATAGGATGTACTGGTTCCTTGGAAGTTAAATATAATGTGCATATAAAATCATTTTGACCTGCAGCTTATTCAGTGTTGTATCTTTGACCACATTATTAATTTCTCCCTAAGTTATTCTTCTGTTCTAAATTATTGGTGTGTATTTACATTTTTGTATAACACTGATAATATATTTATCATAATTACATCCATTACTCATTTATAACAAAATTTTCTTTTCTTTTTTTTTTGTTTGTTTAATGCCAGATAATTTATACATTTTATTCAACTATTTGAGGTAAAACCTTTTGGTTTAGTCATCAGTTCTACTTTTTTCCCTAATTACTGTTTAATCTTTTTATTTATTGAGGTAAGCACACTGAACTTGATGTTAGGTCTTTTGATGAATTTTTAAGTGCACAATATAGTATTGCTAATGATAGGCACAATGTTGCACAGCAGGTCTCTGGAATTCATCCATCTTTATGCTATTGGCCCAGTGCACGAATTAGTGCAAAGGTGGGGTCCCTTGGCCTGGCTGGTGATCAGGGCTGATCAGAGTCATCTTGCCCAATCCCAATCGGGGCCCATCAGGGCCCATCGGGGCCAGATAGCCAGGGAGAGGGACCATGGGAGGTTGGCTGGCCATGGGAGGTTGGCTGTGGGAGCACACTGACTACCAGGGGGAAGCTCCTGAGTTGAGCATCTGCCCCCTGGTGGTCAGTGTGCATCATAGCGACCACTCAACTGGTCGTTTGGTCATTCGGTCGTTCGGTCACTTAGGCTTTTATATATATACTAGAGGCCCGGTGCACAAAAATTTGTGCACTCGGGGGGGGGGGGGGCCCTCAGCCCGGCCTGTGCCCATTCACAGTCTAGGACCCCTTGGGGGATGTCCAACTGTCGACTTGGGCCCACTCCATGGGGGATCAGGCCTAAGCTTGCAGTCAGACATCCTTCTGGCAGCCAGGGAGCCCTCAGGGGATGTCTGACTAAAGGCTTAGGCCCCCAAGGGATCATGTCTAAACCATTAGTTGGACATTCTTAGTGCTACCACAGAGGTGGGAGAGGCTCCTGCCACCACCACTGCACTGGCCAGCCATGATCCAGCTTCTGGCTGAGTGGCACTCCCCATATGGAAGTGCACTGAACACCAGGGGGCAGCTCCTGCATTGAGCATCTGCCCCCTGGTGGCCAGTGCGCATCATAGCAACCGGTCATTCTGCCCTTCAGTCAATGTGCATATTAGCCTTTTATTATTATTACTAGAGGCCCGGTGCACAAAAATTTGTGCACTCGGGGGGGTGGGGAGGGGGGGTCCCCCAGCCCAGCCTGTGCCCTCTCGCAGTCTGGGACCCCTCGGGAGATAACGACCTGCTGGCTTAGGCCTGCTCCCAGGTGGCAGAGGGCACATCCAATCCCTAGGTGCAGCCCCTGGTCAGGCTCAGAGCAGGGCCGATTGGGGAGTTGGGGCACTGCCCCCTGTCACACTGAAGGCAGGGTCAATGGGGAGGTTGCGGCGCCACACCCTGTCACGCACAGAGCAGGGCCGATCAGGGGTTGGGGAGCTCCCCCCATCACACACAGAGCAGGGTGGATCAGGGGGTTGGGGCGCTGCACCCTGTCACACTCAGGGCAGGGCCAATGGGGAGGTTATGGCTCTACCCTGCCACACACAGAGCAAGGCCCGTGGAGGGGGTTTGGGGCGCCACCCTCTATCACCCACAGAGCAGGGCCGATCAGGGGGTTGGGGCGCCGCACCCTGTCAAATACAGAGCTGCAGGGCAATCAGGGGGTTGGGGAGCTCCCCCCTATCAGGCACAGAGCAGGGCTGATCAGGGGGTTGGGGCGCCTTTCCCTGTCACGAACAGAGCAGGGCGGATAGGGAGGTTGTGGCCCTTCCCCCTGTCACTCACAGAGCCGCAGGGCGATCAGGGAGTTTGGGCACTGCCCCCTGTCACGCTGATCCCGGTGCTGGGAGCCTCGCTGCTCCGCTGATCCCGGTGCCGGGAGGCATATTACCCTTTTACTATATAGAATAGAGGTCTGGTGCATGGGTGGGCGCCGGCTGGTTTGCCCTGAAGGGTGTCCTGGATCAGGGTGGGGGTCCCCACTGGGGTGCCTGGCCAGTCTGGGTGAGGGGCTGAGGGCTGTTTTCTGGTTGGCGAGTGACTGAAGCTTCCAACCGCTCCTTGTTTTCTTTTTTTTTTTTTTTTCTGGGCCAGCTTTAGCTCTGAGGCCTCACTGCTGAAAACATTGATACAATATTTCAGTCTGGCTGGCTTTCAGTCCGGCTGGTTTCTGGGGTTTTGTTTACCTTCTTATTTGCAACATAGTACATAGTTGCTTAGACTTGCAGCTGAGAGGCCGGCAAGTGAGGCGGGGAACGTTGGAGTCCGCAGCAAGCAAGCCTCATGCTCGCTTCAGTGCCTGACTGCCGGCCGCCATCTTGGCTGACAGTTAATTTGCATATACTCACTGATTAGCCAATGAAAAGGGTAGCGGTCGTACGCTAATTACCATGTTTCTCTTTTATTAGTGTAGATATAGTATGTCCCTGTTTCCACCCTTTTGCCCCCTCTACCCAGCTCTTGTCCCCCACTTCTCTCTGGCCATCACCATACTGTTGTCTTTGTCCATGAGTTGTGCATATATTTTCTTTGGCTAATCCCTTCTTTAAATTCACTTCTTTAAATTTTTATTTTTAGATAAGTGCTTATAACTGCACTACTATATATTTTCTATTATATCATTTAGAATTAAGATATTTTTTAATTGAACCCTTGTAAATTTTAGCACAATTTAATAAATTATGCTAGAAGCAATTAGGAGATTTTTCATGTAATGCATACACATTTCAATTAATATTTTATTAATTTTTAATTTTTTAATATTTTAATTTGAAATAATCTCATACATGTAAAAAAAACTATAAAATACTACAGCATATTATATGTACTCTTCACCCAATTTCTTAGGTGTTAATAATTTAAACATAACCATTATACAACTAACAAAATTTGGAATATATTTTTCTTATAATCTCTTTAATGTTACTTAATCCATTTACTTTGTTTTTGTTAATCTTCACCCAAGGATATTTTTCCATTGAATTTTAGAGAGAGTGAAGGGGAAGGGAGGGACACATTGATTGGTTGCCTCCTGCACATGCTCTGATAGGGACTGGGGATCAAGCCAGCAACTGAGGTACATGCCCTTGACTGGAATCGAACCTGGGATCCTTCAGTCCATGGGCTAATGCTCTATCCACTGAGCAAAACAGGCTGCAGCTTAATTCATTTACTTTTAATCTATATGTGTCTTTATATTTAAAGTGGGTTTTGTTTTTGATTCACCCTCATAATCTGTCTTTTAATTGGTGCATTTATGCCACTGACTTTCAGAGTGCTTACTGATAGAGTTACTACCATATCAGCCGGCTGCTGGGGCTTCTGGGGCGGGCCTGCCTTGCAGCCCGGGACCCACTGATGGGGTCCTTTTCATCTTTTTCTATTTGTTCAATGCTTATTTAATAATAAATCGTATAAAACCATAAATCTTAACTGCAGCCTCCACTGTGGTCACATGTTTTGACATAATCACGTTTATCTTATTAAACTGCAAATCATTTGCTTCCATTTTGATTGGCTTTGTAGGATATGTGTTATTTAGAATAGTTTTTTTTTCTCGTGTCTAATTCTCTTGTGTCTTTTTATTCTTGATTTCTTGTTTTATTTAATCATGTATGTCAAATATTCTGTAAGACATATATTTTAGGGATTATAATTTAAGTTTATTTGTAACCTTTCTAATGGAAGTTTCTTTTCTTTCACAAATGTTTTGGAAAACAATATGTATTCTCCCACTGAGAATACATATTCTACTCTCTTTCTCTCTCTTTTCTGTTTCTCTCTGTATGTGTGTATTTTGGGATAGAATTAAGATTTTTATTTTAAACAAGTCAGTTATATAGTTAATATTTTTATCTAATCATATGGGAATATTAATTCTCTTTTTAACAAATTATAGGTATTCTACTGCTATATTAGAAGATGAAGGTTCATATTATACCTTTTATTTAGTTTGAATTTACCTTACATAGATAAATTAGATAAATAGATAAGTGAGGATTTAAATGTATTTGTTTTAAAAAATGAAGGTAACCACTGGAAAAACAAATTGCGTAGTAGAACTTTCAAATATCCAGAAAAAAGGAAAAATTCAAAACACATCTTTATCAATTTAGCAAAAGCAAGGAAAGGGACAAGAGTATGCAGTGATACGAAAAGACCAGCAGAGAAACATCATAAAATAATAACAAAATGAGGGGCAGGGAGAAGATAGGAATAAACAATTCAATTACCTTGAGGGTATTATGTTAATGAAGCAAGCCAGTCAGAGAAAGACAAATGCCACATGATTTCACTTATATGTGGAATTTAATGAATGAAACAAACAAACAAATAAAACAGAAACAGACTCATAGATACAGAGAACAGACTGCCAGCTATCAAAAGGGGAGGGTGTTAAGGGACTGGGTGAAAAGTGAAGGGATTAAGTAGTACAAATTGGTAGTTGCAGAATAGCCACAAAAGTATAGATTACAGCCTAGGAAATATAATCAATAATATTAATATACATGGAATGGGGCCAGGTGGGCACTTGAAGCATCGGAGGAGCCACTCTGTAAAATACTTGTTTTTCTAATCCAGCGGTTCTCAACCTGTGGGCCGCGACCCCTTTGGCAGTCGAACAACCCTTTCACGGGGTTGCCTAAGACCATCCTGCATATCAGATATTTACATTACGATTCATAACAGTAGCAACATTACAGTTATGAAGTAGCAACGGAAATAATTTTATGGTTGGGTCACAACATGAGGAACTGTATTTAAAGGGCCAGAAGGTTGAGAACCACTGTATCCTTTGCTGCACATCTGAAACTAAGACAGAATAATACTGAAGGTAAACTCTAACTGAAAAAAAAATTCAATTACCTTAACTACTATAAATTGATTAAATTCCTATATTCAAAAACAAAGATTGTTGAATTAAGTTAAAAAACAAAATGGATTTTTCTGTGTACAAGAGCCACATGCGGAACAAGGACGTCAAGCCATGTTGCTTATCAACCTTTACATTTTCAGTGTTCATCCCATTATGTCCCCGCTGACACTGTCAACCATCGTCTCCTCCATTCTGGCTGACTACTAAAGCAGTTCCTGAAGTGGGCTCCACACCTACAGGTCTGCTGCCTCCAATCAATACCTCCATGGAACAGCTGGAGTGATTTTTCTAAAGTGAACTCAGTTTCTCCCCAAGTCTCTAGCTCCATCACCCAAAGCTGCCCTGTGAATCTTTTCCTGTGAATTCATTAAATTCCACAAACTAGGGTTCTTAACGTTCTCTAAATGAGCTATATATACCATGTCTCTGAGCTTTATTTCTCAGCAGCAGCTCCATAAAAGCAGAGATTGTGACTGTGTAGGCTCTCATAAAGATTTGTCAGTGAATAATTGTGCAAGTGAATGAATACAGAAGGGGATTGGCAACTGGATGAAAAATAGTATTCTCTCTTTTTGGAGTTCCATCCTCATTAGCCTGTCCAACACCTCCACTTATTTTTCAAGATTTCTCTGAGAAGCTTATGAGAGTGTATGACATACTAACTTATTTTATGTGACAGATAGAATAGCTTATTTTATAAAGAAATCTACATAAACTGAAAGTAATGCTTAGTGTCTTACCTAAAAATAACACCTTTTATCAATCAATATACAACCATTGATATGAGAATGTGTGTATGGTAAATAGACGGTGTGACCTGGAATTAACATTCACATGTTTCTCTGCCCTTTATCCCCTTTCTACTTTTTATCCAACGATCCCAGTTCTTTCCTTCTCTTTTCACTCAGTTCTGGAATATTTTTTGTTCAGTGACAAGGGTTGCTCTTGCCTTCTAATAAGAAGTCAAGAGTTCAGCTTTCCGGAGCTCTGGATAATGAGTTAGAATCCCCAGAGGTGACTGGCACAGAGAAGAGAGCAGCCTCCGCCCCTTCACCTACACTTTCTCTGAACTGACTCAGACCTCAGAGAGAAAGACACATAGAGAGAGGAAGGGCAGGGACAGACGCTCTTGGCCTCAGTTTCTTTATGTATAAAATGTGAGTCTCAGATATGATCATCCTGAAAACAGCTGGTATATCATCTACTAGACAAATAGTTTGTGCCAGTTCATCCCAATTTTATGCTAGATAAATAAAAAATTAATAATTCTTCCTTTTGCATAACTCTTTTTGCCAAGTCTTCCTACCAGGGCTCGGGAAGGGAGGGGCCTGGTTTTAAAGGAAATCCACTGTGGGGGGGTAGGGTAATGAATGCAGCCTTCGGTCTATCACTTGAGGGCCAGTGTGATTCTACAAGGAAGGAGGGCCTACAACAGACCAAGACCTGACCCATCTGTGTACACTCTTTCCTGGACATAATAACTTTGTCTCTCAGGCTAAAGGTCTCTTCCTGGCATCAAAAACCTGACCAGTGTCCATGCATGTTATTTTGTTGTTCTCAATTTTGAAATAGTTCAATATCATGGTGTGCCATAATTAATTGCGAGGAGTGCCTCAAGTAATGTATGACGAATAATGAAGTATAATTACCTTTTTAAATAAATTAGAAAAGACTAAAAGTTACTCCTGTCTATAATATCACTCTCACCAACTTGTAGTCCAATCTTCCCTGGAATGACAAAGATGAAATTAGAGCAAGAGCGTGCAATACATTAAGTATGGATTCTGCATGTAAACATCACCCCTTATGTCTGCTTTAGGAAAGATATTGTTTAAGGGCTAATGCATTAAATGATTAATTCAATCGGCAAAGAGCCATTGATATGAGAATGTATGTAGGGTAAATAGAGTGGTGTGATCTAGGTTAGGGAGAGCCCTGAGGTCAGAAAAAAGTGCTTTGGTTAGTCTAATTATATATAGGAGAGAATTGAGGAGGGAGGCTTTCCTCTGTGCTGTCATTAATTACGCAACTCTTATCTATTCTGTGATTTACTGCAGTGTTCCTCAACCACAACTACATATTATTACCACCTAGGAAACCTTTTAGAAGCATCCAGACCAACCAAGGCCTCCACCTCCAGCAATCCCGTTTAAATCGGTTTCCCATTCATCCATGGGTACTCAAGGTTATCACCCTTCAGAATCGTCAGGATGGCTGTGAAACTACGGATTACTAGGGCCACCTCTGGGGTTTCTGATTCAGGGATCTGAGGGGTAGCCTGAGAATGCACAACTATTGCTGATTCCACTGCTCTGAGAACCACATTCTGAGAAACACTGCATTAAACTATGCCACACAAAGTATCAGGCCATCATAACACCTTGAAAACTAATAGATAACACAGCTTCCCAGATGCATCTCATGAAGGTTTGATTCAAAATGTTTGGCATGAGATGGAGGAATTTTTGTTTTAACAGTTATCCTCAATGACTCTTCTCACCCAGCAAGGTTGGTGAGCTCTACCAACAGGAGACCTCTGGCTGGAGGTGGAGAAGGACAGTGGGGATGGTATCTCAGTTCTTTGCATGGTTCTGCTTCAGGGGCTGAAGCCATGTGGCCTGTTACCATGTGTCGTTACTGTCTCTACTGCTCCCCCTGCCTCTCCCTGCCTGGCTCTCTAACCACACTGCCTTCCCTGCATGACCGGGTCTGCTCTGTCTTGGCCAAGCCTGACAGACTCAGCTGGTTTCTGTAGCACCAGCCCTCCCTTTCTTATTCTTTTCCCATCAAATGTCTCTAAGGCAGCGGTTCTCAACCTGTGGGTCACGACCCCTTTGGGGGTCAAAGGACCCTTTCACAGGGGTCGCCTAAGACCATCGGAAAACACATAGATAACTACGTATTGTTTTTGTGATTGATCACTATGCTTTAATTATGTTCAATTTGTAACAATGAAAATACATCCTGTATATCAGATATTTACATTACGATTCATAACAGTAGCAAAATTACAGTTATGAAGTAGCAACGAAAATAATTTTATGTTTGGGGTCACCACAACATGAGGAACTGTATTAAGGGTCGCAGCATTAGGAAGGTTGAGAACCACTGCTAAGGGATGTTCCACATCACGGAAGTCACTGTTTTCTCATCATAGACGTCCCTGAGGTGAAAGGAATCTGACTTTCATCCACGTTACTTTATGACATAAACTCTAGGACAGTTTTTCCTATACTTGTGATTTGTACCACTTGTAACAGAATACTCTTCTAACACACCGGCAATATTAATTTTTTTGTATTTCCATGTTACTTAAATATGCTTAAACAGAAATTTAATTTAATTCTAAATAACTGTTATCAATTATGATAATATAATTGATATACATTAAATACAAACTGGGAAACCAATAAATTATACATGTATAATATAAATGTAATATACTATAATACATTTATTTCTGAAAATATTTAGTTGTGTTAACTGATTTCAATGCAGTATAATATATGCTTCTATATCTAATATACTTTTCTATTTTGATATCAATACTTATGTCTATCTTTATAACCCAGTTTAAAAACAATACAGGGTAAGGCAAAAGTAGGTTTACAGATGTTTGTATGGAAAATAGTACAATAATTAATAAATAAGAATACAAGAATAAACTGTGTTTCATGGACTCACAACTGTAAATCTACTTTTGCCCCATTCTGTATGAATAATATTAAGTCTTTGAATTCTGGTTCATGATAATCAGACCTTACACTTAACCTGAACACTTTGAGGGAGTGATCTTAAAATGTCAATTTTAACTAGATGTCCCTTGAGAACTCTCTAAATGTGTCTTCTCTGCTTAAAAGTAAATTTGGTACTGCTATATTGTTAGAAGCCATGTTAAATGCTTATTTAAACCAATTAGTGCCACAAGAAGAAACAGAAAAGTTCTCCATTAAGGTATTTAGTTTTAGTATTACTGTTAATGAGCGATGTGAGCAAAGACAGAATCCACACAGGGCAGCTCTCAAAGTGAGTACGGGATGCCCTGCCACAGCCCTGCTTCTTTTGAGCTCAGGTGCCTATATATGTTTTTTAAATATATTTTTAGATACATTTTTAGATTCGACCAGGATTCGAATCATAACCTCCTGGTTCATAGGTCGACACTCAACCATTGAGCCAACCAGCCTGGCACAGGTGCCTATATTTTAAAGTGCCTGTCATACTATAAGTCCCCTTAACACTTCCCCATTAGGTACTGGAAACCATCATCGGTATGTCATACATTGATGAAGATGACACCTGCCCTAGACTTCCTAAAAAATCATATTTTAGATGCAAACATGAACACTGATCATGTAGCAAGTGGATAGTCAATACTGTGACTTATTAGTATGTTTATACTAAAGGCCCAGTGCACCGGATTCATGAACTGGTGGGGGGCGTGGCCTGCGGGGATCAGCCCACTGTGGGAGCGCTGCTCATCCCCGTCAGCCCAGGGCTGTGGACCCGCCTTCTGAGCATCTGCTCCCTGGTCCAGCATCTTCCGTAGAGACGGAGCACTCGCCTCTCCAGGGGACCCGATCTGGCCGGGCCCAGGGACAATAGCACTGAGAGGAGGCAGAGGAGGCCTCAGTTCCAAGATGGCTATGAACCCAACTCCCAGCCTCCAGGGTCATCTCTGCAAGCCCAGTGGCGGTGCTGTGTGGCCTGCGGGCGTCCAGAGAAGGCAGCAGGGAGCAAGGAGGAGGAGCCTGGGGCGAGGAGGCGACGATTGCAGCCTGGGTTCCTGCCCGTAGGCGGGGTTCCCAGGGGGAGCAGCTGCTCATCCTGGTCAGCCGAGCAGGGGTCCCACTGTGGTAGTGCACTGACCACCAGAGGGCAGCTCCTGCATTGAGCATCTGCCCCCTGGTGGTCAGTGTGCATCATAGGAACTGGTTGACCAGTCCTTCTGGTCGTTTCACTGTTCAGTTGTTGGGCTTTTATTATATAGGATTATTTTTAAATTTTTCAATTCAAACAAAAACAAAGAACTTAACATTTTTTCATGGTGAACTCCTAAGACCCCAGGGCTATATCTATGAACTCCAGACAGCAGTTTATGTTAACTACTTTAGAATAATGGTTCTTGTTGGGGTGGAGGAAAAAGTTTCTTGGCCACCTAGGGCAGTGGATCTGAATAACTTGAAACATTTTTAAACTACTGATGACCTACTTTGAGATTCTGATATAAGATACAGTTTTTGATAATTCCCTGTCATGAAAATTCATTGCTGCTGAGGGAAGTAGTTATATAGCTTACTAGAGGCCTGGTGTATGAAATTCGTGCAGGGTGTGGGGGGTGTCCCTCAGCCCAGCCTGTGCCCTCTCACAATCTGGGACACTTAGGTAGGGTCCTAGGCCTGGCGGGTGATCAGGGCCTATCAGGGCTTTCCTTCTCCTGGCTGCTGGCAGCTGCCCCCGCCCCCGCCGCTGCCACTGCTTGCCATCTGTGGGGCGCAGCCCCCCCTCCCTCACCACTGGTCGCCTCCCTCTGTGGGCAACAGGTGTGGGGTGTAATCACTTGGCTGGCCTGGACCTCCCTCTGCAGGGCAATCACTGGCCGGCCCCACATACCCACCGCAGTGTCGCTGGCTGGTGGCCTGGGCCTCCCTCTGTGGGGTGGGGGCTCTGTGATCAATTGTCCAGCAGAGGGAGGCCCCACCCAGCAGGGACTCCGCAATCGATCACTGTGCAGAGGGTGGCTTGGGCCTCCCTCTGTGGGGTGATCAATCGCAGAGCACCCCCATCAATCTCCCCGCAGCGGGTGGCCTGGGCCTCCCTCTGCAGGGCGATCATGGGGCAATGGCGGGGCCCCCCAACCAATTGCATTGCACCCACCTTGGCTGGCCTGGCACCAGTGCATGTCATAGGGTGGTCGTTCGGATGGTCGTTCTGCTGTTTGGTCGTTTGGTTGATTTGCATATTACACTTTTATTATTATAGGTGTTACAAAGAGAAAAAGAAGTTTAAGAATCACTATGTTCAAAACCATCAAAGGTGTCTTCAACAGCAAAAGCAGATGCTTTTCCTCAGTTGTAATCCTGTCTCTGAACCATGTGGTGTTTTCTATATCTTTCCTTAAAAACTAATTTTATTGCCTGCACCTCTACTAACTTGATTGTGCTCAATCATTCTTTTTCACTGACTCCTCTTCATCTTTGCTCTTAAATGTGTGTGTCCTGCAAACTTACTTTTTGATTCTAGACTTTCATTCTCAACAACCATTTTCATTTCCATAAAATACTCAAGACTCATTTTAATATTTCACATTATTGGACAAAAGAATAAAGAGGATTGAGGAACAAATATAGATTTAAATAACTCCACCTCTCATCACTGTACTAAGATTACAAAAAAATGAGTCAATTCTTTCAAGAGGTGGCCAAATATTGGAACACAAAATTTAAGTTAACCAAAAATTTCAGTTCACACCTATCTCAGCACAATAAAAACCTCCATTAAGGGTAAATGGCACAAACTAATCTTTTTATAGAATATAGTACCTGATTTATTCAATTTAGAACTTAAAGTACTTTAAAATCATATTTAATTTTTAAAAGAATGGAACCAATGGTTAGTCAGATAAAAGTATCTGAGAAAATAACTTCTGGGTCAAATAGGTTCCTAATAAATAGGCTTTGATATCTGGACCATAGCTTAAAACACAAAAAATGTAATCGTATTTGGATGGAGATGAAGATAAGACTAGACAGACAAGGTCTTTCTTTTCTCAGAATACAGTCTGGCCTAATCAGGATGCCCTTCTACTTATATAGATGAAAAAAAGAGAAAAATGATTTAATAAAATCTTGAGATGTGTTTCACTGCAGGCATTTAAA
>NW_005871070.1:9415222-9416208 GCF_000147115.1 Myotis lucifugus | reverse complement strand
GAGGCCCGGTGCACAAAAATTTGTGCACTCGGGGGGGAGGGGGGGTCCCTCAGCCCGGCCTGTGCCCTCTCGCAGTCTGGGACCCCTCAGGAGATAACGACCTGCTGGCTTAGGCCTGCTTCTGGGTTGCAGAGGGCAGGCCCAATCCCTAGGTGCAGCCCCTGGTCGGGCTCAGAGCAAGGCTGATTGGGGAGTTGGGACGCCGCCCCCTGTCATACACAGAGCAGGGCGGATTGGGAGGTTGCGATGCCACCCTCAGTCACGCTCAGGGTGGGGTCGATTGGGGGGTTTGGGCACCGCCCCCTGTCACGCTCAAGGCAGGGTCGATGGGGAGGTTGCGGTGCCACCCCCTGTCATACACAGAGCAGGGCCAATCAGGGGGTTGGGGCACTGCCCCCTGTCACGCACAGAGCAGGGACCATCAGGGGGGTTGGGGCTCTGTACCCTGTCATGCACAGAGCAGGGCCAATCAAGGGGTTGGGGAGCTCCCCCCTGTCATGCACAGAGCAGGGCCGATCAGGGGGTTGAGGAGCTCCCCCCTGTCACGCACAGAACAGGGCCCATCAGGGGGTTGGGGAGCTCCCCCCTGTCACGCACAGAGTAGGGCCGATAGGGGAGTTAGGGCACCGCCCCCTGTCACACACAGAGCAGGGTGCATCAGGGGGTTGGGGCGCCGCCCTCTATCACCCACAGAGCAGGGCCGATCAGGGGGTTGGGGTGCAGCCACTGTCACACTCAGGGCAGGGCCGATGGGGAGGTTATGGCTCTACCCTGTCACACACAGATCAGGGCCTGTGTGTGTGTGTTGGGGGGGGGGGGTTGGGGCGCCCCACCCTGGCACACACAAAACAGGGCCGAACAAGGGGTTGGGACGCCGCACCTTGTCACACACAGAGCCGCAGGGGGATCAGGGGATTGAGGAGCTCCCCCCTATCAGGCACAGAGCAGGGCTGATCAGGGGTTGGGGTGCAGCCACTGGTCACACT